>NC_140078.1:60825906-61425906 GCF_964194135.1 Talpa europaea
CTTTAAATTCCATTCCCAGTGATAGTGGTCTTGGGGTGGGTTTCTAAACAATTGGCAGAAATCTATTGAGAAAAACTTGTTGATCTGAGAGTTTTCTCTTCCAAATTGTCGCATTTTGATAAATGGCAAAAGTGAATAATAGAAAATTAGCATTTTGAATGAAGAAAAAAATATAGATATATAACTGAGATTGTTTGCTGTTTGGGGGATGTTGATTCTGACTGTTGTGTCATTCTCTGGTTTTTAGTTCCTGCTGGCATCTGTCATCAGAGGCATGTTCTCAGAGTTCCTGTTGTGTTTTTAGCTGTGTTTCAAAGTCTCGGTTTTATTTACCTCATATGTCCTTTAAGTTCTTCCTATTTTTATATTCTTACCTCTTCTCTCCCCCCCCCTTTTTTTTTGCCATTTTGAGTGTGTCTTACAGAAAAGGCTGGATGGCATTAGTATGGATGGCATTAGTATGTGTTTGTATCTGAGAACATTTGGACTAATAGCTGGTCATTTAATGAGTGCATCTTCTGTTTTAACCAGGCCCTATCTCAGGGCTCTATCTGAGCTGGTTTTCTCTCTGCCTCGTCATTGTACTTTTGGCTGGAACTGGGTGCTTGTGGGAGATTATCGGCATCGCATTTGGGGCTCTATAATGTCCTGCATTTTTATCTATTTTATTATGTAACTTAACAGCAGCTTTCCAAATTCATCTCTACCAATTTTTTCTAAACAGGATTTCTCTAGGTTTATTGAAGAAATGCATTCAGACATAACATTTCCTAACCATGTCATTTTTAATGAGGTGAAAGTTTCCCTGTTGATTAATATAATTGATTTTCATAGTCCTTCTATAAATACTATCAACTTTTTCTATATTGCACTAAGAAAAAGCTAACCAAAATAGCCCAAAATAAAATGCCAATCAGAAAAGATTCCTCAAATTGCTTCCCATAATATTTCAGATTGCAGTTATATATTTTTGCATCTGCATTTTTTTTTATTTTGTTCTGGAAAAGGACATACAATTTTAAACTGGTTTTAGTGGCTGCAAAATAACAGCTTATAATATTTTGAAACAAAAGATTCAGAGATTTAAAGTAAAACACTGTTCCCATATAGATATATAGTAATAATAAATTAAATTGCTCAGTTTTTAAAAAAAAAAAAAAGAATCAGATTGCTGTCATACTCAAGGGGAAGCTTGGCCTCCTTGAAAATTATGCTGACTTTTAAAGAAAATATCAAACAGGGATAGGAAATCTCCATATTCCTAAAGCAGGAGCTGAGGAGGAGAGCAAAAGCTCAAGAAATAACTCGAAGACTGCGATTTAAAGCTCGAGTGTCCATAAATCATGCAGATGGCTTTTCCCCCTTCTCTGGTGATTAATTCAACATCTTCCCCAAAACAAAAACATGCTTTTTGAAATTAGAGATCAGATCATCAAGAGAAGCACCTAAGATTTCAAGGTCTAAACAAAAATTAATTTATTTCTTTCCTCCTTGTACTTCTTGAAGACACAGACTGAGAAGAAAATCGGGATTAAAAGAGATGTGCTTAGGGTGAATTCATCTGCTTAAACCTCCCAGGCTCAGAGATGAGTGATTAAAAAGCCATCTCGAACTTGGACAGAATCCACACTGGTGGTAATGCCATATCCGCCCTGGCTTTCTTCAGGCCCGGTGTCATTGTGAACCAGGGAACATTTGACTAGAGATGATACATGGATTACATAGGTCAATTATACACTTAATCTGCCTTCTGGAGGATTAAGTATTTGCAGATTGACTCTGCATTTGGCTTCTCTGTGGCAGTTATCAGATCAGGAAAGGGCCCCTTACCCAACTGCCTTGTAAGTACTTAATCAGGCAGCCCAGGCAGGTCTGGATGGGGCTGCTGCTCTGTATTCTTTGCTTGCGCATATTTTAATTTGCTGTTCCATTATCAAATCGTATATTTGTCCACTTTATGTGTCAGCACAATAATTGAGTGTGAATATTTCCTTTTAAAGGGGTAACTTGAAAAATGAAACCTCTGCCTATGAAAATATATTTGTTGGACTTATATATGAAACCACAGATAACCTTATTTTGATAACCTTATTAAATTACAAAAACACTATGCATGTGAACATATATTAATCAAAATAGGAATCACCTGCCCAGGTAGGTAGTACCGAACTCTGAGGAAAGCAGTATTATTTTCTCTCAGCAACCACCAGGTGAGCGAAACTACTTCCAAAGTAACAAAGAAGGGAGAGGTGCAGAAGTTTTCACCCATATAATAGGTTGCACTTCTAGGGAAGTGATTAAAGAAAATCAAAGCATATGGCATTGCAGATAGTGAGGGAGTTATCTTTTCTATAAGCAATACGCACACTTGATGTCCTGAAGGAATGCTATTGTAGAGTGACTATAGGCCTTGCTCCTGGAGGCTTCATACTTAACCCCTGATCCTTTTGAGCTGGGTAACCTAGGACAAAGTATTTAATCTCTCAGCTGATTCATCTATAAAGCAGAGATGATCATATGCAGAACCTTCTCGTGGCGTTATGAGCGAAATGCAATATGCAACTGCCAGCATCAGGCTCTGAGGAAGGATTTGGTAAGTGTTAGCCGCCGCTGCGGGCACCATCATCATCTCATCATTATCTTCATCATCGTCACTGAAATGGAAATGCTTTTGCCAGACCTTTTTTTTTTTTCTTTCCTGGTTACATAAAGCTCCATATCCATTCTAAGGTGCTGTGAGGGTCTATCACTTTAAGATGTTACTGTGAGCTTGCTTAAAATTTCTTGATGTGCAAACTGCCTGGTACATTTGTACTTTTGGTAAAACATAATTCTGAAACCAGCAAAATAACAATGGTTGGGACTAGGGCTTTGAAGTAAGTCAGATAGACATAGGGATCCTGGTTTGGTCACTTTTGAGCTATCTCACTTCATATGAATATTTAGCCACTCTGAGCCCCAACTTCCCCATCTGTGAGGAAACTGACTTCTTGTAGTTGTTGTGAGGGACTGCATAGCTTAGTGAATGTGAACTGGCGTAGTTAAAATTTTAGCATGTCTTTCTTATCAGTAGCTCAGAGAATTAATTGTTCCTTTAAGAGACTTAGAAAATGGCCTGACACCCCCTCAACAAAACCTCCATGCTCTGGCAAAGTTAGGATTCATCTTCTGAACTTGAGGTTTTTTTGGAGGAGGGAGGAGTGATTAATATCTTTTATTATTACATATGCAGTATATATACATGGTAAACATTTAGAAAATGCAGCTAAGTAAAAAAATAAGAAAATGTTATGCTCCCTACACCCAGAGGGTGTTTGAGTGTTTGGGTTTTTTTGGTTTGTTTTTTGTTTTTTTTTTTTTTTTGAGGTCTTTTCCTACGTTCTTACAGAGATTTCGTACTTTTTACCAAAATAAGCAAAAGATTTCTTTTTTTGAATTAACAATCTTTATTTTCTGTATCAATAAATGTTCATCTAATTTACTGCCCATATTCAAAATTCCCCATTTGTTCCCAAAATAGTCTTTAAGCTGGTTTGTGCAAACCAGGATCCAATGCACAGCCACACATTGCATCTGGTTGAGATGCACTTTCGATTTCTTTTTATCAGCACTGGCCCTTTTTTCAAGATCCCGACTTGTTAAAGGGACCGCCGTGCCAATTGTTCTGCAGACTGGAGGAGTTTATTACTATCTAAACATAGAACTGATTTGGGAAGAAAAAAAAAATCTAGCTGAATTCAACCAAGTAGTTCTTTTAGACATAATTAGTAACTCCGCATAATTCAACCAGGATTTTTTAAAACTGTTCTCTGTATATAAGGAGGATTTCTGAAACTAGTTTAAAAAAAAAAAAAACAGCAAGAAGGCCACAGAGGCTGAGGTACAATTTGACCATGTGAAGAGCTATAAGGATTTTATTTCATATAGTTAGGTACATATATGGGTACCTTGTGGATATGTATAATTCTACAGTTTATGGTCCAGTATTTCTTATGTTATTGTAACTGCTCCAGTAAAATCTTGAACAAGTAACTTTAACATACTTAATCCCTGAACCATGAGAAATGTTCCTTTGCTAATTCTACTAAGAGTTTCCTGAGGTTATCAATCTGAAATTGAGCCCTTCAAATCAGTCTGAAGCTGAGCTTTCAATACTCTTCAGATCAAATTTTAATTGAACTGTGACCTCATCTTTATCATCCTCAATTACGAGGCACAAGAGCATGCCCTCCACCTCATTCAGACAGCCTTTAGAATCCACATGCTTATATATGTTGAAACAGAAAAACAAATGTGAAATGTACTAGAAAGGCAGTTAGGAAAGGAGAGACGGTGGATTTTTCTACCTGATTTTGAGCCCAAAAGTAAATTCTGGCAGTTAAACCATCTCCTTTGTCATACATTATAGCTGTAGAACTATGTCATTTCCCAAAAAAAATTCAGAAACTGGACACAGAGTCAAAGAGAAATGAGAGGTGGGAGGCCTTACCCACTCACCTTGATTTGTAACATTGTAAGATATATATATATGTAACCAGATGTATACATACTCCCCACACACACATGCGCTGGCACAATGGGGGAGGGTCCTTGATGTGAACCTTAGACTCAAAAGACTTTCAAGTTGGAATTATAAAACAGTCCAAATTCGTCTTCGTGACTTTTATGCTCCAGTACTCCTCAAAGATCCAGTGTCTTCATGATGTCCCTACTTCACAGTATTCAAATCTGTTCTTCGCAGATTTACTATCTCCTTTCCTGAAGGAAAGGTGAAAGTGAAGAAGACTTAGTGCTACCATTGTTGGAATATTGTCAATTTTAACAAAATATTTAGCCGGAAGAATAAGGCACTAATGGAAGAGTTTTATCTTTGACAAGGCAGAAAGCAAACTAGGATGGGAGAGGAGAAAAGTATTTTGATGCCCCTTATGAGCCCATGGCAATGAATCTTATATTCAATTATGAATATTCTTGGCCCATAGCCTTCACATGAAGTGAATGATAGCAATTAATTGTTTTGCTTTTGGAGTATTGGGTTTTGAAACACATTCTATTCTACATAGATATGGGCATGCTTTGCTCCACGCCTGGTTGTTTTGAAGTTTCTAGCAGCCCTGCATGCAGAAAATATAAGGGACCTTAATAGATTTGAATTCTTTGGATTAATTGTGTCAAATGGGTTATTACTATCCAAAAGGAATTGTTTATTTTTTGTTAGCATCATTCTTGCAGATTACTTTTCAGTGGCTTGTCTTCAAATCGTCGTTTTCTGATCTAGCTGCTTCCTTCTAAAGCTATTCATAGAAATAGGTCTCGTTTACTTTTGGGCAAACCTTACATAAAACCAGTCTTGAATTTTCTCTGGAGCTTGTATACCAAGGAGTTTTGCTGAGTATCTTTATCAGAACAGCTTTCTGTGTTCCCGGAGACATTTGGTGAATACTGTTAATTTGTTTTCTTTTCCAGAGGAGAATGTTCCATTAATCATTCTAGGAAGCAAGGCTTATTGCCCTGTTACATTAAGGTCACAGAATCTTTTCTTATATGACCCACATAATACTTTTGTGTCTTAGAAAAGGTGTTTTGTTTTCTCACAGAGGATTTATGGCATGGAGTCACTGGTGGCACACTCTTGTACATACCACACATGTGCATGCCTGGTACACATACACATACACACAAACACACACACAGAGTAGGCAAGGCATATTTTGTGCAACAATTATTATCACATTGCTTTGCAAGAGACGATATATACTAAATCTTCAAATACTTCCCCTTCATTGAATAACTGTTTCTTTCCATGCCAGGCTCTTAGAGGTGCTAATAAAAGACTTCACTATCTCACCACACCTAGAGTCATAGTCACCTGTTCTAATCTTTTTTTTAATGAGTGATTTTTAAATGTCATCTAGGTTCTTATTATTCAGTGTGGTCTGTGAACCCTCCCCATCAGCATCACCTGGGAGTTAGCAAGAGGTCCAGAATCTCAGCCCTGACCTCCCACAGATGAATATGAATCTGCATGTTAACAAGATCCTCTGTTGATGCAAATGCGCATTAAAGTTTGAAAAGTACCAGGAAAGTTTAGTAATTTTCAGACTTAGTTTCCCACAACTCACCACAAGAATCAAATTTTATATTACACCCCAGTGTACATGCACACGTGCATGGGCACATACAAAACAAGTTTTGTAATTATAATTACCCTCCATGTGATACAGTCTGATATTTTATATCGCACTTTTTTTAAAATGTTGGTGGTAAACAAAATTATCTCACAACACACTGATAGATTTCAACCCTGAGTTCTGAAATCACACCTAGAGCAAAGTGTCTCAACCTTGGCACTGTTGGCAATTTGAATGAGGTTATTCCATGTTGTGGGGGTATCAGTCTGTGTACTGAAGGATGTCGAGCAGCATCCATGACTTCCCTTGATGCCAGTAGCAACCCCGCTTATTGTGACAACAAAAATGTCTCCAGATACAGCCAAATGTCCCAGGGGGCAGGGAACAAAATCACCCCCATTTGAGAACTACTGATTTGGGTGAACTAGAAAAAAGATAAATGACAAATACAGAAGGATGCCCTATCTCTCTGCCTGTCAGTGTTCCTTTGCCGCCACCATGACCCACATGTGGTGGTTGCCTACAACCACAAAGTTCCATTTGGCAACCTCGGAATTTGCTTGGTACTTGTGCCATTTTCCAAGTATGTTCAGGGAACTTCATGCAATGGCATCCTGCAATCATGAACATTGTAAGGTTCACTGAGATTCTTTTTTTAAATGAAGTGTAATTGACATATCTCACAATGGATGCAATGCTTGTGAGACACCCAAGACTCTTCACCTCTCTTGGGGTGAATTTCCCTAGAATAGTCCCTCCCAGAGCCAAGGAAGGGATATGAAACAGTGGTTAGATCAGCAATATAGATTCTCAATTTGGCCATCCTCAGTTGCTTTTCTTTTTACAATTCCTTTTAGGCCTTGGTTAGAAATATATATCTATGTTGTTGCTTCCACCAGGTGGCTACAAGTTATTTTTGTGTATCCAAAAACCTGAAAAGAAGGCTCAACTTAAATACTTCATTCATTCCAAATTCCCAATTCAGAAGAGAACAGTTAACAGCCTCCTGTTCTTCTGTTAAGCTCCTGTCAAGTTGACTAAATCCAGTAGAAGAGTCTAGTGATATGTCTCCAGTATGAACGTTACTAGAAGACATGCAATGACATACACTGGCCATATTGGGTCTTCTCAGCTGCTGGTGGCAGTTTTTCACTCCAGCCATCACTGGACCAGCACCAGCCATGCTAACAAAACTCCAGGTCTTGCCCAGGGTTGGGGTTTATTAGTTACCAGATCTGCATGGCAACCAAGATATAAAAGCCCTTCTCATTTTCTGTGAGGGGGGAAAAAATATATATTTTTTAAAGATTTAGTTAGTTAGTTAGTTAGTAGTTAGTTAGTTAGTTAGTTAGTTATACAGGCACTGGGTACAGTCAGAAGCGCAGGAGGGTGAGAGAATTCACCAGAGCCAGAGCAGGGAATAGAACAGGCAGATGGACCGAAATACACTGCCGAGGGGAGCAGCGGGCACGGCAGGAGAGGTCTGCACGCCATGTGGGACCCTTGCCAGTGGCCGGGGATCGAACCGGCACTGCAGAGGCTGCAGGCAGCTTCGCAGCCCAGCGCTCAACTGCTGCGCCACCAGGGGAGGCCCGAAAAAAAAAATTTTTTAATGAACAAATAATATATAAATTAAACAAAGAGATGTTTCCTGATGAAATGCATGAGCTATTTCCTGGCAAAATTCTCTGAATTACTTTGTTGTTGTTTTAGGTGTTTTTATCAACCTCATTGTGGCACAACTTATAATAATATGAACGCATTTTAGCTGTACAGTTCAATGAGATTCTATTTTAATTGAGGTATAATTGATATATAACATTTTACTAGTTTCAAGTATACAATTACTTTTTAAGGAAGAGAAATACTCCCTTTTATTCAGAAAAATATTTGGCCTAGAAAACTGTTCTGTTACAGAGAAAAAACAGCAATTATTAGACATTCAGAAATATCTGGAGACATTTTTGGTTGTCACAAATAGGGAGATGCCCTAAGTACCTAATGAGTAGAGGCCACGTATGCTACTAAACAACCTACACTCCCACAGCGAAGGATCACCCAGCTCCTAATACCAGTATCTAGAGGTGAACAAGCCTGCAGTAGGTGATGCCTCCATTTCCACAAATAGTTTGTCTTTGATGCTATGGGCTAGCTACATCTTAGTATAAATCATGAACATTATCTGTGGGTCATTTTCTTTTTTTTTTAATTCAAAATTTGTTTTTTTTTTAAATAAATTTTATTTTTATATTCCCCATACAATTGCAACACCCTTATTTTTGACCCCAATTCCTCCCCTCCCCGCCCCCCACCCTCCATAGAGTGTCTCTGGTTCATAGTTTTTTGTTGATTTTGATTTTCACTTTCTTATTGTTATTCATTTTCCTGGTCCCTTATTTAAGTTTTCTAGATTCCTACTATAAGTGAGACCATCTGGTATTTTTCTTTTTCTTTCTGGCTTATTTCGCTGAGCATGATCCCTTCCAGCGCCATCCATGTTGCTGCAAATTGCATGTGTTTATCTTTTTTGAATGCTGAGTAATATTCCATGGTGTATATGTACCACATCTTCTTGATCCAGTCATCTATTTTTGGGCATTTGGTTTGTTTCCAAAGCTTAGCTATTGCAAACAGTGCTGCTATAAACATAGGGGTTCAGGTGCTCTTTGGAATTGATGTTTCTGTGTCCTGGGTAAATATCTAGGAGTAGAATTGCTAGATCATATGGAAGCTCTATGTTTAGTGGATCCAGAAATCTCCACACAGCTCTCCATAGTGGTTGGACCAGTTGCACTCCCACCAACAGTGCAGGAGAGTTCCTTTTTCTCCACATCCTCGCCAACATTTGTTGTTGCTAGTTTTTTTAATATGTGTCATTCTCACTGGTGTAAGATGGTATCTCATGGTAGTTTTGATTTGCATTTCCCTGATTACAAGTGATGTTGAACATTTTTTTCATATGCCTGTTGGCCATTTGCATTTCCTCTTCAGAGAAGTTTCTTTTTAGCTCTTCTGCCCATTTTTTGACTGGATTATTTTCTTTGTTGTTGTTGAGTCTCATCAGCTCTTTGCAGATTTTTGTGATCAGTCCTTTATCATTAGTGTTGTGTGCAAAAATGTTCTCCCGGTCGGTGGGGTTTCTCTTTGTTTTTGTAATTGTCTCTTTTGCTGTGCAGAAGCGCTTTAATTTGATGTAGTCTGTGGGTCATTTTCTTACCCCAGGAGTTCTGAAGACTATCTCTAAACAATATTCTATTTGGCAGATATCTCAAAAGCTAATCTTTCAGATCCTTTAACAATCTTCATCCACAAACATCTTTTTGGGGCCTAAAAAATAAAAACCAAGGAATCATTAACAGCTGCCTTTCTCAGCTTGAACTTAGCATTCACCCATGTGCAGTTCCCATGGAGCTTCAACTCATCAACAAGAGGAACTTCAGTCTTAGTGGTTACGTGCATCACTGCAGCGTCCTTCTACCAGAAGGTGCCATTCAGGTTTTTGAGGGACTGGTTCCTTTACATCAAGCAGATATTAAGAGCACAGTTTCTGCCGTAAGACATCCTCAAGTTCAAATTCTGATCTGCCGCGCACTAGCTGCGTGATTTGTGGTAACTTAACCTTTCCAAGTTTTTCTGTAAGGATGAGATTAAAAACAGTATTTATCTGGACAGTATTAGCAGGACTAAATGAAGCAATGCCTATAAAGATAAACCAGAGCCCTTGCTTCCTAGAAATTATTCTACCAGTGTCTCTTGTTGTCATCACCAGTTGTAGTAGTAATGCAAAAACATACACATACCTTTTTCTAACACTATTGTAGGCTTTGCAACAGAGAAAAGTAGTGAACCAGTCCATGCCAATTGGGATTTTAAAAGTCTAGATGAAATGATGAGAGAACATAATAGCCAAGTAGCAAAGAACCCAGTTTTGCTGTAGGATTCTTTTTTTTTTTTTTTAAGATTTATTTATACAAGCACTGGGGTACAGGCCAGAGGCAGGGGAGGGCGAGAGAATTTACCTGAGACAGAGCAGGGAGCAGAACAAGCAGAAGGACTGAAGCACACTGCTGAGGGGAGCAGCGGGCGGGACAGGAGAGGTCTGCCATGCCATGTGGGTATCTACCTGGCCGCCCAGGAATCAAACTCCACAGCATGGCGCTCAACAGCTCCACAGCATGGCGCTCAACCGGCTACACCACCAGGGAGGCCCGGATTCTTAAATCTGTTTTAAAGTAGAGCCAGATTCCAATGGGATGGAACCCCAGAGATCATGCTTCAGAGGAGGTGGTCTAGGGCTTGCTCTAGGATATCTAGGATCTGGGGAAGGAGAAAGAGATAGGATTCTATGCTTAGGCAGGGAGACATTATTGCCTCTTCCAGGAGCATCCCTGACTCACCAATACCATGTCTTCATAAGCCTCAGCATCTCTTGAAGACGTCTTTTCAGAACTACGCAAGGGATGACTTTACCTGGCTGATGAATCCATTCCAGGAATCTGTATATTTGCCTTGGAGGTATTAGCACTATAACTTTAAGGGCTAAATTCCTTCTATATTACTTTGTGCTTTTTTATCTCTTAGTGTATGATTCTTAGCCAGGAAGGTGATCAGAATTACATACATATTTTTAATTTGAAATATGTACACATGGGCCTCCACAGTGGCACAGCGGTTGAGTGCTGGGCTGCGAAGCTGCCCACTGGCAAGGGTCCCACATGGCACGCAGACCTCTCCTGCCATGTCCGCTGCTGCCCTCAGCAGTGTATTTCGTCAGTCTGTCTGTTCCGCTCCCCGCTCAGGCGCTGGTGAGTTCTCTCACCCTCCTGTGCTTCTGACTGTACCCAGTGCTTGTATAAATAAATAAATCTTTAAAGAAAAATATGTACACATTCTAGCTACATACTATAAATTCTGAATCAGTAGATATGAGGTTAAGACTCAGGCATCTGTTTTTGTTTTTTTGTTTTTTTTTTTTTTAAACAAGGCCAAGGGCCTAATAAATAACCAGTGATTTAGAATAGTATCACCACTGTGGGTGATTTTGTCAGCCAGGGTATATTTGGAAAATGTCCAGAGACACTTTTGATGACCACAGCTTTGGGTTTGGATGGGGGCAGGGAGTCGAGCAAGGTCACCAACATCTACTGAGTAATGGTAAACATCCTACACTGCACAGGAACGCTCCCCATAGCAAAGAATTATCTGGCCGAATGTCAATAGTGGTCAGGTTAATGAATCCTAACTTAGGCAATAAAAGTTATGAAGACACATGTTTCTATTATTTCTACTTATACATTTCCTGCTTTGTGTCCCACAAAGCAACTCTCTAACCATTTAATTTTTATTTCTAGAACAATACTACAAAGAGATAGGAGAATGTACTATTCTTATTTTCAGGTGCAACCTGAGGTCCAGAGAGAGCTTTCCCAGGAACTTAAGACCCCAGGTGCCCAGTCTCCTGAAGCTGTGGCTCTTCCATTTCTCTTCCCCCTTCAGAGAGCAGCCGTCTTGTCCATCTTATTCACCATTGTCTCCACATTGTCTGACAGATATGAGCCCTCGATAACTGTTAAAAAGGTATTAAGGAATTCCTACCCCCCTGTGGTTATCTTGTGTACCTTGTCAAAGATGTCGTTTATATCTAATTCCTACTCAAAAATAGTAATTAAAGCCTTTAAGTATTTCACTATGAATTTTTACAGTTGTCACCTGATTTTTCTAGAAGCTTTAAACATGTAGTGTTCTGGTTAATTTATGAGCAATGAATTATTTTGGCCCATCTGAATTTTTTGGTAAATGTAAAGGCTAATTGGAAAACCTTCTCTATTTAGACTCCTACTTTTCAGTTTCTAAAATACCTAAGTTCTGTTTGCTGCCTTACTGAGTATTTAAACCATTTCTAATCTAACCTACTCTCTTTCAAGATCTTTCATGGCTCTGATTTTACCCTTTGTAAGTCTAAATGTCCTGTACAGTCATGAGGATATAGAAAGGGTAAATTGGCTAGAATTGCATAGATTATAACTCCATAGACTCCAAATACAGTGCTCTTTCTAGCATACACTGTGCCTCAAAAATATGAGGCTGAAATGTTGATTAGCCAGAGCACATGATAAAAGCTGTTCTTTTGATTGAATTCCAAGGACTTTGGGGAAAAGGAAAAGGATAGCTTTCTCCTAAAAGACAAAGGCAAAGAGGGAGAAAGTTTCCAGTTGATTAAGGGTTTTAGTAGTAAGGGTTTTAGTAAGTAAGTTAAAGGTGTTATTTTTCTTCAATCCTCATAGCAGCCCTGAGAGCTGGGTACCCAATAATCCCTATCTTACAGCTATTAAGACTGATGAGCACCAATATTTATTGTGTGCTATCCATGTACTAGATACTGTCCTGGGCACTGAAATGTAATTATGCAATTTCCATAATTTCATTGTAAGGTAGGTTTTTACAGATGAAGAAATTGGGTCACTAAGAGGTCAATTGACTTCGAATTCAGAAACCTAGGAAGTGACCAACGCTAGATCATATTCCTCTCTGTCTAACCATAATATCTTACGGGGATGAAGCTAATTATTTGAATGTATGCTTCCAAATCTATACTCTACTCAATGCTCTACATCCCAAATTCATCCACTAGGGATTTTATTGTAACAGAGTTGCTACTTTCCAAGTGGTACCCCATCCACACACAAGACAAATTGCAACCCCATGACCTCCTAGTTGAAGTTAGTTTTAGTCATGGCTTGTCCACCAACAATGATGGGAGCTGCATGGCTAATCAGACAGGTCCCTTCATGACAATTCAGCTCTGCCAGAGCAGGCCTCCTCTTGAATGTGGGGATGCTCACTGGGCTCGAGTTCGACAAATGCCAGTGGAACCTAAATCTAAGGGTGGGAGATCCCAGAAATGCTACTGTAACCCATTTCAGGGTGAAACCCCATCCTCAGTGGAGGGGGACCACAGCACAGTAGGGAAGCTTGCATACCATATGTGCTGCAAAAACCACTTCTACCTAGGCCCAACTAGGGGGTGGGTTTCAGCTTTCGGTCTATATCTCCCTCTGTGTTCTGTCTAAGATCTTTTATCACATAAGAATAAACTTTTGTGGTTTGTTTGGGGGTGGAGGGGGGATTGATGGTAACACAATACCATTGCATCCCAGACAGTTGATAAATGGTTTAGGGTAGCAGCTTAAGTTCCTTAAGCAAAGCTTGACACAGTGGTATTATTAGACAACAATGCCCAAGATTTTCCTACAAGACCCTGTTGACTCTTTTAACCTACCCACATAACTAAGTTTTCAATGGCTCTATGTGATTTCACAGATCAGAAATACTTTACAGGAGGGGAAAAGTAATCCAGAATTACACAATAGCATGGTTATCCAATTCATGCATAATACAAATGTAGTTGCTACTAAATCATTATGTGGTCATTATCCAATAATGCCTTGGTTGTCAATGATGTGAAAATTTGCGATCAGGTATCACCAAAGTTCTTTCTTGATTTATTTCCAGCCAAAGCTTACAATAAACAGTGTGACAAGGTGATGGAAGGAAGGAAGAGGAAGGGAAGGAAGGGGGGAGGGAAAGAGGGAGGAAGGGGAGAAGAGAAGGAAAGAGGCAAGGAAGGAAGGATTTGGGCTTTTTTCTCTTGAAATTTTAAGTAGTTTATCAGATTGCCGACTGTTCACCACCCCCTGAAAGTGGCAAATCCCTTGGACAGTGGTCTGTGTACATTGTTTTTAAAGAGTTTGTTTATTCAAAATATGTCCGCATCTGGCACTCAGCTTTCTAATAAGTGAGTGGAGGCTCAGGGGTGGTGTCTGAGGTCAGCACTTTGCACTGGGTAATGAAACTCGCTTCTCCCGGTGGCTTCTGAACATCTCCAAGGAGTGGTGACTGAGGCGCAGGGGGACGTGGATGTGGACGTGAGGGAATTCTTTTAAAGGCTCCCCAATTGGCTTACACAGAATTAGAGAAATGCAAGCCTGTTTGCATTTGTTGGTGCACATTAGAAATAAATTTGGGCATTCAGTTTAAAGAACTCTCTAACGACAAGACACACACAAAGAAATGCTATTATGTATTTAGCACAGTCTTTGTAAGCCTGCCCAGGCAAGGGGGTTTATCAAAAGAAATATGTAAATAACACAACCTGCTTTACAAAGGAGAAGAGAATAAAATTAATCCAAGACATCCTTGGCTTAATACTATTTTCTGCCCTCAGCTTTTCTTTTTATAACTTTAGACACACAACCTAACAGTTCAGCACAAACAATAGCAAGCTCAAAACAACCCAGACCCAGGGCATCCCTCAGTCCTTAGGAAGCTACCCAAATGAGTCGTCAGCCTCAAAACACAATATTATTATTAAATTTAACAAAATCATGGCCAAATCATTGGCTTGGACAAATCCCCCACCCCCCCCCTCCTTTTGGGGATTGGGGGGAAGGGGGAAGTGTTGGGAGGGGCGGGGGAACCAAGCCAATCAAAGTTAAAATAAAGTCTCTTTCTAGCAAGACTACTGTCTATAACATGTTGTTCCTTATAGAAAGTGGGATATGGTGGCATTTGCTTGATTAACTTGCTCGACAAAAGTGACAGCTGCTGTGGGTGCATGCGGATAAGCTGCACGGCGCAGTTCCGCCTTTGTACATCTGTCAGCAAAAAGGGAAGAATAAAGAGTGAAAAGAGACAAATTGGTCCCAAAAGACACTCCATTCAACTTAGGAGGTTTGCCCCATTCAGGCGCTTGCTGTGCGCCTCAAGTACTGAGAGCTTATTCAATTTCATTCACTCTTTCGAATGAACCCACAAGTGTTTAATTTCTTATTCTGTCGCCTCAAAAAAAGGGAGGGGGTGGGGACGAAGGGGGAGGGAGCCTTGTGGACGGGAAGCATTAATGGCAAGGCTGGGTGATCCAGGCCGCACATATTAACTCATGGCTAATTTACAGTTTAACTCTGTCTGTTCAGCTCCTAGACCCATCCAAATGCTTCATTGGGGGACCTGATAAAGGCTTCTTAGCTCCAGGCTGGTGGATCCAAAACCATCTGTAGATATCAAGGACACCCACCAAGGTCAAATATGTGTCTTGTGTAAGGACAGTGGTCTGAGGTTTAGGCCTTTTCCAGACATGGGGTGTCAGGCTTCCGGGGATAAAGTTTGGGTTAGTGATCTGGCAAATGTCAGGTTTGTTTTTTTTTTTTTTTTTTACCCCCTCCCAGAAAGAAAAAAACAGAGAGTCTCACACAGTGAGAAGTAGTAAGAGGGGAATATGGTTTCCAGGGATTAAAAATAAAGCAAGAGGAAAGGGCACACTGGGAAGCAAAACCCAGCTATACGCGGTGAAACACATGTTGACTTTTTTTAAAAGCAACACTTTGTCTTTCTCTTCCTCATCCCTGAACCCAGGGCTTAGGATTTTCTTCCCTGGCCTCCTTTAAAGGGGCATTCGCTCTGCATACCCAAATGTTTCTTCCTAGGAGTTGAGGAAGCGTTTGCCAGTCCATCCACACTGCAGTGCTCTGCCCCGTCTCCTGCTACCTTTCTTCCTGCCTTCAAGCCTTTCTGCCCTCCCTTTGGAAACCCTGCACTCCCTTCCAGATCCTGGGCCAGCATCTGAGCATTGTCCCTGAACCCAAAACTTCTCCACTGACTGCTTTTTGGAAACAATTCAGTATCATCTCTGGCTCCTAAAAATGATAGCCTTCCCTTATGAGGGATCATTCTGCACAGATCCGGGGCTCACTCGGGTGATGTATGAGCTAATTTTGAAACTACTTTAGAGGACTTGGGGAAAGGATTCTGGAGCCAGATGTAGCTGTTAGCTTTTGTCGCCTTGCTATTCTTGGGCTCAGTGTCTCCCAGTTGGCATGTTAGTGTCCTTTTATCATCAGCTTGGAAACCACTTTGTGGTTTAATCTAAAGCATTCCATTTACCTATTTATCTAAACTTTTTCTATGTAACAGCATGGAAAATATGTGATGAGGCAGGCCATATTTGGGGTTTTTGTTTTTTGGGTTTTTTTTTTTTTTGTAAATTGAGAGTAATGATTTCAACAACCTCAGTCCAGGAAAACGACTCCCTGAAGTGAATGTGAATTTTCCTGCGTAAGAACTTTGACTTTGACTCACAAAACTCTCATGATTCATGACTATGGAAAGTTTCATATGTGCAAATTATGGAATTAGCCCTAATGTGATTAGCCAACCCTGTTTTAAAAAGACAAAGTTGGCATTCCACTTCATCTTTCCGTTCTGTACATGCGTTACAATCCTTATTTTAGAGTATCATTTCTATAATCATTTCTATATGGTATGCAAATTTCTTATTCAGTTGCTTACGTCAATCTGCTTGCGAATTAATGCAGTTAACTCTAAATGCAGTTCGCCGTACCTAAGAAGCAATCAGGGGGTGGGCAGATGCTGTTCTTGAATAATGTGAATTCAGTTCATAGGATGGACGAATCCTTCTCCTACCTCTAAAGGGCTTGTTTGCATCTCACAGAGTGGTTTTCAGAAAAATTATTCACACTTCTCCTGTGGATAATAGGTAGTGAGATGTGCCACCAAAACTAGAATTTTGTTTTTGACATAATTGTGCTGTAAATGATTGAGATGACATTGAAAGTGTGAATTTGGATTGTAACTATCCATTTTCTCAAAACAGTAGGTTCCTTTGAGAGGACAGAGGCTAAAGGCATGGGGGTCTATTTTCTCAATGCACAGGGAGGCCCAGGACTAAATCCCCAAGATATCCAGAGAAAAATAGGCCCCAGAAAAGGTATTGTTAATCGTGGTCAGTTTGTTAATGCCCAAACAGCACACCTGCCCTGGACGGCCCAGGTGGCAGGCAAGGCCTGCCTAGAAGCTGACTGACTGGGGCTTAATCACATTGGGCTCATTATGTCTCTTGGAAAAAGAAATAGTCTGAACGAGAAAACCCAGGTACATAAGAGAACTATTCCTTTTCTCTTAAATATCACAATTCCCCAGTTTATTTGGCAAAAGTTAGATGTCAGCCTTTGACAGTTGCTACAGAAACTGGAGTTTGTCTTGATTTGCTTTGAGGGGGTCTTACTGATCAGTCAGAGGGTATTCGAACAGCTGATGTTGGGCCCCTCTCCTCTTTTTCATTCAGGATTTGACCACTAGTTACATTTTTATTCAATTTCTTACCCACCCAGCAGTTCCAGAAGTCATGTTGTGTACAGGCAAGCACAGATCTAATTTCGATACCTAAATTGGATTCTTTCTTGTAGGACAGCAGGGTTTTGAAGGCTAATCAAAAGAGATAGAGCAGAAAGGTATACTTCACTATTTGTACCTCAAGTTCAAAGGTAGAAGGGTTTTATAGGAAATCATGCAGTGCTCATTTAATACTAAATAGGGCATGAAGTTATAGAAAAAAATTGTATTTAAGGAGCCCTTGGGTTTCAGGATCTTTTGAGAGTCAGAAGCAGGAGAAGTATAAGCAAAATTAAAAGCCCATTCTATAGATATGGTTTATTTCAATTTTTCTCTTGTTCATAAAGAACAAATTCATATAAATATATACAATAGAACTGTTAGGTGGGATTTTTAAAAGTTACTACTTCTTGAGGTTGTTAGGAGAATTAAATGAGTTCAATTAATTTAAACTGCTTAGAACAGTGCCTGACACATAGCGTTTACCATTTGCTATCATTTTTGTCATCGTTCTTCCTAATTATTATTATTAGTAACATCACTGTAGAACCTTTTTCCAAAGTGGATGCCATGGAACATAAGTCTGCTGGGAGATATTAGTAGATGGTTCATGAGGAACGTGGTTCTTTCGTCAAATATCTTTAGAAGACAGGAGGCAAAGTTGGTTTTCTAAACTGCAAGATTTCTCAGAGCATTCAACATGTTAATGTAACCTATGAATATGAATCACCAATAGCTTTTAAGCAAGTACACAGTAAACATATATGTATTTGCAGGCCAGAGAAAAATTCGAAGGTGGAAATGTTTGCTAGTATTACTGTTATTTTCTTTTAAAAAAATTGCAATTAAATCCCTCTGAGTAGTCATTCTGTCCCATCTGCATTTAACCCCACTACCATTGATAGGATAAAATAACACTCGATCCCCAGAAAGAGTGTCCAGTTTTTCTCCTTCCAAATTTGGGAGAGGATAGCTGGAGGCCAGAATGAGGAGCCCGACTTGCCCTGCAGCTGGGAGGCTGCTGGCCTTTGAAGCACACACATGTTCCTTTCTTTTGATAGAGCATTGTTCTGAGTCTTCATAATGTTTTTGAAGGCATCCCACAGCCTCAAATCCATAAACTTCAGAACCACCTCAGATTCAAAAGGCGAAAGGCCCTTCCTCGAAATTTCAAAACAAGTTCTTGTCCTAGACAAAGAGAGGAGTAGCCTCTCTCTCTGGAGCTTTCCAGTCCAAGTATATGTTGCCGTTTAAATAAATAAAAAGACACAAACTCTTTGCTTGGTTAGCTGGGCCCGGAGCCCTGCGATAAGAGGTCACTGGTGTGAGTTACTATGGTAATTGAGTCGTATCAGCAATAGTTTTGCTCTCATGAGCATTAAAGCACATAATAATAGGCAAACAACGGTGGTTAAAGCAAGCAGGTAGGATTACTATGTTCTTTTGTCAGAAGTATATAATGTCTTGTAGTCAGTTTTAAAGACTTCTCAACCCCCAAATCCACCCCACTGTCACCTGCTGAGTAATTTTGTATGCTTAATCTCCTGCCCTCAACTCCAAGATCTCTGCTAATTTGAGGCAAATGGGTATTTCTGACATTAAATAGGGCAGCAAGGAAGCCCTGACCTAGAAAACCCACATTCTGAAGCACTGAGAAAAATATTCTTTCAACAATTTTGTTAAGACTCTTTTGAATGACGAGGCGGGGAAATAGCTTTCACTGAAACGGGAGGTTGCAGCCTCCCCAGGAAGGGTTTTAGCAGAACAAGGAAAAAGAAGGGGAAAAGAAAGAAAGAGAAACTTGCAGAGCATCCCCACTCCCAACTTCCCCCATAAAACTTGTCACTTCGCATTGCCATCCGCTACCCCAACAAAAATCACTCCGTGCCTATTGCTAATTGCAAGCACAGCTGAAGCCCAGCGGGGAGCCCTTGCACAGTCTCAGGCCTTTATACGAGGCTCAATCTGTTGTATGGCACTTGTTCACACACAAAAAAACTACCAGCAAAGGCAGAAAGAGGCAGAGTCACAGGTTTCTTGTAATCCCTCCGCCTCCCCGCTGACAGCCCAGCCCTAGAAGCATTCCTGGTTTTGTCCTCCTCTTTACAAAATCTGAAGTGACCTTAAGCTATGAGCATGTCAGCTTTTGAATGTCGAGTTGCCGGCTTCTTCAGGTGCATTAAGAAGCAGGGGGGGCTACATCTGGCTTCTGCGTGTCTGTTTGCAGCACCCCTGGGGCGAGCTGTGGCTTCCTGTAACATGTAAAATATGAGTGTGAACTCAGGGTTCATGGCAAGGAACAGGAGGTCATGCCTCCATTCAGTTCTAAGTAAAGAAACTGGGAGTTTGCAGATGTTTTTCTGTATGTGTAATGACACCACCCCCCTCCCCAGCCACCGAGCAACCGAGCGCCGTTTTTTGATAAAATGTGCCACAATCAGTGTGCTACTTGCAGATTTATTCATATCAATTTTTGCAATTTATATATTCAGAGACAAGATTGCTATTTCGGCAACTTTATGTTGGATGTCGTACGTTTGCGTCTAGAGAAAGAGGGAAAGAAGTATGGAGCGGGGAGGGTGGGCAGAGAAAGAAAAGAAATTAAGTCTGTTCCTTGGGCCCCCAGCTGGGGTGTTGTCAGGGAGACAAAGCGTCCTCCAGGAGGGTCTGTGGGTCTATGTCCCCCTTTTGCCCAGCGGTCACTTCCTGCCCAGGCTTGGAGGTGGGAAATCTATTGCTTCTGGCCCAGGAGAAGGTCCATTAAAGTGAGGAGGACAGCGGGCCTGGAAGCAGCAGGGAGAAATCCCCTCAATAGGAGAGGCCTAGGTCACCTAAGGAAGGCCTTTCCATCTTCCCTAGAGGTCAAGAACAGGTTGGTCCAAGAAGATCCTTGGCACGGGCCTCCATTTGGGCTGGCAGGGGGTACTCAGCCCTTCCTTTCCACCTGGCCACCCTCTAAGATGAAGGGAATTAAGCCTCCTGTGAAATTCCCACTTGCAGAAATTTCTGTTCCCAGCCCAAAGCCTCATACTGTATTTTCACCAAAGGAAGACATTGGTCGGGCGAACAGGGAGATTAATCCTCCTTAGCCTGGGGAATAAATGCTCCTCAGTGGGGCAGTGTTAATTGCCAAGCTTGATGCAAAGATCATTTTGAGGCATTTAAGAAATACATGATTTTTATTAGTATAACTGTTCCATGTAGGAGTTATTTCTCAGCAAAGGGCAAAAGCTTTGCCTGCCTCGAATTATTAGCCTAATTCTCCTTAATTGTTTCCTAAAATAAGGGCTTCCTAAACACACATTCCAAACCCTAATAAGTCTGTTGTGGTAAGAGTGGTTCGGAATGGGGAAAACTGCTGCCCTTTTGAGCAGAGGGATCCTGGGTCTCGGGGCTGTGTGCCGCTTGATCAATTATGTGCTCAGAGAATTGGGGGGCGGGGGTCGGCAAGGGACAGGGAGTCTCTGTGAAAACATATGAGGTGACGTGTCATGCAGTGTGAAAAATGCATCCTTTTCTGTTGTTTGGACCCAGTCCTCTATGAGGATTCTCAGTTCTCATCTCTGGGCTTCATTTAATTCTTTTTCACAGATTTTGAAATGTTGGCCCCATGGCATGTTTTAAATAAACCAAATAAATGACTGAGCAAATGCTACCAGATTTCTTCTTTGTTCTTCACAGTCTCAGAACCGGCCTTGAGAAACTGCCTTCATCCTAGTATTAAGTGAAATGCCCACATCCATTTTATAAAGAATTTTTTGGCTTTTGTGAAACATGGTTGGGTGTTCCAGATTAGAAATATGTACATTGCTACATGTCAGAGATTTCTTAAGCGAAGTTTCCTTTTCAGTATGCAGTGATTTTTCATTTCCCATCTTTTTGTCTGAATGGTAAAATAAACATAAGATAAAATGTACCACCTTAACCACTTCAAAGTATACCGTGCGGTAGTGTGAAGTATAGTCACATTGCGGTGCAACCAGCCTCCAGAACTCTCTGTTCATCTTGCAAAACAGAAACCATGCCCATTAAACAACTCCCCGTCTCCCCCTCTCCATCCCCTGGCAACCGCCATTCTATTTTTTGCTTTTATGAATGTTACTATTCTAGATACTCATATAAATGGAATCATACGGTATTTGTCTTATTTTTCCCTGGCTTAAGGCTTAGCATGATGTCCACAAGGTGCCTCCATGCTGGAGCGTGGGGCAGGATTTCCTTCCTTTTGAAGCCTGAATACTATTCCATTGAATGTCTAAACCACCTTCTGTTTATCTGTTCTGCTGGATCTGTCAGTGGACATCTGGGGTGCTTTCACCTTTGGACTATTTTTAATAATAGTCCAATAATGAACCCACTTTCAGTATCCCACTTTCAGCTTTTTGGCATCTGTATCCAAAAGGGGAACTGCTGGACTTCCATCTTTTCATAGCAACACTTAGGTTGTGGAAAGGATAGAAGTGTGGTATTCACATTGAGTTTTGGTAGCATCCATAACTGGAAAGTCACATCAGTACCTCTCCTTTCCTACCCTAAGCCTTCCTGTCTTCAGGTTAAGTATCTGTGAGATGAGCTTTGACTTGGTTTTCTCATTCCAAGATAACTATTTCCAGCAATATCTTATAGCTGTTTGGAAAGAAAGCCTTTAAGAGACCCTTACCTCTGCAGCTGGCCACCAACCATATTGAGACAAGGTGAGGGGAGGTACAGAATACAAAGGAATTTGTGGCTCATTGAGTTCCATATAGTCTGATTACTTCAGAAGCAGCAAACATGTTTTTAGTCTGACTTTGCGTATCTTGGATAGCTTACTGAGATTGCCAACAAGCTAATCAAATCATTAAAAACTACAAATACGGTCTTCCAGAGAGAGACCCCTCTATAGCTAAGCTTAATTTGCTTTCAGAAAGGATCTTTCAGAACTATGCTGTGTATTTTCCCCAGGAAACTAATAGTGATGGGCTTGATTTGGGATGAAAAGCTACAAATACATTTAGTCAGGAATCCAAGTATGGATTCATCACTGTGATCATTCTTTTGAAATGTCAGTGGATATTTCTCCACATTTCAGGTTTAGAGAGCTAAAATTTGACTGCTTATTTTAGGGGGAAAATTAAAGTATAATTTAGGTAATTTCTAAGGAATTTAAAATAATATTACTACCAAATGCGATAAATGTTCCTATAGAAGAATCAAGTATTTTAAGCCGTAACAATTTAAATCTAGTTTTCAAAATTTTCATTCGGACATATTATTTCATTTGTACTATTTCTTACGAGAAGAGGCTAGACGCAAAAGAGTAGTTGAATATTGTCAGCCCCAGGTTGTAGGTAACAATAGCTTCTGGAACCACAGCTTCAGCAAGGTGCCTTGACTTCCCCATCAGTCAGGATTGTGTCAGACTTGCAGAGGGGATGCAATCCAGAGTCTCGGACCTGGCAGCTTTAAAGGGCCATGGCACCAAGCAGATTTCCAAAGCTTTCAAGAAAAATAGTTTTATGGCATCCAAAGAATTACAGAGGTAAATAAATAAAATACAAACAACAACAGCAAACACTCTCAGCTAAAAAGCACATTTGGGACAATGTGGAATGTCATTCTGGTTATCTATCCTCTGATTTTGGCATCTGATATTTTTTGTCTGTGTACTTCTAGCTGAGCATCCTGGAGCAGATAGTGGGAAATACCCTTTCTAGGAACAGTGGCTTTGGTGAAGCAAATCCTGAATTATAGTAACACTCAACTAAAGCAAAAGATTGCATTTTTCAATTGTGTGCCCATTTTTAAAAACACTTAGACCATATGCCCTTTTAGAAAGTGTTTGTTCATCCCTTGGGGAGCTTTGACAAATCCTTAAACTTGCATAAAGTTGTTTAGTGCTTTGCCCACTTGGCATAGATGACTATAACAAGCCCAGGTTTCTTTGTCAAACCTTCTGTGAATCTTGATTAGAACACTGAATACAACCAGATCCCTGGCGATTCTTACACTTGAGAGACCCCTGCGGCTGTGGAATTGTGACTTAAGTTAACAAAGCTATAGGTACTTTGGTAGCAGTGTAAAGAAACCCTGGATGATGCTTTTCACATGCTCTTAAATTACCCAAATTGTAAAGAAGCAATATGCATTGAAAGTTTCAAATGTAAAAGATTTCATTACAGTATTTCAATACAGCAATTTAAACAGGTCGGAAGGTTCTTTCCTTTGTGTCCCAAAAAGCAAAGAACTTAGTCACATGGGTGTGGTCAAATTATTATCTTTCTCTTTGACTCCTTGCCAACAAACAGAATGTCCTTTCTTCATTAGATACTCCAGACAAGGCGCTAAGGCAGTCTCTCTGGTGTGTGACTGTTTTGAGTTGGAGAAAGGGTACTTTCCAGAGGAAAGATAAAATTTCTTCAACATTCACTGTTTCTTCAGTCCAGAAATACAGGTTTGTTATCAACATGTTACCAAATAACCTGTTTGCTCAGACATTTTTAGAAGAATGAAAGCTGCTCAGAAAGCTTTCAACAAGCCTAGCTAGCTCCTACTTAGGGAGATGTGATTTCTTGCTCATGGAGCAAGATAGTATAGTGTGACTGAGATAATAACAGCTAAGACTTAATATGTGCCTGGCACTGCTGTAAACACTCCACAGGTACTAACTCACTTAATCCCCACAGCTACCCTAAGTAGAATTTACCTCCGTTTAACTGATGAGGAAAGTGAGGCACAGAGACGCTAAAAAAAATTATCGATTCACACACAAGGAAGACCTTGTTCAAGTCCATACACTAACCACAAGACTGCAGTCCCTTTCAACTTCTAGAGGCCAGGCTCTTTCTCTTGCTAGCTATTATACCACTTCTGAGTCTCAGTTTCCTCATCTGCAAAGTGAGACTAGAAATGATCAGTTAGACTTGACACAGTACTGTATAGTGTAGCCAGGACCTGCCCAGGCATTTAGTGCTTTAACATTTCCAAGGAAATACATATCTGAAAATGAAATGACAAATAGAACCCAGATCCTTGTGAATTTCAACTGTTGTTCATGTTGAAGATATTGGACAGAGTCACAAGATTTTAATCTGAGAAAGTGTGTGAAGATGTATACTTGTGCATTCCATGTTTATTAGTTCTTAGACCAAAAACCGTGATTTCTAGAAGAACTAATTTTTATGATACTAACTAACTTTAGTTACAGGCTTGAGGCAACATGTCTTGTTGGGAATGTGTATGTATGTGTGTGTTTTTGTTAAAAGTGATAACTTGTGCATATTCTACTTCAATGCATTTTTTTCTTTAAAGAAAATAGCAACACAGGAAGAACTGAGTTTTGTACTAGACTATTTTCACTGGATTTGTGATTCTGCCTAAAATTGTTTCTCTTGTAGTGCTGCCTGATGACACCTTCTTTAGTTTCACATGAAACCAAATTTCTCCAAGGTGCTACTATTTTACTCTCCTATTCCCTGAAAATTTTAAAGTTTATGACGCACAGTTTTTGCTTTTGCTTTTTGATACATAGCTTTTTAAAACTGAGATTTTGATCAATATTATAACTTCATATCTCCAAAATTCTTTTAGGAAAATTCAACCCATTGTAATAAAGATAAATTTATATTTTCTGACTGAAAATCCAGACTACCCAGAATAAAAACTTTCTTCCAGTGACAATTGCTGAGTTACCAACCTAAAAGAAAATGAGAAGAGGTCAGGTAGGACTAAGGGGAAAAGAAAAAATAGGTTGGTTTTAGTTAAGAAATGGTATTCCTCATCCCTCATCTGTTTCTTTCTAATTGTTTCCATTCAGAATTAGCTACAGATCCTGAATTACCTTTTTTAGACCATTGAGTGGTTTTCGGTGAGAATGGATCTCACTCCCCACACTCTGCTTAGCAACATTTTAAGCTCATAAAAATGAGAATATTTTCAATACCAAGCCAGGCTGAGGCTCTGAGGGAGACAAGTTCAACAGCATTATCCTACCACACATTTGTCCTTGAAGTTCAGAGCTGAATGATTTTGCTGAGAAGACACCTAGAACTGGAGCTGTTTCTGTATCAAAAAGCTGTTACTTTTTAAAAATGTATTGTATTGCATTGAATGCGACAGCTCATGCAGGAATACTGGTAAATAACCAACTTGAAACCTGTCCTACTACTCCCTAGTTATGTGACCACAAGCTATTTTATTTAACTTAACTCTGCCTTTTTTTCTCATCTACGCAACAGAACTGTTAATAGTGTCAGCTTCTTAAGAGTTCAACCGAATGATTCTCTAGTGCTTGTAGGATGTTGTGCGCAGTGCTTGCACATTGTGGGGCTCAAAGCTCAATGAATAGGTGACTACTTTCATTAATGTGTATGTGTGTTAGGAATCCTGTATGAAATAGGACTTTGTTTAAAACAGTATATGCTAAAGTCTCATAGAATGGCCTCCTCTGATGGGGATTAGTGAGTATGAGAACACAATAACTAGTTCTCTCTCCTTTCAGCCTCCATTCCTTGTTTCATTGTCATTCATGTACGATAGGTGGCTTGCCTTGAAAACAAATGAATCATTAAAAGGAAGGCCTCTTTAGAACATCAAATTAACATCAAGATGGAGTTGGAGGCCAGGAATTTAGACTCAGGTGGGTGGGTGTGATGGCAGAAGATGCAAAGGCAGTAGCCATCACCATATTAACTTCTATCTTGCTGATTAGGAATTATCCAAATTTGCTGTGAACCCTATACGGTACAGTGAGGTGTGAATTATTCGCCTTACCTCCCAATCCTGAAGTCCTTCCAGGGGAAAAAGTTTCCAAGAGAATAGTGAACCCAGGAATAGGGACTAAGGAGAGGTGAATGAGTCACCTCTGAGTTGGAAATTTTAAGGGGTAGTCAAAAAATATAATCAAAATAATATTTTGATATATTTAAAAATCAAAATTATTGCAAAAATCCATAATGAACAACATATCAAATTATTGAAGATAGGATTCAACCCCACACTTGCAAGCTCCTACCTCACATCCCTCCCCATAACCCCGGCTGTCATGAACCTCAATATAATAGAGACATGTTTTTTTATACTCTTCATGAAGTCAGTGTGTTTGAAAGGCAGAATGTGTAACTTGAGTATATATGTATATTAATTACCTAAGCTTTTACTAGAAATGGATTAAGAAAATTACTTTGTGTTGTATATTCAAAGTATATCTTAGGTTTCTGAGCGTAATAACAGTGGCTGATTTTACTGAGTGTTTACTATATGACAATCACTCTGCTCAGCCCTTTACATAATTCTCTTTTCACATTCACTTATCCTATAAAGTAGGTACTGGAATTAGCCACAAGAGGTGAATGAAGGCCAGAGAGTTAAATAGCTTGCCCGAGGTTACCCACAATTAAATGTAGTTAACCCAAGCTGAAGCTGTAACTTATCCAAATTGTATTTGAGAAATCACTCATTATTTGTCTTAAATCCCTTTAACTCAGTATTTCAATTAGGTTAATATAGTACAAAATGAACTTTATGCACCCAGGATAATAATATAGGCTTGGATGTGTTGATCTGCCACAAAATTACTTTACAGTGACTCTCATTGCCAAGAGTTAATTACATGTCCTGCAAGATTTGGGCATACAGTTCCAGAGATAGACTAACAGAAATCCTTTCCTCCACCACCACATGGTTCTCTCTGGCCATTTGCTTTGCTTTTTGTTCTCTCTTTTTGGTTTCATTGTATCCCTTAGGTGGAGAAAGAGAAAGGAGGAGAGAGATGATGGTAATAGGGATGGTGATGATAATTGTGATGATGATGGTGGTGGTGGTGGCGGCAGGGGCAGTAGCTAACTAGCATTTATGAGGCTCCTGTTACATGCCCAGCACTGTGATGACAGCTTTACTAGCAGTTTTTCATATAGTCATCAAAAAATCTATGAAAGGCTCATTAAACCCCATTTTCTGATCAGGAAATTGTCTCTGAGACTATAAGGAAATTGACCAAGATCGCAGACCCAGGTAAGACAGGTAAGACCTGTGCTCATAATGATGACACTATAGAGCAGCTCTCCTGGCCCTCTGTGACTATGCAGGTACCTCTCTTTTTCTTTCTCCTTTTCCTAATAAACCTGTGCTTTTAAGATGTAAAAAAAAAAAAAGAAAGTGAAAACTGTAGAATGGAATAAAGAAGAATTACATGGCAAAGTTTTAGATCAGTCTTCCAGCTCCTCTTAGATAGAGTTTTCAGATCTGGTTGCAGTTACTGGAGAAATTCCCAGGTTTTCAAGGACCCAATTATCCTCCGGCCATAGCTGTGACAGACATCTTTTGGGTTCCAACTCCAAACCCTCACAGAATTATCCCTAGAGAGCATATTTTAAAGGTGCCCAGGGTACTGGGGGTTTTATTACTCTAGAGGTTTTTTGTAGATTAAATTAGCCTTATTTAGGAAGTTTCCAATTAATATACCTGAATTCAGAGGAGTCGTGATTATATTTAATTGCTTAGTACATGCCATCAGCTTGCCATTTTTATTTCTAAGGGTTTAGAGTACATTTTGCCAAAATTTTAGTGCCCAGGTGTTAGGATATCTCTGGAAAAGGCATGTCTGTTTCAAAGAGAAAACAAAATGGGGAGAACTTAAAATGTTTTATTAATTTCCTCTTTTGAAGAATCATAATAAATCTGCTGTATTAGCATCCATCTCAAATAAAGTAAAACCTGATTAGTAAGCCCTGTGAACTGCATGAGGAAAAGCAGGAGCAACCCCAGTGCCCAGTAATGTCCTGATAAGTATTTAACCCTTGCCCTTTGAAAGGAAAAATGCCGTGGCTTGTGGCAAATGCCAATTTCCAGACTGTAAAACCTACCCCCATAGATTGTTTCTATCAATGTGCCATCCCAGAATGTGGAATTGGAGAGAGAGGCTCACCATCAGCTCCCACGACCAGTACACCACAATCCCCTTTTAGGGAGGAGTAATTAGATGAACAACGATTCCAACCCTGTACCTAATCCTGGAGACCTTGGAGAGTGGGCAGGTGGCTTCACCTCCCTAGGCCTTTGTTTCCTTTTCCTCCGCAAAGGATAATATGAAAGCTCCCTTTCACCTCTAACATTTTAAAGTTCTAGAAGGCAGTGACTCCTACTTTCTCTGACATCCAAATGCCTTTAAGCGCCTTTCTGGAAAATCAAGTTAGTGCTGTGCAGCATCCAAAAGTGCCTCCAATTTCATCTACTGAGCATAAGGTTTGGAAAGGAGTGACTTACTCCCTTTTGCCTCTTTAAATGTGTAGCCAATGGGGCATCATACATTTTTTACACTTCTTTTGCTAGATGTGAGATCCAGGAGGAAAAGCATGGATGTTCCAGGGCTTTCTTGTTCTCCTGGAGTGGGAATCTGTGAGTGTGATACACTGATCCTTTGCTACATGCATTTCCTACTTCCCTACCCTTTCAGCTGCAGAAGTGAGTATTGATAGTATTCTACCTTTTTCTTTTTATTTCTCACTGCCCAAAAGCCATTTACAAGAATGGAAACTACTTATATAAAATAAGGAGTTGGGGGTGGGGTAGGGGTTGCATTATGCTTTTTTTCCTGAAAGGTGGCACGTCTCTCAGCAAAGAGAAAAAGGCATGTTGTACAAGGCTTGCTGGCAGTGATATAAGCCAGCGCCGGTTTGTCTGTTGTCACAGCCAAAGCAAAATGCCACCTCTGCCTAGAAGCCAGAGTGCCACATTCCTCTTTTATGTCCCTGAAATGCACCCATTATGAGGTCCTGGGTTTGTAGATTTGGCCACCCAGGAGGTCACCCACGCCCTTTGAAGGTCATTCTCCAGTTCCAGGAGGGTGGGGGTGAAGAGGAGCACATTGTTCATGTATTTCAAAGGGATTATTCAAGCCCCTAGATTGCATGTCAGATCCAGCTAGACCGTGTAGAATCTGAGACCTGGAGTGAGCACAAGGGAACCCCCAGTTGCTGAGAAGAAGGTAGAGCTGCAGAAATAGCAGTAACTCAGTGCTATTCTTGACCCCAGACCTCTTCTTAACAAACCCAGATGCATTGACAGCAAAAGCGCCACAATCCCAAGGCAGGAGGTGTCGAAACACCCCCCCAACAGCCACTACCCCCACCCCAAAAAAAAGTTTCAGTAAAACGGTTCTCACTCCTAGAGGGAAAAACCTGTCAGTGCCTGAAACAGCTTGACCAGGGCAAATCCTCTCCCTCCATGCAGTGAACTGCAAATCACAAGAAATAATTCCCCACCCCCCCAACCCCCACCCCGCCTGCTCCCTGGGGAGGGACAGAAGGTTCCTAAAACTGACAGTTTCGCCTCCATGATCTTTAAAAGAGCAGAAGTTGGCTGTGAGGCTGCAATGCTGCCTCCATTGGGGTAGTGTGGTCCCTGCTTACGGCTGGGCTCCAAAGAGAGCCACAGTTGGCTCTGATGAAGAAGGAGCCTAGAAATGAAAGATTGCAAAGAGGGCTTCTGCACGCCATGGCTGAGACTGTGTCGTTTCTTGCAAGGTGAAACTTGGCAGTCCTACCTTGCAAGTAAAAACCCAAATTAATTTTTTTAAAAGAAATTAAGTCAGAAACAAGGCTTTGGAAAAACTGTGAGTGTTAGGCATAAACTGATTTTGGATGATCTTTAGGTGAGAAAGGGTGGAGTTACCATCAGAAACATGTTTTTATTTATGCTTTTCAAATCCCCACTGGTGTGCAATGTGTGTGCGCGTGTGTGCGCATGTGTATGTATGTGTGTGTGTGTTGGTTAGCATGAGAGTATGCATCGTCTCAATTCTCTAACCACTCTTTTTTTTTTTAACATCTTTTCTGTGCACAGTTCATATAGATGCCCCATAAATAAATATATAGGTCCATCCACACCTTTTCATTTTATTTGTAAATTGTTTGGTATAAGCGGCAATGCGTAATGAAACCTGGTGAAGTTTAAAAGATTAGATTTTTTTTCATACTGACACTTCATAACACTGTTCATATGTCTCCGAGTGAGATTTATGAATATATGAGCAGTACTGCAAAATTATACCGCACCAGAGACTTCCTGCACCACAGGGGTGGCAGTCTAAAGTGACACAGCTTCAAGCATTTTTCACAGACAAGAAGCAAAATTTAACCCCCTTAAGGGGAAGTATGATTTCAACAGCTTGAAATGAGCTCATTTGTAGATGGTTTTTTTTTTTTTCCTCTCATCTTCCATAATTTTTTGGTGTTAAGATTAAAACAGATTGCACAGCCAATGTAAGGGCACATAAGATGCCCGGGGTATAATTTGGCCCTTAAAGAGAAACCCTCGCTCATTGTCTCTGTCTGGTTGCCCCAATAGAGTAAATGAAAGTAAACTTCACCTTGAATTCCTAAGGTTCTCAGTCCAATTCTCAGAATTGTCCTAAGAAGCTAGGGTCTGAATCTTTCAAAAAGGTAAGTAGCAAGTGACACTATCCGTTGGTTCCATGGAGAAGCCTCTATCTTCCTGGACACCCCCAAACAATGGCAAAAGGAAATAAACAGTGGCTTGAATCTCAGCTGAATAAAATTAACCAACCAAAAGGAGAATCAGAAGAGCAAAAGGTGGTCTTTATGAATTAATTGCAGATGAGACGTCTATAGTAGACAAGTTCTATTTTAGATTCAGTGTCCAAACCAAGCTCTTTCAGGCTGATCGTGTTCCCTGTGATACTGTGGCAGCTGACGTTCATGATCTCTATGCGCTCAAATTCTCTTTAACCATTTTGTTTCCTCCTGGAACAGAGTGGGGTGCTCCTCTGGGGCCCGCTCCTTCTCTTCTCTGTATGTGCTCCATGATGTGTTGGCTGGAGAACTTTTGTCTCTCTTTTCAGCAATGGTACAACAGCTCCATGAACGTGATCTGCACCTGGTTGACGGACCGGATGGACTTACAACTTCACATTTACCAGTTGAAAACACTAATTAGGATGGTAAAGGTAAAGGAAAAACTAATTATTACTCTTCGCAAATAACTAACTGAAATGCATTTTATTGACAAGCTGCAGAGCTCCCTTAACACAGAGAGTATTAGTTTACACATAAAATGATGATTTCTAAAACAGTATCTCCTGCAGGAAAAAGCCATGAAATCACTGTGGGATGTACGATTAAATAATTACTCAGCTAGCAAAGGAAAATTTCGTAAAAAGGAATGTGGTATTTTACACAGATCAGGAAAATATGCTGTATATTTGCTGTGCAAAACTACCACAGAGGCTGTTGTGCCCTTTGCATTAGACTTTTCAAAAGCTGGCTTTTGGTACCACTATGCTAATCACATCAATTACCAATTTCATTTCTAGTTTAATTAAATAAAATTTTGCCACAATTAATTTAATAGAAATATTTACTTCCAGCTATTTCTAAATATGTCCTATGATCATTATCAGGATGCAAATCAATATTGTTCTCATAGTTAATTGAAGTAGTTTCTCTTACAATGCGTGTATACAATCAAATGTAAAGGATCACAAAGGTGAGATAACATACCCTGAAAGTAGCTTTTTTCCCTGTTCTTGTCTGTGCGCCTTGGACTAATGATAATTATTTCAGCGTGAAATCTCAGTGGTTTACATGAAATAATAAGATCACAGAAGGGGGTAAATACGTTTTTGATCATTTCAGTTTCCATTTGATGCTTCACCATAGAGGGTTTTAAAACATTCGTATGCAAAAATCTCATTCAATGCACAAGGTCTTTTTAAAAATATTTTAACAATAAATGGCAGCTGATTTTCTATTTCTTAACAATTTGCCAAAAGCCCACCTCCCCACCCCCGATATTCCACTCCACTTCTTAGTCTTTTTCGGATTAGCACCATTTCATTGAAGGTGCTCCTCTACCCCAGTGCTAACTTAAAACCAATTACTGTTCCGTTGAGTGTAATTAAGAAGAATTATTATCATCTGCATTTGATCTCACAAAGAGTCCGCCCAGGGAAGGTTACAGGCAGCAATGTATTATAGCACTTAAAAAACAAATGCATGCACTCGTGCTGCAGACCCAGTCTAATTTTCTTATAGACATATATATATTTTTTTACTTCTGTTCCTGAAGGAGCTTTCACTAGCCGTTGCCTCTGACTACTTGAATTCCATTTTTCTACATGTAAATACTCTTTCGGGGAATTTTTCTCTTTGACCCTTCCTGGGTAGACAAGAAAAAAAGATGTTACTTTTAATATTTCTAAAGTCTTCCCATTACTGATATTTCCAGATCAATGATAGGAAGGTTGCAGTTAGCGGTGTTTTTATTAAGAAAAAATGTAAGTCAGAAAGGAGATTTATTCTTAGCCTCTGACAAAAAACAGATGTGAACCATGGAGAAGGGACACAGAAACTGCCAAAGGAACTCCTTCACTCCTTCACTTTTGCCCAAAGTAGCCCAATTAACTAGTGCTGTAACACAGAGGTATGAAGCAGAATTCACCACCTCTTTACCAAGTGCATTACCCAGCAATCTCCTCCTCAAGGCAAACTTCCAAAGACAATTGGTTCTCTTTCCTGCTTTTACCCTCACCCCTGTTTATTGCATTTACTCATTATTCAGCAAGTATTTATTCATTCATCTAACATTGCATAATTATTAATTGAGCCCCTACTTCTAATATTACAAAATGGAGGCTTGAAAAATGATAGATACAGTCCCTGCTCTTAGGCATTGAGAGTCTAGTTGGAGGACACTGCTCAGGAATTTGAAGAAAGAGGAAAATTCTGCAGCACTTCCTAACTTTCTTTTCCCTATATATACTATCAACAACAGTGGTATTCTAAGTGGTAACAACAACTGATTGAAAAGTACAAAAAAGAGATTAATCATCTCCGCCATGCCTAGCGCTTTCTCAGCTTCCTGCCCTTCCCCTCAAGGTGAGGACACAGTTTAGGGAGCTACCTAGCTACTCAGAAGAGCCTCCTAGGAGAGCCTTGCAGCTTGATCCACAATTAGGATGATCGTTTAATTTAGTATTGAAACCAGATTGCTTTTAAGAGGGAAAGAAGGTGCCGTGAATCTTCATGCGGGGACGGAGGGCATAAATGGCAAAGGGGACGTGTGGCCATCTCAGCCCGAATCTTATATTATTGAACTTCAGTGAGCTGAACGGCATCCACTATTTAACTCTGCCATCATTGCAACTTATGACCTTCAAGAGGGGATGACATTGTAATTGTTGGCATTCCGACTGCATTAGGTGGACTAGAAAAAAAACAAAATCCTGATGGAAGTGAAGTATGTTAACAGTCTTTCTCTTGTCCCTTAGCAAGTTTCCCATATCAATAGGAGAAACAGCAGAATCAGTAGCTGAAATGATATGCAGTGTGATAAGAAGAGTTGTAGTTAGAGACCTCTTAAAAAAAAAATTTCACGAAGTACACAACAGCCAGACGCTGCTGGTCATGTTCAATTAACGCTAAGGGATTTCTAGAAAAACAGTGCCTGGGATACCTAAGGAAATCCGAGAGAAATCGCCTGAAGGAACAAAGAAAGAACTTGTGGTACAGTAATACCAAACCATTGTTCTTGAAAGAGAGCCAAATTTCTTCCCTGAGACCATGAAGTTGTGAACGGAATTGATACACTTGTTTCCCAAGGAGATGAGAAATGAGTCACATGCCTGCAACATATTGATGAGGCATTAGCGCTCCATCTTCCCCATAATTGTGGCTGCCCGTAATAGGTTTCATATACCAACATACATATGTCTGTCTTGTGAATGAGACAGAGTGATATGCAGTAACAAGCCTTAAAAATATTAAAGACCAGACTGCAACAGAAATTGCAAAATACCATCATCCTTTGATCCATTTCTATGTTATAGCCAGCCCCTGACACTGTCTATCATATTATATTATACTAACCTAGGAGAGAAAAACAGACCCCCCTCAAAAAAAGAAAAAAAAAACAATTATGGAACATTTCCCTTTATGGAACTGAATAAACACAAGCTTATGTTCTTTGCTTTGTCTCATCTAATACAGTTTATCCTGTCACAATTTCTCATTTTCTGTCATTCAATGAATAATCTCAGTTTTCAGTGCAAGTGCGCTCCGAGCATGGTGGCTTTGCATCTGACAATGCATAAAGCGTGACACTTAGCTGAAGGTCATTGTTCTCACACCTTTCCTTCCTCTTGATGGAGATGAGGTCTCCCTTATCACTGCGTCTTTTCCCTCCTTAGAAAACCTATAGAGATTTCCGATTGCAAGGGGTTCTGGACTCGACCTTAAACAGCAAGACCTATGAAACCATCCGGAACCGCCTCACTGTAGAGGAAGCCACCGCGTCAGTGAGCGAGGGTGGGGGCCTGCAGGGGATCAGCATGAAAGACAGTGATGAAGAGGATGAAGAAGACGATTAGAAGGCGCAGGCCCTGAGCCCACCAGGATGGAGTCCTGTAATCACTGCATGTCCTTAGTCTGTTAGTTACCCCCCCATTAGGGGATTTTCTGTCAACTCCCATGCCCATGAGGTATTTACCAATACAATTGCCATGTTAGCTCTGTGGTACCAAGATTATTAGCAAATGACCTTCGAATCCACGATTTCCTGATGCCATGTCTCTGTTTACAAGCAATATGGAGCACCATTCTTTAAATACTGTTCATGGAGAATACATAGTCCAGCTGCTAGGTGTGTCCCTGTTATCAGCAAAGTTAAATGATGCTTCATTACTGTACCGTGTACACATTGATGGTAAATGGATGTGCGGACAAGTACACCAAGTACTTTCACATCTTTGTTTCACGTATGTGGATGCCAGTTAATAATATAAATGACTACAATAAATTAAGATGCGTAGATCTGCTTTGTTTTCTGAAAAACAAAAGGCAAGGCTCCAACAACCAACTTTTGGTTCTCTGTGTTCCCCTATAACTAAAAACCGAGCCCCTGGTGTCCTTGTAAACCCATTCTTTCTATTATCCCATATAGTTAGGAAAAAAAAAAAGATGGCCACATACCAATGGATTGATGCTCTGAATTGCCACGGCAAGGGCAATCCTACACTGACTGAACATTAAGCACAGTTCCGAGCAACTGTCTACTGTCAAGTTTCTCCTATTCAATGTTACATTTTGCTTTTATGTTTCAATAACCATGTATGTAAAAAAAACCTGAATATTTAAATTACAACCCTAGATTATAAATGTGTTTATAATAAGATATGGATATTTCCTTCTGTAGGTTGTAACCATAATTTAAATTATTTTGTTCCACACTGTTTTTTATATCTGTCATGTACATTGCATTTTGATCTGTAACTGCATGACCCTGGGGTCCTCTGCAGGGCTATTTCTTTCTGTGTAAAGTAGTGGATCCATCTTGCTTTTGCCTTATATAAAGCCTACAGTTATGAAAGTGTGGAAAACTGTGGCTTCTCAATAAATAACTATTCAAATGTCCTAAGAATACACATTTGAGTCTTTTTTTTTTTTTCCTTCTGTCTTCTTTGAAAGTCTGAAGTGAGCTCCACGAAGGAGGGAGAGGTGGGAAAGATAAGGAAGAGGTAATTTCCTTAGAGTGTTCTTGAAACTGTTGGAGTGGGTAATTTTCGAATGCTTGTCTCCAGGAGACACAGTCTAAAATCTGCTAATTCAGACTCCACTAATTCAGAATCTGTGGGCATTTGGATATGTTGGGCAGATTATGCTTGCATTATAGGATAAATAAGGGTTTGCTAAGCAAGAGAGTAGTGTAAACGAGAGAAATGTTTCTCCTGTACGAAGAGAAGGCCAACAAACTGTTTTTAAGCACCACTTTAACAGCAGTGTTTGCATTCAAACAAAGCGTGTGCCAATTATATATGATTCTTATATATTTGTTAAAGCATTTTACAAGATTCTCTATGATGTGGAGCACTCTTCCCACTCTCCAGTCCTTCTCAGCAATATAGTCACCTTGGTTTGAAAGAAATCAAACGTTCTGTAGCCTCGTCTGTTTTACCAGTATCTGTCACTGCATTGAGTTGACCTTTCCCAATGGCTGACTCGGTTTTAGGGAAATGTCTCGTTTTCTAATTGGATCAGGTAGAATGTACACCAGTTGTTCCCTACAAAGTAACCCCATTTAAATAGCACCTCCCACTCTGTTTAATCCTTGAGGCGCAAATTAACAATTCTTCCTCCCCTTAGTAGGATTACAGGAATGGCTTCCATTATTCAGCAACTCTTCTACTCCAGGCATCTGCGTGAATAGCCTAATTTAAATATTACCACAACCATACGAGAGAGAATTGTTATTACCCTCAATATAGACTGGGACATTGAGTTCAGAAAAGTTAAGGTGACTTACCCAGCGATTATACAACTCCATGTAGAAACATTAATCCAGAGATACTAGCATAGTGCTAGCAATCTACATTTGGTGGACATAGCATTCAGGCATGAAGAAATCTTTGATCCCTCAGTGGCACACAGTTAAGTCAGTATGGCCAATTCAGGATTTTTTTTTTAATACACTTGTATTTTGTATTTATGTATTCTTGAATTACAAGACTAAAGCATCTTTTTCACAATAATTAGAAAACATGCAAAGTAAAGAGGGAACATCTACCCCATGTATAGGAGTTGGGAAAAGGAAGAAAATGTTCAACAACCCTGAAGAGAGCTAAGTGAGTGAATAGATAAGTTACCAAATGGCATGAAGAGAAAAGATGGTGTTTCCAAAATCAAGGTCCCAAAAAAAACAAAAAAAAAGACTCCTTCAAAGGAAGACTTCACTGCAGCCTAGCACTAAGAGTCTTGATGAATAGTGTTCCCCAGAATAGCAACCCTGTAAGAAGGCCTATGGAGAAGGAATGAGATAAGAAGAGATGAAAAGAGAAAGAAGTGACCAAATTCTGAGTCTCAGGGTATCCTTATGACAGACACAAACTGATATCTTAAGCTTTCTTTTGTATTTCTTTGCGATGTCATCTGAAGTTTTCTATTCTCTTTCGTAAAAAAAAAAAAAATAAATTAAAATACAGCATCCATAAGAAGAGTGCACAAATCCTCTCATAGTGACCAAAATTTAAACACGTTCATAGAACAACAAAGTCAAGATATATAATTGAATAAACACCCCAGACCTGCTCAGGCCCATACCCTTCCCAGTCTCTATCACCTCCTTACTTGCCAAAATGAACCACTATCCTGACTTCTAACAGCATCGACTGAACTTTCCCCTTTTTGAACTTTATATAATTAGGATCATAGTATGTATTCTTTTATGCCTGACTTCTTTTTTATTCTATAGTGTTGGTCTAGCTGTGGTGCATTTCTTTTTCATTGCTCTATAGTATTCCGATGTGTGGCTATATCACAGTTTATCCATATTAAAATGTTGTTTTTTGTTTAGGGTTATTGTGAATAATGCTGCCATGAATTTCCTTGCTGGATCATAATGTACAAGTGTATTCATCTTTAGTAGATATTACCAGGGTGAACGAGTTACACTCTCATGAGTAGTGCCTCCAAGTCCCTGACAACAATAGGTATTGTTACTCTTAATTTTCATCATTCTGTTAAGTGGTGTAGGGTTTCATAAATGTAGTTCACTGATTATAAAAATAGGATCTGTTGCCTTTTAACATGTATTGTGCAATTTGGGAAGCCTCTCTAGTGAAATACATGCTTAAGTCTTTACCCCCTTTTTTAAAAGACGAAAACATACAGCCATTTGAAGACTGGTAGGGGAAAATCATAGGAAAAAGTATCAGATGGATTATGAGACAAAGATGTCAAGGGAAAAGTTAACCTGATGGAAAAGATTCACTGTATTAGCAATCAGTCCACAAATAGTTGAGTGCAGGCTGGTGGGGCACTGCTAGAAACATCCAGGTTCTTTCTTCTCCATTAGGGCTCATCAGCTAGCAGGGCCTCTCTAAAAATCAAGTGTGATCTTGTCCCTTCTCCAATAAAGTGTCTAATGTCTCCCCTTGCTCATAGCATGAAGTTCAGTCTTGCTAATGTGAGGTGCAAGGCCATTTACAATCTGATCCTCACCTGTCCCTTCATCCTCTGTTAACTGTTCCCCTCTGCCTTCCAACTTTCAGTTTCCCTTTCTGTCTTTCACTTCCTGCTGTGCACCATGGTTCTCCCCACCTGGGACCCTCTCCCTGAGTACCTCACGTCATCTTTTAAATCTCAGTTAAATTTGACTTCTCCAGAGAAGCTTTTCCAAACACCACCCTGAGGTTAACATCCATTATCCTGCTGTAGATTCTCAGAGCAGTCTCTACTTATCTTTCATAGTGTTCACCACACTGTTCATGAATGGATGATTTGTATCACCACCTATTTCATGTAGCTTTCCTGGCCTTCGGAAGACTCTGGGCTGCACCAGCTTCCCTATGTTATCTCCCTAAACTAATAAATGAAGGTTAAGAGGACAAAAAGTAAAGGCTGAGTACAAAAATCAGATGATCCAATTTATATTCCCTTAGAATACCTAATTTGGGCTGTATGAATCCTTAAAAAACACATCTAGACTAAATTCTGTAAGATTCAGAGAAGGAAGAAGGAAAGAAAGCTCTCCTGAGGAGGGGGCCTTGACACACTCATAGAACAAGAAAGAACATGGAGCAACCTGAGGGCTGTACCCCTTGACGGAAGTTTTCTTCTCTGACAGATTCCCAGTGCATGTAATAGACACTCAACAAATACATATAAACTTCAGACTTTAATGAATATGCTCCATGTGTTAGAGGCGCCTGGCTTCATGGAAAGATTTATGCAAGGGGTTGGGGGAGATTTAGATGGGAGCAGTGGATTAAGGTTTCAGAGGAAGACATTTAGTATTTTTATTTTTATTTTTTCAAAATAAAGGAAAATTTGAAGTTAAAAGAAATTAAATAGAGCAGGATTATATGAAACAAAAAGTTGAAACTTCTCCCTTTCCCAACTCATTTCCCCAAAGTAGCCATTGCTAACAGATGGGCATACATTCTTCCAAAAATGTTCAAATCATATACAAGTATATGGATACATATATATCCAATATCCAATTGGGTGTATTTATATTTTTTAAATGTATTTTCAAAAATAGGATTCATCCTGAGCCTACTAAGCAAGTCACATTTTTCCTTCATCAGTTTAGGATCATATCCATGTCTGCACAGATTTCCCACATCACCTTTAATGGCTGTGCTATGTTTTTGGTCAAAGAAGAAACAAGAGCAAAGCAAGGTAAACTGAAAATCCAGGACGAAATTAGGATGGATTGAAACATAATGGAGGAAATGAGCCATCTGTGGAGGTGACCCAAGAGACTGTTTGAAATGTGTGACTAAAGAATTTCTGAAACACCCCAAATCCAATTGCAGTCTAACCGCTTACTATCATAATGATCTGTTTATGTGTCTGTCTCCCTGTTAGACTGCCAACTTCTAGGAGGTCAGGGACTATGTGTCCCTTTGTATATGCCAGTCTGGTGCCTGGGATAGAGTAAGCATTCAATAGTGTTGGTTGAATTGAATGGTAAATATCAGAGAGACACACCTGACTTTGGTCTCGACCAAGAAAGCATAAACAATGCAGTACAATGTACTCTCTCTATACAGAAAGAACTACTAAATAAGGGGGAAACTCAGTAGCTTTAGGGAAACCATCAACCTCACCATTCATGAGACCTTTCCTCCATTATGGATTTTTCCAGACTTGACTTGAACTGTTTTGCTCTCATAAATTTGGGTTTCTGTACAAATTTTAGGAAATCATCCAATCTACAAGGGTTCTATCATTATTGTCTTAGCATAAATTTTAATAAGTTCATTTTATTTAAAATTTAAAATCCAAAATAAGTTTGTTCTTTGTGGCCAATTTCTATCAGCACATGATTAACAAATCTAAAATGAAATCAAATTATGCACAATTCTGCAATTCGTGGTAAACAAATTTTTAAAAAATCAATATTCATCTTTTATTCAAGGTTGTTTTGCTACTTCATCTACATACTAAAATTATCATCTGTTTTCCTTCTTATGAAACCGTGCATTTCATCTAAAGTTGTAAATCTGCATTTTGTTGTAACTAAGCAAAACATGAAAAAAGGACTGGTTAGGGTACAGTCTGCCAACAGAGTTCTCTACCCTGACGACAGTGCGTTGAAGGTCAAAGAAAAACACTGCACAACAAATTAATCACAGCCACCACTAGCCGATAAAATGATCACAATGAGATACACAACTACAAAATAAGAGGAATGCAAAACCGACAATAAGCCAGAAGTACACAAATAAAATTTTTTCTACTTCCTAGGAATTGATGGTGCCATGGCAAATAGCAATTGTAAACATGGTTAAGTTGGCATATTTCCCTCTGTCCATCAGAAACAAATTGGCTTGTTTCCTGGGCAGTGAATACAATTGCAAAGAATAAACAAGGCTCTGCTTAAATCTCCAAGCAGGAAACATGATTGAAGATGGTGTAAATTTCAGAGAAAGTGTTGGATATTTTGGAATGTACTTAAAAGAAAATGAAAAGCAACATAAAAAGACAAATACTGGTGGTATTTGGTGCAAAAAAAGTAGCACGTATGTGGAAAAGATGACTAAGTTTCCAATTCTAACGTCACTTTATTATTGTAAATGGCAAATGCACCTCACTCAGTCTTCTTGCGGTTTCTGGGGCTTTGAGCATAAAATAATTCTTCCACAGTATTCTTTGGTGCAAGTCTTTCATTTTGAATAAAAATTACTCTTCAAAAAAATCAAACATCAAGATTATGGACTAAAAATTCATTCCAGAGCATATGGAGAGTATTGACATCACAATGTATTTGGAAAATTTTTTTTTTTTTTTTTTTTTTTTTTAAATAGAGGCATGCTTTTTTTTTTTTTTTTTTTTTAATTTATATATTTATTTGTTTGTTTGTTTTTTGTTTATACATGCACTGGGTACAGTCAGAAGCGCGGGAGGGTGAGAGAATTCACCAGAGCCAGAGCCGGGAGCAGAGCAGGCAGAAGGACCGAAGTACACTGCTGAGGGGAGCAGCGGGCGGCAGGAGAGGTCTGCGCGCCATGTGGGACCCTCCTGTGGTGGCCGGGGAGCAGCCGGGGATCGAACCGGCGCCACAGAGGCCGCGGGCAGCTTCGCAACCCAGCGCTCAACTGCTGCGCCACCGGGGAGGCCCTGTATTTGGAAAATTTGAACTCTTCAGAGGATGCTTCAGTTAAATGACAAAATCTCTAGCTCTGATATTGAAAATTGAACGCCTATGAAGTGATTTGGGCAGGGTGGAGAGATGTCTTTATCTCCAAAATGCAGAGATTAGGTCTGATAAACTAATTCAGACAAGATTAGATTAATCCCCTCCAAATCAAGAAAATGGGTTTCTTTTTGCATTGCTAACAATCCAAATATCTCTGAGCCATTTCTTCCCCAACTTTTAGTCAAATCACGTTACATTTCATTGATTCCAAGACAACACTTTTTTTTTACTTTTAACATGTCTGAAGTTGGGATTCATCCTTCCACTCAAAGGAAACAAACTCACATTACGTCCACCCTCTGCACCACCATGCCACCGTAAAAAGGCTGCTGCACAGCCTTAGGTTAATATTCCTTTCGAGAATGTAAGAAAAAATAAATATGTGTCCCAGAGAAGAGTCTTCCATACAGTGAACCCGGGGGCTGAGACAGAATTAGGGGCTTACTCAGGAGTATACATTAAACAAGGGCCCATTTTCCCCCAGTAAATTAAAAAAAGGTGATTCTTGAGAGGGAGGAATCTAGATCCTATAGTCGGGATCAAACCACTCTAGTTAAGTTTTGAAGGGGAAAGCAAGGACTGCAGGTAGAGCCGGAAGAAATAGAAGTTGAAGACTAAGAGCAAAGGTTCTAGAATCAGGTTGACTTTTAGATATCAATAGGAATTTCTACTGCTGTGACCTTGAGCAAATTAGGAAATTTACTAAGACCTCTGTTTTCTCATCTGTCAGAGAGAAATAACCAGAGTAATGCTCTAAGAATCATCTATTACTATAAGCTCATCAGGTTATCCAAACTAAATGTGTGAATGCATGTAAAGTGCTAAAATTGAATAAACGCTTATAAAGTGCTCAGTAAATGTTAGCTAATATTTTATTGTTAATGTCTAAAGCTGTCACATTTCTAGAGCCTGTCACATGTTTCAGGTTCTAAACAGATCACAGATACGGCTAAGGCACTACCCTTCAGAACCTGAGTACTGCTACTCACTGTCCCTGTTCCTCCTCTTCCCCAGAACACCTCATGGTCCACTGTGGATTGATTGGGCCGCAAAGTGTTGAGCAAGGGATACAGGCTACCCCCTTCATTATTTAGTATTTCCTTTTGTGCTTTGGAAAGAAGAGTGGAACTCCTTGTCTACACTTACTCACATTTTCCTTCGTGGATCTTAGTAAATAACTATAAAGGAATGAGTTACGAATAAATGAATTTCTTTCCGTGCCTCCCCCTCTACATCATCATTGCCTTCCTTTGGGTTTCTCTAGAAACAGACCCTGCGACAAGGATTCTAGTGCACATAGTTTACTTGGAAGCTGATCCCAGGGAACACTAATAGAGGAATAAGGGAGGGGAAATGGGAAGGGAAGGCAGCCCCTGTGGGCAGCTGGGGTTGGATTACCCTAGAAAACTCCAGCAGCCAGGGTAGAACATATATTTTAGAGTTCTCCCTCCTAAAGTGGGAGAGATCTGGAGTATTTACATCCCAAATCTTTTTCTTTGTTGGTTGAGGGCAGCTGAGAGGTAAATAAAGATCAGGAAAGTGAATTCTCCAGCATTCCAGGCCTGCAGGGAAGATGGATAAAGACAACTCTGGCATCGCACAAGCCCTCAGGTAAATTAATGCAAGAACTACAGTGGGAAATCAGAACTGGTTGCAATGAAGTGGTACCAGGGGGAGTGAACAGGGCACCAATATGGTGTGCTAGAGTTACCCTTCTGCAACCCAGGGCAGAGGCTGTGCTCAGTGTTGGCCTGAGGACAGCAAGACAGAATCAGCATTTCTCACGCCAGGAACACTGCCTCACAGGCTAGAACTGGAGACCTCCCAAGAATAGTGAAATAAATCCCAGTCTTCGCTATGGTGGAATACAATGAAGCCATATACAGAAAAAAAGAATAGAGATTTATATGGGCTAGTACTGAAAAAATATTCAAGATGCATGGTTCAGTCATTTTTAAAAATCAGGAGACATGAAATGTAAAAACGAAAAGAGAGAGAGATGGCCTGCTGTTTTCCAGTGTGATTTCATTTTCAAAAGGATTTAAAAGGTAACTTGTGTGTTCCTTATTTTCATCTAATTCACTGACTTTAAAATCTAATGATAAGATGATTCTATTCTTAAGAATTACAGCCTAGATTAAAATACAGGCTGGTTATAAAAGTGTGTCTGATTATAAATTCGTTGCTCATTAGCATTATTATAAACAACTTCACTAAATAAAAAAATAAACAGGAGGAAGGAAGGAAGGCAGGAAGGAAGGAAAAAGAAAAATCGGGGGGAAACAGCATTAAAAATAAGCAAATCTGGGGCCTCCCTGGTGGTGCAGGCGGTTGAGCACTGCACTGTGAAGCTGTCTGTAGCCTTGGCAACGGGGTTCGATCCTGGCTGGCCAGTGAGAATCCCACATGGCGCAGCAGACCTCTCCTGTCTCTCCCGCTGCTCCCCTCAGCAGTGTATTTCAGTCAGTCTGCCTGTTCTGTTCCCTGCTCTGTCTTTGGTGAATCCTCTCACCCTCCCGCACATATGGCCTGTACCCCAGTTCTTGTATAAAAATAAATAAATCTTTTAAAAAAAATAAGCAAATGTGTGTGTGTGTGTTTACATATGCACACATTTTTAAGAGATTAAATGACTTGTCATTTTGGTTTCCCAGAATCCAAATTCAAAATTTATGGAAATCAAAGGAGAAAAGACATTCCCTCTCCCTGCCCCTGCCTGCTAGAATGTGGCAGTGATCAGATGTTCTAGCTCAGAACCTTGACTCTTAAGGAACCTTGACTCTTAAGGGGCATCCAGTGACAGGAAGTGGGTGAAGCAGCAGCCCAGGCCAGTGCTGTCCTTGTGGCTGCTTTTGGTTCTGTCTCATCTCACTTGTCTCTTGGTTCCTGATCAAGTCTGTATCCCTCTGGTCTTTAGAAGATTCTGAGCTACTCCATAAACTCCTTTATGCAGTCTCTATTGCTGGCGATCAAGTGCACTGAGTGATGTGAGCATTGAGAAGAAACTGGTAAGAGTGGTTACCTCTGGGAAAGGGAACAGCAGACTTTGGGTGGAAATAGATGTATTTTTCAGTGCATGCTGTTTTGTGTTGTTTGATTATTTTAGTCATAATTACTCCTTCAAAGATATATATTACTTCCACAAATAATTTAAAGGGATGCAGTTTAAAATAAATTGACTTTTCAAGTGTCCAAATAGAGGAGCTTCTAGACAAGAAAAATGTAGATTATAGTGTAGTACTAGTAGCAGGTAGAGGAAGAAAGGCTAAGTATTGCTCTCTCATCTTTGCTCAGGTTCTGCTTATCAAGGAGGGATCTTAAGCTCAAGGGGTCCATGATCTTGAATGGGAGAAAAACGGCAGTAAGCCATATTCACTTTGGCAATATCTGTGACTTTGTGAGCAAGAGAAATCACAGATATTTTCATAATATATACAGTTATTATGATATCTCAAAATATCATTTACACTCATCAGTACTTCTAAATTACCTCAGTTATCAGACTTGCTGTTAGATCTTCATTAAGAAAAAAGTGTAGGGCCTCCCTTGGTGGCGCAGCGGTTGAGCACTGAGCTGCAAAGCTGCCCGCAGCCTCTGCAGCACTGGTTGGATCCCGGGCGCTGGCAAGGGTCCCACATGGCGCACAGACCTCTCCTGCCATGCCCGCTTCTCCCCCAGCAGTGTATTTCGCGAGTCTGCCTGTTCTGGTCCCCACTCTGGCTCTGGTGAATTCTCTCACCCTCCCGTGCTTCTGACTGTACCTAGTGCTTGTATAAATAAATAAATCTTTAAAAAAAAGAAAGAAAGAAAAAAGTAGATATCACTGTATCACACATTTAGTAGGATTTTGATAACTATACATCAGTATGATTTGGTCTCTTTTGGAATAATCATATTTTATCTTAAAAGCATTATTCTGAAAAGGGACCTACCAGCTTACCAGACTATCAAAGGGGTCCCTAATGTGTGTGAGCTACACACACACACACACACACACACACATACACACACACACTGAAGAATCTTTGCCAAAGCTCTTTGCCTTTCACTCTCCCATCCCACTCCTTGTTTTATCCATTGTCTCTCTTCCTACCTTTCTTGCCTATAAAATAGAGACAGTAGCCTTTCATTTTTCTGTACAAACCACATAAAATGTACACTTAATTTCTTGAAAGCAAATCAAACCATCAAACTGGTCAAAACAATTCAGCAATTGATAGTCTACAGTTTTCTGTTTGAGCATGTTAATAGTCATATTTTGCATTTCTAGAACAAGATAATAGTTAAGAATAAAAAGATGTTGGGGCTCCATGCTGGCGAGCTAAGTGTTTTGGCTTTTGTCACTCACCTAATCATGTGACCTAAGGCTGATCACTAATATCCACCAAGTATCATTTACTTCATCTGAAAATGGGACTAACCAGTCTATCTGCTTATAGAGTCATACTGTTGATACAACAGCAATAATGACTGTCAGAGGGACTGCCATATAGTAAGAAACTAGTAAGAGTGGTCATTTCTGGGGAAAGAGACTAGATTATAAGGCAGAAGGGAGTCTTGATTTTTCACTGCATACTATAGTATGTTTTAACTCCATAAGAGTTATCGACTATTATTATTGCATCCAAAAATTCATTAAGTTGGGAACACAAAACTCTGGTCTATTAATAACCACATAGACCATCGATATTAATTCATTTATTCCTTTATGCTCTCTACGGGAAAACAATCTAAAATACATCAGAAATCAAAAGAGAATACTTAACCACACGGCACTATGTTAAATAAGCATATGCTCAAATATAATTTAACAATAAGGACAGAGATTCATTTGCTGTGGCTCTTTCTTCGTTCCCCAAGCAAGCTCTTATTTATAGAGCTTGGGTTTCTCTTGTATATTACTTTGTACCACCTCCACTTCTACACCCAAGGAAACTACCAAAGTGTGGGTGGGAGAGAGAGAGCGATCTCTAAAGGAGAACTTTATTCTGGAATTAAAATAAATATGTCAAGATGTCTGACAAGGTATCTTCCTCCTCAACTAATAACTTTTAAAATATTTAAGCCTTTCAAAGTATTATTAAGGAGAGCTGAAACACCAGTATACATTTCAGAACTGGAATGAATAAAAAATCAGTTTACCTGTTAGCTAGTCAGTAACAGAATTTTGATCTCTGCCGAGCATCATAAGAAGATAGTGGAGAAAAGATCTGTATTTGTAAACCAACATGACTTACTCTATCCTTAGGCACCAACCACATGTGGAAAAAAAAATACATACAGTGCAACATGCCGTGCTGCAGCTGAGTTCAAGAGTGTATACAGCAGAAATACAAACAGCAAAATTCTTTTCAGTTGTCCACAAAGGACACCTGCTTTCCAGGTGGCAGGTAGGATGTTCACAGGAGAGGCCCCTGCACTCCAGGAGTTCACAAGCCAGTGGGCTTAAACAGCAAAGATGTACTTTCAAAGAAATTTCAAGAAGCAGTGGCAGAAGGGCAGCATCTTAAGAAGAAGTGAGTTTTTAAAATTGCCAGCACCACGGGGAGGCTGTCAGCAAAATGTAGATGGTGGAAAACTCTACAGGGAAAAAAAGCCGAGTTTTGCAAGAGAGAAATTGTAAGGGGAAAAAAGAAATGGAGAGAAATCTATAAACTGAAAAGAGATTAAAAGCCATAACAACCCTCATAATCTATGAACCTTAACTGGATCATAGTTTATGTAAAAGATTCCTTTGACTTAAAACATTTAAAAGAAGATTGGATATTTGAGCACTGGGTTCTTGCTGTTAAGGAATTACTGTTAATATTTTAGGTGGTGGTATTTAAAATTATTTGTGTCTGGCACTTGCTTTAGAATAATAGAAGGAGGGCTATGGATTAATCTTTGTATGTGAGTTCATTATTATTTTCTGCACTTCTTTTGTTTTTGTTTAAAACTCCTCACGATATGGCTTGGTTGTCTTTTAATCACCAGGAGATATTCAGCAGAAATTGGGTAATGAAATGCCTGCAGCTTGAAAATCCAGCATAAAAATCTAGCTCCTACAAGTAAATATCTCTCCAATGTGTGTGAGGTGGACAAGACCCCCTTCTCATTTCTAGTACTTCCTACACATGGAGTTTCTGATTCTTTTTCTAGGCACAGTGAGAGATTTGAACCAGTCCAGCTACTTTCATGAATGTCCTCCTCCTGGCCAGCCAGCTTGCATTTGCAAAACATCTGGCCAGGGCCAGAGCATGGTCCTTTGGGAGCTTTTTGGAAATGGTGTAAAACACCTTCACATCTTTAGGCTAAGTCTCCTGCTCACAGGACTAGACCACCAGCATCAGCTATAGGTCCACACCCACACACAGGATCTGGGGAGACCTGGCCTGGGAAGGAACAGATAGTTTAGAAGATAGGGGAAAACAGTAGCTTGTTTTTTGACTGGGGTGTTCTACAGAGCGAAAGAATGAGACTTTTCAAGGCAATCTGGGACCATTTAGGTGGCAAAAAATACATCACACTAGTTTACCTTTTTCTCTGGATGCTTCTTTCTCTGGGTTATCCCTTCCCATATTTCTTCCTCCATTCTGTCACTGAGGTTTGTGCCATCATTTCTACCTTCCAGGTTCTCCACAGTTAGGCACCTGAGTCTGCCCTGGGAAAGAATATGTAGGCAGACATAGCAATGAGATGCTATTTGGGATCTATCAAATTAGTAAGGATTTTTAACATCATAATGCCTGATGTTTGTGAGTGTGCTGGGAAAGTAGCCTTCTATCCCCTTTTCAAAATACAATTTGTTAGTTGGTATCTAAAGCTTTCAAAATGTGCATATCTTTTTTTAAAAAAAAGATTTATTTATACATGTAAGGACTGGGGTGTAAGCCAGAGGTGCCAGGGGTGGGGTGAGAGGATTCACCTGACTGAGTGGGGGGCAGAACAGGCAGATCTACTGAAATATACTGCTGAGGGGAGCAGTGGGTGAAGCAGGAGAGGTCTGCTGTGCCATGTGGGTAGCTCCTTGGTCGGCAGGGGGAAGGAACTGGTGCTGCAGTGACTGGTAATATTAGTGCTGTCTTTAACTCTGCGCCACCAGGGAGGCCCTAAAATGTGCATATCTTTTGCCATAGTAAATCTGCTTTGTGAATTTCTCCTAAGGGAATAAGTTATGCGCAATATGTATGAGAATATTCCTGACTGAAGTATTATCAAAAAGGTGAACAACCTAAATATTCAATGAAAAGGACTGTTTGACTCATGTTGAAGCACATGGTAGGGTACTAGAAATATTAAAATCATTTTAAGTAGCATATTTAAAACATGAGAAAATATTCATGCTATATAAAGTGGAAAGGCAGCTTTTAAAGCAGTATATATCATTTGATATCAACCTTGAAAATGCATAGAAGGAGTTTATGCCAAAATTTTGTCTGTGATTTCTGGGTAATAGGTCACAATTTCATGCACAATTTTAATATTCTTCTTTGTAATTATCTGCTGTTTCCAATAGCTTTCCATTAATATTTTTAAATCAGAAAAAAAAACTTGCTTTGTTTATAAAAACAAGTAAAGAACAGAATAAGAATTGTTGAGACTTCTCCCTTCTAATCAGACTGATGGCTGGTGCTTATGAATAACAATAGTTGTAATGACAATAGCAAAGTTCCTTTGAGGGTGTTCCTTTTTTTAAAAAAAATATTTTATTTATTTATGCATATAAGAACTGGGGTACAGGCCAGAGGTGGGGGGGTAAGAGGTATCACCAGAGACAGAGTGGGGAACAGAACAGGCAGATTGACTGAAATACACTGCCAAGGGGAGCAGCAGGCGAGCCAGGAGATGTCTGCTGTGCCATGTGGGTCACCTCCCTGGCCGGGGATCTAACTCATGCTACAGAGGCTGTGGACAGCTTCACAGTGCTGTGCTCAATCCCTTGTGCCACCAGAGAGGACCCGAGGGTTTTCCTTTAGTCAATCACCCACTGGTGCTGAGCTCTTTCCCTGCATGGACAGCCAATTCAGGCTTACAGAGGTTGGGGAACTTATCTGTGAACACACCACTCAGTGATAAATAACCCAGGCTTCTTACTTGATCTGATTTCAGAGCCCACACTACCTCAAAGACCCTCAGCCCTACAAATCCCATAAAGAAGTTTTATGTTATATCACAATATCTTAAGAAGTACCAAGTCTACCCAGACCTGAATCCAGCTCTAGAAAAAAAGATGGGATGAACTTCCTAAGAGGGAGTCTACCCACCCATCACAGAAATGCTTCCAAAAACCCACTGTTAATATTAATTCAGCCTCTTGAACTCTGATGAAGTAACAAGTTTCTCTTTGAGAGTCTGGTCAAGCCTAGCCATGCCTGTGTCCATATACATTTCTTGGTCCAGAGCCTGATTTCCATAAAGCGTTTATGCATACGAGGTGGTTGAATGATGACATGTAAGTTACATGAGGCAGAGATTGTGTCTGTCTCGGTAGGCATCATTCCCCTAGCATCTAGATGGTAACCAGTATAGAAAGTCTCAACGTATGTGTGCTGGCTAACTAATGAATGAATTATATCACCTTGGGTTATATCTCCTTTCAGTCTTTCAAGACAATAAAATTCTTTCTAGTCTATCTGAATTAAAATACCCTTTCTTGCCTCCTCTACCCCACTTTAATGTTTTGGTTGTACGTTCTAGGTATCTTTCTTATGGTGCTAAGATCAGCTTTACAACCAGTGCTACTATCAGAATTCACCATGGATTTGCACAAAGGGATTGTTAGGTATTTGGTTTGAGTTCTGTGTTCCAAGCTTTTTTTCTGTTAAAATAAACTTCCCCACCCTCTCCCAGAGCAAAACTGCTCATTCTGTTAACTGGGTCACTTGCCAGAGAGCCAAGATTCTGTCTTTTTTTTTTTTTTTTTTTTTTTGCCTGGTCTTGTGTAGGGCCAAGACCCAGTGAGCTGGGCTCTAAGGACTTGCCAAGGCTTTCGATTAATGCCAGTTCCTACAAACACCTCATATCCCCATCCTCCTGCCTTCACCCAGATCCTCCACCTCCCAAGGCAACCTGCCATACTGTGGATCTGGAAATTTGGAGGCAATTCTTAGCTTGAGATTCTTCAACTGGAGCTCTGGGCAAAGGGTCCAGGTGTGAATTCAACATTGCCACCCCTCTGCTGAGGTTTTGGGTGAAAAGGATCTTCAAATAAGTTCTCCTGATTAAGCATTCTTGAGCCCGTTGCAGGTTCCCTGGAGAGCTGGATCAACTTCCCAGTTCCAAAGACAAATGTGTTAGAAGCTTGGACACAGCTTGTTTTTAAAAGTCCGTATGAGAGGCCAATTAATGGATGTGGTTCTGTAGTCCAAAGGAAGAAATGAAAGGGGCATCACTCAAGAGGCAAGTAAGGAGCAATGTCTCTGGGGAATTGTGGGAAGAGGGCAAGTCAGACAAACCCATGCCGATTAAAAAATATATAGAAATTATAACATGAATACATAGAAATATTAACAAGTAAGTGTAATTAACAGATACATAGAAAAGTATTCAATTAAAAGCATGCACAGGTCAATGAACACCTATAAACCAGAACCAAGGTCAGAAAACATTTCCTACCAGCACCCCAAAGCCTCTCCTTGTAGCCCCGATTTTTGCCTATTTTTGAATTTTATTTAAATGGAATTCCACAATATGTAGTCTTTTGCAGCTGGCTGCATTTACTCAATATTATGAGTCTCATTGACTCTTGTGCTGTTTGGAGATGCTTATTGATGCATAGTATTACATTTTGTGAACATATCATCATTTAATTGTGAATCTCACTCTTAATGGTTATTCAGACAATTTCCAATTAGGAACTATTACTGTCATGCTCCTATGAACATTCTGGTACATGTCTTTTAATGGGTCTCTTGAAAGTATGTGGAATTGCTGTGTCAAAAAGAATGCAAATATTCAACTTTAGTAGACACTACCAACCAGTTTTCCAAATTTTTTGGCCCAATTTACACTCAACCAGCATTTCAGACCAGTTGTTTTGCTCTGGGTCTTTAACATGTTGCTTGAGAGGGAGCACAGGCTCAGAAAATACCTTATCAGTTATGTGTGCCTTTGGCCATGCCTTTGACTCCTGGGGCTCCAGGAGCCCCAGTTTTTGCATCTGTATAATGGACATATTATTTATACATACTGGCTTCAGAGGACGAGATAAGAACTGACTAGAGTGGGTCTTTAACTATGTCTGACCCATAATAGGGTCTCAGTAATAAATAATTGTCTACTGATTGTTTTCCTAGATTAATCCCCAAAGAGGGAGGATCTGTGTGTGTGAGGGTGACAGCGATGGCCGCAGAGATTATATCATTTTTGATGGAGTTCTACTCAGTATTTATGCAGTTCCTGGGGTGGAAAAGGGAGACACAAATCTTTACCCAGGTAAGGAGAAGACTTCTGAGTGAGCATGTGAGAACTCAAGAAATCCTTTACATGCATTCCTGGGAAGTTCCAATCAAATTCCAACCAAATAAAACCAAACAGAGCCCAGAGATTCATTTGTAAATGATTATAACGCTTCAGGTTCTTGTCTGATGAGCCATCCAACTCAGACTTGTGCAGTGCCCAGCAATCTTCCCAAAGTTTGGACAAATCTGAAATCAGTTGCTCTCACTCCTTTGCCCCTTCCAGCCTCTCCCTCCCCTTGTAGACTTAACTCCTGCTCTCAGAACTTAACACTATTACCTCTGGGCAGACTCCACCATTAGTTTTAATTAACTGCAAAGTTAAATAACAAGGAGGATCCTAAACCGTCTTCCCAGAGAGTCAGAAATCAACATCAACCATACAGGACACGCACCACTTGCCAAAATGCCTTTTTATTCCGTGTATATACACATGCTCACATATGTATATATGAGCGTATAAAATATATAATAGAAAAATTGGTCCTGATAAATGTTTCCTTTCAGTTGCACACCAAAATTGGGTGGCAATAGGAAAATGCATTTTTTACAAGATGACTTCCTTCCCCATTGAGCCTGGCAAAATGACACGTCCCCTGGCAAATTGCTGCACGGGTATTGGATCAGATTCCTAATTAAATGGCATTTCTAGTGAAGGGTTGTCTATAACAGTGAAGCTAGATGGATAGCTAGCTAGATACACATATTCATACATATGCATATATGTTATATAAAATAGATATACATATATATGTTATTATATATGCAGCCAAGGCAGAGGGGACAGTGCACCAAACTTGCACGGGTGGAGAAGTAGATCTGCTCTTTTGGGAGACTCCCTCTGGCCTAGGAGCGCTCACACTGCCCAGATTTCCAGAAACCGTGGTTAACGTCCTCTGATGTGATCGCGGAGGGGGTTGGGAAGATCAGAAAAATCTTGGTAGGTTTGCATCACCGCCTCTCCCTCTGCTTGACTGCAAAAGTGGCTGCCCTTGATTTATAGCCGCCTCTCCTGCTCAAGTGTAAAAACCAATCTAAGGGTGCACTGAGATTTGCAAACTTCTCCCCGAATGCAACGGGGCGCTGCAAAACAGTCGCATGGTGCGGTGGGACGGGCGGTCGGCCACCCTGGCTGCGGGAGCCTCAGCCTCCCTGAGGACGCGAGAGATGGAGTTGGTTCCTCCCTGGTGTCCCGGGAGGTCCGGGTCTGATATTGTGCTCCAGCGCTCCATGCCGGGGCCCGGAGCCCGGGAACTCTTTGGGCGCGCCTGGCCTCGCTCGGCTGGGTATCTGGGGCTCTTTGTTTGCCGGGCACAGTAATCCTGCAAACCGCGCTCACCGAAGGCAGAGGCCCCGGCGCCTTGGACAAGCGCGCTACTGGCAAGCCGGTTCGAATGTTTTCAATAAAATGCTTCCTGAGGAATAAAAGGGTGATCGCAGAAGAATTTCTTTTCAGAACTTAATCTATTTTCAGCAGTTAAGCGCAGCACCATGTAAATCAGACCCTACATATCCCTTTAGAAAGGAAGAAAGGAAGGGGGAATATTACACCATAAAGTTTGTTTAGGTTTGGTTTGGTTTGGTTTGGTTTCCCCTCCAACAAGTCACGGAGGAGCAGAGAGAAAGAACATCAGATCTGCCCAGTGGGTGTTTCCCCAGCCTCAGCAGCCTTGAACTTGCCATCGGCCCCCCCAAGCTTTTCAGCTCCCTAGAGAGATGGCACAGAAGGACGCACTTTGTATAGCAACCTAATAATCAGGTGAGAAAATTAATAATAATAATAATAAATAGTGCCCTTTGTCATCTGGAATCAAGCGATAAAAACCACTAGGGCTGGAATTGTGACACCTTTCTTGAGTAGAAACGCTTGCCTTTTCCCTCGTGATCCCAAAAGTGTTGCAAATGTGTAAGCTTTTGCTCCAGAAAGGGATTTTCCTCTGAGGTTGTCTACACACCGGGAAAGCGTCTGCTAAGTAATTTGTAGTTAAAGTGAGGGCGATTTTTGGTATTAATTTTTTTTAAACCAGTCATCACAACAGTGTTGGGGGGAGTGACCATGAAAAGGCCAGGGGGCAGGAGGAGGCAGGAGGAGAGGGGAGGTTTTAGCCGAACCAGTCATGTTTAATATGCTCCCCACAAGAGAAGCCCTTACAAAATCAATAGACAGCCGCCAGCTGTGCTTAAACCTGCGATTTCAATTAAAACATTGCGCTCCAGTCCTTGTGGTTGACTCTGGATCCCCAGCCTGTGGTCTGAGAGTGGCTTGGCCCCAGATCCCGAAGGTCATGGTCTGGGTCAGGTCCAGCGGAGGGCCACAAGTGCCAGATCCGGGCACCCCCACTCTGCAGTGTGGGAAGAGCACAGAGGAACGTCCAGCCTAACTCTGGAAGTGTTTCTCCACCCAGGCCAAAAAGCTGAGGACCAAACGTGGCCCAGATGGGGCAAAGCATAAGGCTTTTTTGACTGTGGCGCTGGGAATGAAGTGGGCAGGGAGCTGAGGCCTCAGGGCAGAGGAGCCCACAGTGGGTACAGTCCTGGCTGGTGGTAGACAGCGGGCTCTGCTGTGTAGCCAGACAGGCCAGCTCAGCCTTGGAGTCTTGCCGCTGGGGAGGAGCCCACTCTGAGGCCTAGCGAGCCATTCTTGGGCCATGACCACGTGCCTCTCAGTGAAGTGGTTTGTTTGGGCCAACTGTCCACCCCAGCACCGGCACCTCCATGGTGGAGCTTGTCTACCAGTCTGGATCCATGTGAGAGCGCGTCTTCCAGTGTGTCACCAAGGTCTCCCTTCACCTTTGTCAGAAAACCAGAGTGTTAAAGTTAGAGGACTTCTTGAAGGCAGGAGGATTCGTTTTCAGTGAATGAATCCCACTCTGTGAATCATCCGCTTATCCTTGGAGCCTCCTATTGCCCTTCAATGAAGTCATTTTGGATAGCTCCCCCTCACCAAAAACATGTAGGGAGAACGAAGTCGCCCCTAATCCTATAGAACACCTACATCAAGTTGCTAAAATCGTCCAAGTTTAAATCCTAGAGTTGCTCCTTTTATTTGTTTTTTTTTTTAAAAAAAAAAAACATTTCAGTCTGAAAAACGAAGATGCTGAGATTGAGAATGAAATTTGGAAGGTGAAGGAGCAGCGAATGGAAATCTCCGCACTCCCTCCACCATGCACCACTTTCCCCTAGTCCTCTATTATTCTGCCTGAAATCATCTCGTTTACAGAAAATATTTGTTTGCACTATTAGTTGGTACTGGAGTTAATTACTCAATGTGTTAACGTGAAGTAATATGTATAAAAGTAGGATCAGTGTTTATTGTGTGGGTGAGCTGTTGAGCGGGTGCTTGAATAAACTGCAATTAGGGTTAGATAGAGATTAATTAACATGTGAGTGGCAAGGTGTAAAATAGTTTCCAACCCTCCACTTCAATATAATCTGCAGGCAAGGGAAAGAGAAGTTTGTGGAAGCTAATTAAATACTTTCATAAAAGCCAGTGTATTCACCCAACATTTGGAAAGAGAGGCACATTAGGGGCAACTTGTTTTTACCCAAATGTTTTCTTTCTGTGGAGGTAGCACTCCTTTGTGATGCTGGGGAGAGAGGGAGATGGCTTCTGCAGCTACAAAAAGCGCTAGGGATGGCAAGGCAGGTTCACAGGAAGCCTTTGGAAGCCTTTCAGCCTGATAGAGCTTTCAAACCAGCAGATCTGTCGAGCTGCTGCGGAGATCAACAATTACCCAATTTGGAAAGGGGGTTGGGGTGCAGTGCTGGTGATTGAACGGGATCCACAGGAAAGTCGGGATAGAAAATCAGGTTTTGAGACCCTGCGGGTGTATTGATACTGTTTCAATGTCAGGGTGAGTTGTGGGTTTGTTTGGGTTTTTTTTTGTTTGGTGTGTGTTTGGTGGGGGTATCCATGTCTCTGTGTTCACTTTAACGTAGAAATGGGGGTACGCTGGATCTGGAAGTCCACATCTCCGAACTTCTAAAATTACCAGGCTATCTAGAAATATTCTCCTTTGGAAGAGCAAGTCTCCTTCTAGCTTCGAAATCTGGAAGTTGGGGGGTGGAGGTGGGGGAACAGACTGCTGACTGCTGGATTTAGGGGTAGTTTTGAAGCTTGGCAGGTTTAAAAATTAGCCCACGGCAGTCACCTCCAGGTCACTTTCCCTCGGAGACCTCTATTTGTTCCCACTCCCGTGCTTTCCAAATCCACTTTTACTTTCCCTTACCTGCCAAGTCCATATCCCCTCTGAAGCTGTGTGTTAGAGGGAGGATGAGTAGCAGAGAGACCTTCTGAAGAGGAAAACCGAGTGATTTGCCTTTCCTCCTTTCTCTGCTGTTTCCTGGGTGTTTTACAGCTGAAAGGTCTAGGACCCCCTACTCAGCCCCTCAAGACTTGGTCCCGAGTGAAAAAGGAGAGGGTTTGCCTCCACCAGCACTTTCTTGGGTTCCTAAAGATCGTGTGTCTTTGGAGATGGAATTTACTATCAAACCCTCAACCCTGTTTGCTCATATTATACCCACCGTAATCCTCTTAAACTGTGGTTGTGGCTACAAAGCTCATGGTCTTGCAAAAGCCGGCTGGCAAGATATAATTGTCCCGCAAACAAAACCGTCCAAAAGTTTTTTTTTTTTTTTAAAAAAAAAAAAAAAAAAAAACCCTGCGCTCCCCCCTCCTCTTTCCCAAACCTAATTCTCTCGCTGGCTCTCTCGGTAGCCACCCCCCACCCCCCATCCCCATAAGAACCCTCAGCCTCGACCACTTTTGTTATCACCAAGAGCCCCCGGCCTGTTGAAAGTGCTGGAGCGTCTTTGAGCAGTTTGTTGTGATACGCAGGTGGAATGGTCTGCAAACAGATGAATTCAGCCCCTGCAAACCGAGCGCGGAGCGCGCTGCTTTTGTGCGCCAGGCACAAAACGCTGAATTCCTCCGAACTTACTTGGGGCCTGTCTAGAAAAGGGTCTTTTCTTCCCTCTGCTTGTACCTCTGGCCACACTAAGTCTCTGCCCGCCCCCCTTCGGGCCCCCTCCCTCTCCCCTCTGATAATCCTTCTCTTTATTTTACAAAAACACAAAACCCGGTTCCACGCGGTGCTTTAGTGGCTAAAAGTGAAAGAACTGCCTTGGCAGAATTCAGCTCTATGAATCACTTCGGAAAATTGGTTCTGCTGAATGGACTTAGGAGGAAAAACGTTTTAATAGGATCCAGGGGAGGTTCTGCAGTTTCAATCTGCTCCTTAAACAGGTGGAGATTGGACCTTCTCAATTATACAAACAGTAAGTACCCGTCCACGGGGAGAGCTGCCCTCCGAATCCTCCCCGCACGCAGCCCTAAACCAACAGCAGAGGCGGGCTTCGCCTCAGACACCCGATCACACATCAGCGATTCTGATCGATTAAGATCTCAAACGGCCCTCCAGCCCGCCGCGCCGTCGCCCCCGGCCGCGGGCGGGTAGCCCGCCAGAGCGCAGGAGGAGCGCCCGCCGGGCGCCGAGGCCCCGGGGATCTGTGCGCCCGGCCTTGCTCTTCTGGATGCTTCGGGGTCGTCCTCAGGCGGCGGGAGCTCTCTCCCGACCTCCGACGCCAGCCAAGGCTAGCTCGTTTTTGCATAAATTAATATTTCCCCATTAACAAGTTCCCCCTCCAAACGCGGCGCCCGCGTCCATGCGCCACATCCTAATGAGGTAATTATCATTTGCGCGTGTTCGGGGCTGGCGCCGGCTCCGTGGGTAAATGGCAGTTTATTAGCACGATGCCCAGCCCGGCTGCGGAGGGCTGAGGGAGACTTCCGCGGCTAGACGGACACCCAGGGGCCACTTGGGGCGGCACGTCCAGGACCTCCTGCCCTTCCCGCATCCCCCAAACCTGTAGGCCCCCAAAGTTGTGAATCACGCACGGAACTCTGCCTGGGTTTGGGCTACCCCCCCCCCTTCTTTCCACCGGCAAAACCATCACGATTCCTCCCCCTCCCCCTCCCGACTCTTCCCTCCTTGCCGATTTGCGAACCGCTCGCACTTTCCCGAGGGGAGCGCGGGCGCCAGTTGCCTCCTTTTAAAGTTTGAGGGGCGGTGGCGGCGCGGCCGGCAGGCGCGGGGAACAGAGGGGCCGCTACGGGAGTCGCGCCGCCGCCCATGTCATTCCACTTCAAGTGACTTCATGTGATGTCAGCTGAATGTAAAAGACAGTGATCTCACGCGGAGGGGAAGATGTTTGCCATCAAAATGTGACAGAGGAGACACGCTGCATGGCTCGGAACGCATCTCCTTGGCGGTGGGGGAAAAAGGTAAATGCGAGGTGGCTCTCCCGGACCTCTTTAACTTTGCCCCTTCACTGTCCAGCTCCCAGCGCGCGTGGCGGAGGCCGGGGTCCAGGGACCAACTCAGGGGGGTTAATTTGAGGCTCTTTTCTTTCTTTTTTTTCCTCTCTCTCTCCTTTTCCTTTGTAAACCCTCCCCCTTCTTCCCCCTTTCAAAGTCCCAGGGCAGGGACTGGTGGGTTCCTTTGCGCGCCGGGTTAATGGGCGGTAATTTGGTACCCTTGGGTGCACTTTGTTCTGCCCCTGTTCATTTGAATGCAAATGGGTGACCTGGACCCGACAAGGTGCTTATTAAATTGCGGTTTCCCTCCCTGCCTTTTCCGGAATGCAGACTTAGAGAAGAGGCTGCGCCCTGGCCCAGTCCGGCACGGCTCGGCTCGGCGCGCCATGGCCAGCTCGGCTTCCCTGGAGACCATGGTGCCCCCGGCCTGCCCGCGCGCTGGAGCGTCGCCGGCCACTTCCAAGACGCTGGCCTTCTCCATCGAGCGCATCATGGCCAAGACGTCGGAGCCCCGTGCGCCCTTTGAGCCCCGGCCGGGGGCGCTGGAGGCGGACGGTGGCCAGGGCAAGAAATTGCTCAACCTCTGCTCGCCGCTGCCCTGCATGATCCCCCTCCAGCCCCTAGGCTACGAGGTGCCGTCCAAGACGTTGCTCAGTTACTCGGAGCTCTGGAAAAGCAGCCTCCGAGCGGGCAGCGGTGGAGCCGGCGGTGGTGGTGGCGGGGGGGCTCCTGTGTGCGGCGCCAGCGGCTTGTGCAAAACCAACTGTGGCGTATGCTGTAAGGCCGAATTGGGCCTGGCGCCGTCTGCGCTGCCCGCAGGCAGGGTCATCAAGCCGCAGGTCATCAACCAGGCGGTGGGGCTGCCGGCCAGCGGCTCGCTCTACTACTTCAACTACCTGGACTCCGCCGCCTACCCGCCGTCTGAGCTCCTGGGCGGCCACCTCTTCCCGTCCGGCCTCCTCAACGCCCAGACCCCCGCCGCCCTGGCTGCACACCCCAAGCTCTTTTTGCTGGAGAACGCCAAGTTGGCCAGCCTGGCCGCGGACAAGTTTCCCCACCCGGCCCCCTACACCCACAAGGAGCGCTTGCCCGCGCCGCTGGAGCAGGTGCTGAAAGAGAACTCGGCCCTGACCGCCGAGCGCGGGGGCGTCAAGGGCCACGGAAAGCTTCCCGGGGGCTCGGCGGACGGCAAACCCAAAAATTTCACCTGCGAGGTGTGCGGCAAGGTGAGGCAGGGGGACGTGGGGCCGGGAGGGGTGAGCGGCAGCCGCTGCTCCCCTGGGACAGCCTGAACTGCCCGTTTCTCAAATCTCCGAGCTCCTCAGTAGCTGGCCACGCTAATGGGGGGGCCTAGTTGGGTCTCAGTTTCCTGTTCTGTAAAATGGGGATACAGTTGTCAGTGATCACACAGGACTGACGTGAGTGGTGGGTTGGGAAAAGCTGTGCAAAATGAAAAGGGTCCTGATTTCTGAAGTGGGGTGCTGGTTGGAGGAGCTAGGCTGTGGCTTCCCGGGCTGACGCTCGACCCTCAAACGGACGCTGCACAAGGCCCCCTCGTGTCCTTCCGTAGGTGTTTAACGCTCACTATAACCTCACGCGTCATATGCCGGTCCACACCGGAGCCAGACCGTTCGTGTGCAAAGTCTGCGGCAAAGGCTTCCGCCAGGCCAGCACTCTCTGCAGGCACAAAATTATCCACACGCAGGTACGTGGCCCCCGGGGCGGGCCCGCCCCGAGCGCAACCCCCTGTGCCTAAGCTACAGCCTTGGGGAGAGGATGACCAAGGGGTCCCCTTAACCCTCCCAGGGGGCCTGTGTCCCCGCAAAGTGCCCCGGAAGTGGTTCTCTCTGGGCCTGGGCCTGGGCCTCACTGTGCACGCGCCCCTCTCTGCAGGAAAAGCCGCATAAATGCAACCAGTGCGGCAAAGCCTTCAACCGCAGCTCCACGCTCAACACGCACATCCGCATCCACGCGGGCTACAAGCCCTTCGTCTGCGAATTTTGCGGCAAAGGCTTTCACCAAAAAGGTAATGTGCCGGGCGAGGCCCTCTCCTCTCCTCACCTCGGGACTCGGCGGGTCACGGCTATCGGGAAGGCAAAGAAGGATCCGGAGAGAGGGAGCGAGCGGGAAAGCTGCATGCTCGGCGCAGCATTTCTTTGGAATCGGGTTGTGCCGGGTTGGGTGGAGGCTCTCAGGGCTGGGTTAGACCTCGTTGGATTCAGCTGGTTGCACGGGGAGGCTCCAGATGGGGCAGATGGAAGGGATGGTGTAGGGGTAGAGGGAAAGGAAGTGTGAGAAAGAGGGCCGCCCTATAGAAAACGCTTCCCTTTGTAGCCGGGACTCCCCTTTCAAATGAAAAAAAAAAAAAAAATCCAAGGCAAAATCCACCTCCTGGGAACAACTTAAAAAACTATAGGGGGGGAGATGGGGGGGTGGGGGAGGGAGACACTCTACTGTCCCAGGTCTGGCGCCCCGCTAGGATTTTCCAAGACACTTTTGCAACTCTAGGTGGTATTCGAGGGACTTAAGGGAGTCACTTTAAAATAATAATAAACAAATAATAATGAGGGACGAAGCCCGGGTTCGTGCGAATTTCTTCGAGCGAGGCAGCAGATGGGTGAAGGGACCCGTGCGACGCTGGGCTGAGCCAAAGTTTCCCCGCCCGCGGAGCACAGCGGGAGGGGCGCTGCGCAGGCCTCGGGACCCGGAGGGGCGGGGGCCCCGGGGAGGCGAGGCGGGTCCAGGCTCCCCGTCCTGCAGCCCAGAGCCCCGGGATTGACGCGTACGAAGTTTGACAACTTCTTCACTCCAAGAGGTCGCGCCCGCCTAGCCAAGCGTCGCCCTCTTAGCGCGGGCGCCCGAAGCCACCTCGGGACGCGCCCCCCGCCCCCTCATCGCCCCCAATGCCACTTCAACCTCCCCACTTTTTTGTTTTCGGTCTCCTGTAGGGAACTACAAGAACCACAAGCTGACCCACAGCGGCGAGAAGCAGTACAAATGCACCATCTGCAATAAGGCCTTCCACCAGGTCTACAATCTGACCTTCCACATGCACACCCACAACGACAAGAAGCCTTTCACGTGCGCCACTTGCGGCAAAGGGTTTTGCAGAAACTTTGACTTAAAGAAACACGTGCGCAAACTCCACGACAGCGTGGGCCCCTCCGCCCCGTCCACAAAGGACCTGACTCGGACAGTGCAGAGCTGAGAGCTACTGCCTCGCTCTCCCTTGCAGCCCCATCCCGCCCTAAAACAGATCACACGTATAAACTTATTTCTAAAATTAAAAGGAAAAAAAAATGCTATAGCAGAGAGGCTAAAATCTATTTATCGAAACCAGCGTATTTTTGGAAAGCTAAACGTTTCCTGGATGACTGGCAGCAAACGCGCGGCTCCCACCTTTGTATATTCGGGAAACTTATTTAAACCCAGTGCGCCGAAACGTATTTAAGGTCAGGCCTCGGCTTCTCCAGCGGCCGGTTTTAACCCCAGCCTGTCACGTGAACGCCCCGGAAGAGCGCGGCGCCCTCAGACGTCTTTATACAGCCATGTAAACCCTCCTGTGCAAGCGAACGCGGAATATATACATATATAACCCAATAAACAGAATTATTAGTGCGCGTTTTCTTTCCCCTCCCCCCCTCGCCGTGAGGTCTGCTCAGCCACCCCAGAGAACGAGAAGGAAATAGATGTTTGTATCACTTCCCTCCCCAAATGCGACTTCTTTGGGGGCGCTGGGTCCAGGTGGAGACCACACCGGCGTTCCTGCGGCGCTTGCGTGTTAGGATCCCCCGCCCCCCCCTAGCCCAGCCCCGGGAGCCAGGGTGCAAAGGCCTACAGCTGCCTCCACGTGGTGCCAAGTTTCTATTCCGTGACTGTGCCGACGCTTGGGATTCTGGGTGTTGCCATATTTGGGTAAGAATTTTTTTTTAATAGGAGGGGTTAAAAGTGGGTGGGTGTTGGAGAGTAGGTTTTGGGTGCGTTTTCAAGCCAAGCGGGCGTGCTACGAGGGGGTAAACCGCCCCGCACTGCCCCGCCCGGGCGCTCCACCGCGCGCCTGCTCTGCGCGACCTCAGGGGCTGGGCGCGGGGGGTGCGCGAGGGAAGAAGCAACTCTTGCTCCCCAGCGTTCCTGAAGGCAAGAGTTGGAGGTGAAGAATCCCCAGCCCCGCCGGGACTCTGCGCGTCCCCCATCTGCGGCCTTCGCCCGGGGCCGGCCTCCAGGAGCGGTGCGCCCTGCCGCGGGGGGGCGCGCCCGGACCCCGGGAGCTCCCCGCCGCCCCCGCCAGCGTCCTGATCCCCGCGCAGTTAGCCCATTTCCTGAATGGCTGTCTCCTCTGCCGAGCTCGCCGATGAAATGATCTCACGCTTGCTTTCTAAGTAATGACCCAAATTAAGAGAGAAAACAGAGACCCTTCAAACAGCATTACATTAATCATCTAATCATTCCCAGGAGGGGGCCGGCCGCCGCCTCCCGGTTTGATCCGAATCTGGATAATCAAGAGCTCGGATTACTGACGCGGGCGCCGGGCCTCCCCCCCACCCCACCCTCCACCATCCCCCACCCTCTTAATATTAGCGCAGCGATTCAGCCCACGTCTCCGGGAGCAGGGCCGGGAGGCAATGCCTCGCGGGGCTGGGGAGCGCGCGGCCTCGCCTGTGCAAGCGCGAGGCTGCGGCCGTGGCTGGGCGTGACCTTACCGGGTTTTGCACGACAGGTGGAAGATTTGGGAGCGGGATGCTTAATGCAAAGGACAGTCCCCAAGTAACGCTGAAAGAAACTTGGGAGAGTTACCCCAATACCCGGTATACAATGGGCGCATCGTGCCAACCGCACCAGGCACTTCCACGATCCAAAAAGCTGGTCTTTCCTTCGCGCGTGCTAAAAGCCAGGCTCTCGACACGCTTCACTTCGAATGTTCCCAGAACCCCGCGAGCCGGGGTGATTATTTTACTGTCGGGCGGAGCATTTGAGGCAGAGGTTAGGTGAATGGCTCGCATAGGTGAACAGGACTGGGGAGGGCCAAGGTTAGAACGCTGGTCTTTTTAGGGGCCCCACACGGCCTGCGGCTCTTGTGGGTGAGGGAAGAGGGACGTGGGGCCGCTGGGTAGATCCGCGCTGGTCGCCGCCGAGGGTTGGGTCCCCGGCGCCCACCCCAATTCGCAGACCCATTGCGCGGGGAAGGAGAATTGTCGATTTTGTTTGCACAGAGGATGGCGACAGCTTCCTCAGGCTGTCGCGGGGTATTTTTAGTACCTCCGATTCAGAAATAGGAACTTGTACATTAGAATTCCATTTCCTGAAAGGAGCGCGTCCTCTTTTTTTTTTTTTTTTTTTTTGGTATGCCTCCCTCTCCCCCTCCCCCAAGTCTGGGAAGCTGAAGACGCAGCCAGGAAAGGGGGGCGGTGGGGTGGGGGGACTAGGAAGCAAGGAGGAATTTAAATGTTAGCTTGTTCTGGCTGCAGTTCGCTGCTGAGGAGAGATTGGAACCCAGAGGGATATGCAGATTTAACTCCGAAATCTCGGCGTCTCGGTGGGTGCCTCAAACCCCAGGAAACTCCAGGATGGCCGAGGAGGCCTAGGCGGTTTCGTGGATGGAAATAGCACCTGGCTTTTCCCTCCGGCGACTTCGGGCTGGTTTGAGAATTAAGCTCCCCTCCCCTGCTGCCATTAGGCTTTAGTACCTCCCTCCTCCAACCCCCAACACAAATCCTTGGGTGCCCTATGTGGAAAAATCCCTCCTTCATCCCTGAAAGGGAACTTTACAGATGCTCTTATTGGAGACCAGACACTCGTCGGGGTAAACCCATCTTCTTCCTAAATAGGAACTTTGTTCTAGAACTTTGGACAAGGGACAGATACCTCAAAATTGAGTGCAAAAGCATCCATTGAGAGAATTAGGTTAAAAAATTAGCCTGAGCAGACAGATCGTGATCCAGTTCTCCTCCCTGCCTTTAAGAAGGGAAGATGAATAAAAAAATAGACGGTGGCTCTCCCATCCGGAGAAAGAACTTTCAAGCCGTCAAGTGAGATAACTTTGGAAATTCTTCTATAATGACTTTTAGAAAGACAGAGAGGATCACTGTCTCTTCAAACTGGAAAATTTTGTTTGCAGGTGACAGTTCTGAAGAGGGGGAAGTGTTTGCTCGCAAAAGATAGGGCACACGAAATAAAGTTACTATGGGTGGAACAGGATGCATTTTGCCTGGGGACTCCTCCCCTGCTGTGGCTCTGGGGTATACCTGAGTGGAGTTTCTGGCATACTCGAATCGACCTCCTTCAGGTTGTTTCCTCTTAACCTGACTGTTACTTACCCTTCACACCAGTTCCTGTCAATCGCTCTCACCTGAGAAGGTGTGACTTCACCTCTGGTGGTAATTGTAGGTAAACAGAGTTCTGTATCTCTAGGACTTAGAGCTTTGTTTTCCCCAGGTTTGAAGTCACTCCTCCCAGCCAGGTTTAAAATGCCTGCTTCCTTCAGGTGTGGGAGGCAAGAAAGGATTCCTTCACCTGAAAAGTAGCGTAAAGAGAACAGGAACCTCCTCCTTGAATTACTAAACATCTTTCACAGCCAGCCAGTGCAGGTCCTGAAGCCAATGCCAAGCCTTTTTTAGTAGCCATCTTAACTGGGCTCCTTCTTAGTTATTCACCATGCATCGGAATTGGTGGGTGAAAGGCGCTGTTTTCTGCTTTTTCTCCCCCTTCATATTAAACTGTTTGCATGACTTGTGCTTTGCGGTATTAATAAATGACTTAAACAAGGTAGTCATCAGCTGCATAATAATATTCTAACCTTGATTAAATTGAAGAGGCTGCCCTTAAAAAATATTTAAAAAAAATCAAATTGCGGGGGAGGGGAATCCTGTCACAGACACAAAAAAGACTCCAATTATCTTTTCCCCTACAAGATGTTTGTTCTGTCCATGACTGCTCACACTTCAGCAATCTTGCCAGCAAGACTCAAAAAAAAAAAAAAAAAAAAAACCCTCCTTCTTCCAAAGCCACAGCCTTGTACATAACAGATTGTTCAGTCCTATTGCCTTAGGCGGGTTAGAGGTTCCTCTCTGCAAAGAGTGACACAGAGAAGTTGCCAGCATCCAGACACATTTTGGGGGGCACTGTGCTCATTCTTGCCTTGGCTGCAGAAGTGGGTCTATGTGGACCCCATTTTGCTGTTTGGCTGACAAGAGGGTAGGAAACTGGCTGAGCCAGGCAGGAGCGTTATAGCAATAAGGCAACCAGGTGTGCTGGTGGTGAATGGGGGGGGGGTGAGGAAAAAGGGGGGGGAGCAAGAGTGTGGGGGTGGGGCTGCCAAAGTGAGGACCTGAGTCTTGAGAAAACGCTGGGAAATAAACAACCTCAAGGCAGCTGCGTTGCCCTTTTCCCTGCACTTCCCTCTCAAACGTCTGAGCAACCGGTTTGCTCCTAGAAACATGTTAATTGCCAACGGAGCTCATTAAGGCATGCACATGCAAAACACAGCAAGAAAGATTAAATGGACAAAAGCGCAATAATGAACTGTCAACAATCGGGCCCATCTACACGACCAGGATCACTCAAGAATGAGGCATTTAGAGGCAACAAAGGATTGTCTGGGACAGGAAGAAAAGACGACCTAGACTTTTGTTTAGTCAACACAATTGATTACAAATGAGAGATTAACAGGATAGCTTCAGATTTTTTAAAAAAGAGGCAGAAAAGAAAAGTCCAATTAAGTCCACCGAATGTTAACTACATTGCGTTCCATGCCTAGCCCCAAAGAAATTCTCATTAAACCATCCCTGGCGATCCCTTTTGGAAAGTAATTTGTCTCCCTGATGGAGCAGAGAAAGAGAATCGTGTAAAAGAAAGCGTTAGTTCTTGGCACAATGAGCTTAGGAGACACACTAGAAAGAGCCAAAGGGGGAGTTAATGAGCATCTGACAAACTGCTTGGATTCAGGCCTAGAGAACAGCGATGAAAAGATGAAATTGGCCAACAACTATTCTTTATATCAAACATAAAAAGGCCAATCTGAAATGGGGCTGCTCAAAACTGGTTGAAAGCACATAGCCCAAGAAAAGGGAGCCGCAGCCAGGCCCCTGGGTGGACACTGGACAGACAGAATTCAGCCGGCCAAGAGCTAGGAAATGGGCAGAAAGGTGGGCTCTCCATTGCCAAGCCAACTCCTGCCACCAACCCCATGCAGATTTCAAGCTCTTGGTGCCCACCCTTCCCCTCTGAATGTTTCTTTCGTTAGTTAGAAATGTATCGGGCTAGCCACTGAGCGTTCCCTGGAAGTTCTGGTAATCTGGTCATTAGCCCCTGGCATTCACCTTTTCCGAGCCCGAGTCACCTCTCCACTGTGGCCACCATATGTCACCAGCTCACTTGACTCCCCCTCCGAGTGACCATCAACAACCCTCACCTCCAAGTTGATTGCCTTCCCAGTTCTGCGTGGGTAGGAGATGAAGACACGGATGGCACACAGCTTTGTGGAACAAGCCAGGAAGTGTTTCAATTATTTCTCCTAGTTCATCTGACCTGAAGAAACCACCTCATTTTAATGTTTCCTTTTTGTAACAAAGCAGGTCAGCAGTATATGAGACACACGTTACGTCTGAAACATGAACACCCAGGCATCCCAACAGTGCCAGTGTCTGGTGGTGCCTTACACTCCATGTCTAGTAGAGTCAGCTGAACAGGACCTCAGCGCCTGATGGGGTTTTCAGCTTAGTCCACCAGCTGAGGAACCCAGAACAAATCCTGTGGTTCCTTAGTGCCTTATTTATCCATCTTTGGGGTGGGATGGATGCCATCTCAGATACTAGAGTGCAGCATTTTAATCTCGATTCTAGGTTTTGTATTCCTACTCTCAAATCCTTGGTAACAGCTATCACATCTCTGAGGGCTTGGCTTGCACTTCAGGCTTTGCTCATGCTTCATGGAAAAATATATTGGTGTCTAGAAGAACGGGGGAGGGGGGATAAGAGGGGCGCCAGGACAAGTATACCCATTCAAATTAAAAACAGTCATCTAGGATTAAAGGCTAGTTCTGGTTTTCAAAGCACAGAGGTGTCATAAAATCGAGAAAGGTGCAGATCAGAGAAGGGGAGAAAAACGAGACTTTTCTATTGCAGATAAATCAGAGCCTGATATAATTAGTTCTTCACCCAGGGATCCTGTCAAGGCCACATGACCTGACACAATCGTCATTGTTTCTCTCCTTTTTTCCCCGTGTTTTTTAGTCCTAGGTCATATTTGGAACTCTTTTTGCTCAGAGTTTCAATGTCCTCATTTTGTCTCCGAAAATGGATGTGGGTGAATAAGGAGAAAGCGAGTGGTTAGGAGCCTGGGGTCTGGCATCAGAGCATCTGAGTTCAAATAATCCTAGCTCAGCCACTTAGGGGGAGACCACTTTGTTTCAATTTCCTCATCCACAAAATAAAAATGTTAAGAGACCTAGCTTAGCGTTGTTCTTCCGAGGCTTAACCATTCTAGGAGTGCAGCTGGCACATACATAGCAAGCATTCCATAAATTAGCCATCTTTATTAGAAAAACTCGAGTGGAAAACCTTTAATAGTGTTCTATAGCGGAACTTGTATAATGTTGATGACTCCTCACTTACATTTATTTTTCACTTTTTCAGTAATCAAGTTGGCTTTATTAAACAACTCATGAATTGGGCAGCACCCCACCTTGCAAGGGGTACGGGCCTGACCCTTTTCTGTCCTGTTTTCACACACACAGAAAGAGAATGGGACAAAATTATTAGTAAAAGGAAAGAAAGATTATTTTAGGTAAATCTACCTTCCCTTGGAGAAAGGCGGCGGGGTGGGGTGGGGGTCGTTATGCCAATTTGCCAAGCAGGTTGGTTGGCTTATTACTCCTTGGGGAGAGGTAGAAACTACAATTAGGGTGGGTGTTAAGTCAGGGCTGAGTCACTCCATTTTGGGCCTGTTTTTCTATTTTAACAATTCCTGCCCCCCCCCCTTTATCAGTCTCTCAGCCTGAGAGTTTTGATCTCAATTTAAGGCACCAGCTCCACTGTCCCCTACATCTTGCTTCTAGTGGTTTTCACTGCTGTGTGGTATTCCCAGGTCATCTAGAGTTCAAGTTTACGTTCTTTAAGTCAGTCTCTCTCCTCTGTCCTTCTCTAAGGTTTCAGTTTCAGGAAGATCATCCGTGTAGTGGTTAGTGGCTGCACACATGTATTTATAGTTTTTGAGAGAATACAGTGAACCACAGGGGTTAGTTAACTGTAAGCCTCATAATTTCCGGTGTTTGGTGTGCATTTTGGAGCCGAGATCCCCAAGATCCAAGCCCACAAAAAAGGGAATCATCCTTTTAAACTAAATGTCTTCCTCAGTGATCTTATGTAACTTTCCACTTCCCCACAAGTGTTCATCCAGGTACAACACGTGGTAGAGGTGATCACACCGACTCCTGCTTGCTTAGCTAAAAGACAAATCAAGGTCTGTAACAACTTTGACTAGAGTCTAAGGAATTTTTTGGGTGATTATTGCTTCAGCAGCAGATTCTGCAATATCTTCAAGAGTTAGAGGGAGGTCATGGCTACTGAGACCAGTAATATCTAAGGGCCTGTTGCTTACATGGGTTTTTATTCTGGTTACTTTAACCTTGTGCCCTGCTTTTCATAGAACTGGGGTACAAGTTTCCCTGGGTTTCAGGTTGTTAACCAGGGGCAGGGAAATCAACCTTCAGGGCTAGGGAATCTGGCACATTAGAAGAGAGTTGAGTTTGTACCAGAGAAGCAGAAGCTTTGGACATCAGGAAGTTGAGGTAGCAGAGCAACAGAATCGTACAGTGACAAGTGCAACAGTCTGCGAGGTTTCCTACCCCCTTTTTTAGCAGTGACCTGAGGGATACCATTGCGAAGACATTATTTTGCTAGGCCAATGCCTGAGTAAGGAGAGGAAGGAGGGAAGGAAAAGGAGGTCAAGTATGAAGGCTTTCTCATCTTGAAGCGTCTACATCGATATCAGCCGCTTCTCTTTTCATCAGTCTGGTTGGAGGTCTCCAGAGTATCACAGGACCGTTGTCAGGTGGGACCTGGAATAGTCCCTTCCGAGGAGACTCAAGGTCTTAGCTTTGCTTTACAGAGGAGAAAACCGAGTTGCGCAGAGGAAACAACCCCCTGTAGTTCACACATCTGGAAGGTGATGCAGTGGGCACTCACATGCAGGGGATTCTGCCTGACTGTGGTGCCACAGGCCTAAGAGTGTGCATAAGAATCATGTTAAGTTTTTGCTGAAAATGTACCTCAATCTCATTTACTGAGGTGCTGATTCAGCAGATAGTTCTGTGGCCCAGGAACCTGCATTTTAACCTGAAACAGTGGGTCCGTTCCGGTCCACTTTGACAAACACTGGATTTAGCATGTGTCCTTTCCACTTCCCCATGATGCTGCCTTTGAAAGATGAAATAACACCGTCAGCCCTTCAGAAATTAATTAATACATGTGCTCACCCATTCAACAGATAGGACACGAATGCCTCTAACATGCCAGACATTATGCTGGGCACTGGAGTCACGAGGAAGAGTAACTCCTGCCCCAGTTTATAGTTTGATATGGAAGAAAATCACACACAGCAACATGCCCCATAGGATATGTAGGGGCAGGAAGGGACACGGAGCAGGTTTTCTATGATCCAGCAGGCCAGGTAAAGGAGGAGTCAGAATCCTCAGTGGTTTTTGCAAGTTCTATTGGGATTTACCCAATAGGCAAGGGTGCTGGGGGGCTGAGGCTGGCAGGTCTCCCAGCCCCCAGCTAGTCTTCACTCTGGGCTCTCCAGCCTTCTCTCGCATTCTCTCTGCTCTTCTCATGGCTCTGCTTCTCTCTCGGCTTCTGCTACTTCTTTGTCGGCTTCTACTGGTGTCCCCGTGATGCCGCCCTTAAAAGCCCAGTCTCAGCCCAGGTGAATCCCATCTACCTCTGCCCACACCCTACTCCAGGTGCCCGCCATCAGGCATGCATTCAGGACCGCAAGGATCCATCATCTATCCTGATGGCGGGAGGGCAGAAAAGCCTGACATTTTCTTTACCCTCCAGGATACTTGGGGATTATCAGGTTGACGCTGGGCATTCAATCCAGGCTGAACTGGGACGATCTGTAGTGAAGATCTGTTACTTTTGCTTGTGACTATCATTCTCCAGTCTGGTCAGAGCGTCCCTTTGGGATACCACCCCTCCCTCACTCTCAGGGGTGTGCACGCCACCCAGGTTGGGCCAATTAGGGCACAGTATCTTCCTAGCTTCAGTGAATGGCCCAGGATGGGTCACCTGACCCGAATCTGGCCAATCAAGGTCCAACCCAGGACTTTCCTCTGGGCTTATAAGTGGTTTGGCCTTTAGCCTGAGGCTCTGGCACAGGTGTGTTCGCTGGGACGTGAGGGAGGACCTTCTTGTACCAAAAATGTTAGGGGTAGAGAGGAAGAAGTGCAGAGCCGGCCCTAAGGACATCACTGGGACCTGATGAGACTGAAGCCTACGTGGACTTAGCCTTTTCCTCTAAAAGTCTCCGCTTTTGCCCCAAGATAGCTGACACTGAGAAAAGAAAGCGGAGTCTGAGGTGTCTCCCTGCAGGATGTGATGCCTGAGTTGCATCTTCAAGGAGCTGGAGGTGTTGGCTGAGGAGAAACAGGGGAAAAGTTGTCTCCAGCAGCCCAAGGGAAAGCCCCGAGACCAAAGCAAGAAAGTGAGTTGAGGCCATCTGCAGCTGTTTGGTGTCCTGGGTGTATTACCCACACATGTGACTTGGACATTTGGCTCTTTTCGAGCAGCTGTGGGACCCTGGGCCTTGCCATCTGTGAGCCTCAGCTTCCTCCTCTGAAAATGGACTCAGTGATTGCGGTCACAGGACTGTTGAAGATTCAGCCCAAGGCGGCAACTCCAAACACCTGATCAGCCATGGGCTCGCAGGTAAGTGATTACAATTGCTGTCACCGGAGGATGAGGCATCTAAAAGTGGCTTTCTTCATTTCCTGCGTGCTGTGGAGTGGTCTTCTAGAGCTAGAGGTGTCTTAGGGAGACCTGTTTCTGAGTGAAATAATAGTGGGATGTGGATGGAATAGACAGACTTCAGAGCCATGTAAACCTGCTGCTTTCACATACTATACCTACTGTATGACTGGGGGACTTAACATGCTGTATCTTTAAAATCTTTTAACATTACCAGGGTTGTTGGGGGCTTGAAATGAGATGTGCGTAAAGTAGCTGCCCAATAAACTTGTTATTTCATCTTACTAGTAATAACTACTACTCTTACTACTGCTGAAATAATTTGGGGGCCCTTGGTGACAGAGCAAGTAGGACTAGAATGCGCGTACTGCAAAGAAGGGCCGTGTACTTTGTTCATTGTTGTGTGTCCAGTGCGTGGTACATAGTAGGTTTGCAAAAATTTAAGAGTTGAATTTTGGCTTCTGCTTTTCACCAGGGGTAGGAAGGCTACCTTGTTTAGTTTTTTGGGCAGCCACTCAGACTCCCTTTGTTTAGTGATTGAGTCAGAAGTATTTCTTGAAGGCTTGTTATGTGCTAGGCATTGTAGCGATTCCACTGTGAGCAACACAAATTTTGACCTTGTAGATCTTCTGTCCTAATAGTGGCAAATGGGAACAGAAAAGCCAAAGGCAGAAAATAATTCAGATTATGGTGAACCTGAGCTAGGATATAAAAGAGTCACCTGTTAGGACATATGTGGGAGAAAGCGACTTGAATTTGTTGGTCAGTACCAGTGTTGGTGCGATTAAAGTCCCTGTCAGGCCCCGGAACTCAGAGAATCATCAACACAAACTCCAAGTGGGTCCGTGGAATGAATCCACCTGGACTTAATAAAAAATCTTCTCCTCCCCCACAACCCCAAATTGCCCATTGTTTGCTTCAGCTCAAATCTGTTTGCAACTCAGAAAACACATTTTCCAAGATAAACTACAGAAAACAGATCACCCCGAGGCAGTGGGCCACTGACCCACATACCATTTTCCCACTGAATGGTGTGGTAATTGATCAAAGTAAAAAATGTTATAGAAAGAGCTACTGCTGCCATGTTTTTAAAGCTTGTGTTTCCCAGCCAAGTCTCCAGATGGAATCACCGAAGCAACACATCCTTGACTTAAATGTGACTGTTTAACAGTTATATTGGGTAGGCCATATTTTTCCACAAGGAGGTGGTTGCTTGTCTTAGGAACTTGAGACTCTTAACAGACTTTTGGGTGAGAGCTTTCCAGGATACCACTCTTTCTCTCACACTTCCTGAAGTCACAGAAGTCAGAGACCTAGATGTAGTGTCAGGAGAGGGAACTGTCACACGGCTCATAGAACAATGCGCTGAATGGCATGTCCAAGTGCAGTGACTGACACAATGACAGTTCCTATGCAAGACAGTATGAGCAGTGGTTCAGTTCGATCTTGCCTGACCAGCCCCCGCTTTCCCTTTCTCTGCCTATCAACATCCTGATTTTACCCTGGTACTGTCCTCCCCTGAGCACAGGCCATGGGAACCGTGAAGGAGGCTGCCTGCACTGTACCCACTAACCAAGGGCCAGTGTTTGGTTATACACCTAGATGCTTTCTCTAGAGAGTGACCCGTGAGTAGTGGGGTAAGACTACAAATAACTGATACTTGTTTGTTCTGCTGAGACTGTGGATCGGCTTGTTGCTCATACATCTAGGGTTGCCCTAATCCCCACCTTTTGTTCTGCTCCCCCATAACATTCCAGTGAATCCGTTTTCCACATAAATTGGCCAGAGCTATTTTCTGTGGCTTGCAACTGAAGGTACTGGTTAATCTTCTACCCATGACCTACCTTCTCTAGTCCTTCGAAATAAAACATTTGACGTTCAAGATAGAATTTTCCTGCCCAGCATTTTTCTTGTCTACTTGAATCCCTCCTTTCAGTTCCGAGAATCTTTCAAGTAGCAGCCTACTTTACTTCATGGAAACATTTCGGAGGAAGAAAACCCTATAACCCTATCCAAACCCCACATTCACATTTAGAATAAAAATGTCTTCAGGGTGAGGTGAAGTTGAGGCTGAGCCAAGCAACTCTGGGAAGAGAGAAATTAAAAACAGCACAACAGTGATGAGATAAGGCTGGGAGGCGAGGGGGGTGGAGGACTAGGGAGACAGACGTTGGTTTTAGGGTTACAAACTTTGTTAGAAAATGAGTAAGCTCTGGGGAGCTAATACCTGGCACTGTAAATATAGTTAACAATTCTGTATTTTATACTTGAAAGTCAGTAAGTGGATTTTAGATGTTCTCACCACAAAAGGGAAATGTTTATTTTGTGAGGGGATAGAAGTGTTAATTAACAGTACATTGGTAATAATATTGCGGCGTTTAAGTGTTTATGTAAGTCAACAAATTTGAACCTTAAACTTAACACAGTAGTCATGTGAACTACATATATCAATCGAGTTGTGGGGAGGGGTAATTTTGGGGGTGGGCAACCAAAAAGAGCTCTCAGTACATGAAGGTAATTCACCCGCAGCACTGCCATGATGTAGGAACTTGATGTAGTTTACTAAAAAAAAAACAAACATTCATAGACTTCAGGAGGATTCTTGGCTGAGTTCAGGCAGTGAGATGGGAAGAAGACAGTTTCATTCTTGGGGCGTCTGGGCTTAGGGAGGGTCTATGTTTTGTTTAATTTGGAGAATACACACCCTCAAACCTGATACACATTTGGGGCAAGAAGCATTATTTATCAGTCTTATCCCTTTCCAAAAATGAACATATTTTCATTTAAAACCCCAGCTATTCAATAGGGGTGTTAATAGCAACAGAAAAATCAAGGTAACAAGTGTGGGGGGGGGGAAATGCTAGCTACAGTGTTTACTGAGAGGATTAGCTCAACAGATGCTGAATCTGTGGGTACTTAAGGACAGTGGGTTATGTTAAACTGATAATCTTCAAGGTACACCAGACAACAAGCAGAACAGCTTCCTGGATCAGATTTTCCTGTAGACTCCCTTTCATGTTACCTCCTTCAACCCTGAATAGGGCATAGAATGTACTCATCAGCCCTCATATTGATCAGGTTGTTACAGGGCAGCCTCACTTGGTTGTGAGTAACAACTGGAAGGGGCCAGCCAACTTCTGGCATGGCACAGTGTTAATGGACAAAGAAAAGCAGGAAGCCACAGCTCTCGGACTGTTGTGGCAGGTTCATGAAAATGCATGGCTTTTAGTAAAAATGTCCTTTTGGCCAGAATTTCCTCTCATAGAAATTTCTCATATGTTATACATTTATAATATAATTTGCAGTTTTTCTCTGGGGATAAAGGCAGAACAGTGTTGGATGTCTGAGTGAGCCAGAGTAAACATGGGATTTAAGCTGTAGGTCTAGGATTAATTTGAAGAAGATGCGCAGTGTCTCTATGGTTTTCTCACAAAACTATAAAATTGACACACGACCATTGACTATCTCCTACGAAGGAATATTGTGTTAGAAAAAGAATGTACCGATGTTTGCAATTGCATCCCTTGAGGGGTGCTTTGTGCAACTCACAAGTGGCTGCTCTAAGCTTAAAGTACTCATCACATCACTCTGGTTAGATCGTGGGAAATCAATAGCTTTGGAAGTCAGTGTTATGCAGCCCATCCTTGGGGAAAACGAATGCCTGCCAGAATGAAGAGATTTGGGAGATTTTCGTTTCCCCATGAGTTTCACAGCGGCTGATTCTCCTCGGGTTGAGCTCTGCAGCTCAGTCCCTGGCATGGCCTCATCTTTCCCCCTCCTGCTGGCTCCTTAAGAGACTATAACCTCAGAAAGGCCTTCCTGGGAAGGGAAAGAGTTAAATAATACAGACTATGGGCTACACTGGAACATCTGGGGTGGGTCTGACCAACAAAGAGGCTTGTCCTGGGAAGACTATTTCTGCTCACTCCATCTTATTATCTGAGAGGTTTTCCTCTGTTCTTCTCCTTCTTACTCCACAGTTCTTTTTTCCCCCATAGTACTTATCCCAAAGCCATGTGTTTACTTGTTCTTTCTTGTTGCTCCCCAAATACACTGGAAATACCAGTGTGGGATCACGTTGTTACCATAGCGCGTCCCATGCCCAGCTGGGAGACTGGCCTGTGTGGTAGGTGCTCAGCAAATCGAGGCATGAAGGAAGTCGTGTACTCCCTCCTGGACAAAGTTGTGTGTTGAAACTGCTAGGCAAGGTTCCGCTGGGAACCGAGTTCCTGCTGTCACTCAAAGTGGGAGCAGAAGTTCAGATCAGCAGAATGATATCCTATCATGAGAAGTGTTATTCACTAGATATTTCGTGTGCGTGGGGAATTTTATCAACGCTGTTTTTAAATTCTCTCAAACCTGCCAGATACAGGTCATTTCATTTAGGGGAGAGCTGACGTTCCCGAAGGATCGGTTTGGCTACAGCTGGTGCTGGTGCTCTAGCCCCAGCTGGGAACCCACACTGACTCCCAGCCTGTGACCTTCCCACCTTCCCCAGAAGCCACCTCCACTGCTGAACATGCTACATTCATGTTCCCTCAAAGCTTTGTTCAGCATTGCTTCCTTCTTCCCAGTGTCCCATGTAAGAGACCTATTTTTCAGAAATGTCACCACTTTTTTTTTTACCACATCTTTCTACCGTGGAACACTGATTTCTCGTGCCTGTCCTTCACGTTCTGCCCGCACAGACTCCAGGCCTGTCACTACAGTCTCCCCCCATGTCCCCTTTCCTTCATGCTTGGGGACTAGCTGTGCGAGCTCCTATCTGTTTTTGGAAGAAACCACATCCTTTCATTTTTTAGGCCCTTGAACATGCAGTTGGTTCTGCCTGAGGTGCTTTCCCCGTAACAACATTACATGTGGCTCACTTCTTTGCCTCCTTTAAGGCTCGCTTTTAAATATCACCCTCTCGGAGAAGTCTTCCTTAGTGCTTGGCTGCAAAGTAAGCTTCCCTTACTCCACCTGTCACTCGGTGACCTTGATCTTGTTGGCAGCATTATTCCAACTAGCAGTTACCTTTGTGGTTGATTTACTTTCTTTGCTTCCTAATGTAAGGAAAGCTTCTTGAGGGCAGTTGCTGCATCTGTCATAGACATCTGTCACGTAGTAGATCCCCAGCACCCGAGTCTTTGACCCAGCACAGGGCTTGACCCACAGCAGACGCTCAGTAAATGCTTGCAGTAAAGCATTAGCTCCTGTCCCTCCTGTCCCTATAACCCTCTAATGCTTTACATTTACCACACAAGGGAAAACTTCCACTGTGACTTACAAGGTCAATCAAACCTCTCAAACTGATGTCTCTGAACTTCTTTATCTTCTTTCCCTCACTCACTTCTCTAGTTACTGGTGCCCTTGATGTCACTCACACAGGTCAAGTCAGCTTCTGCCCCAGGACCTTTGCATTTGCTATTCTTTTCTCTGGAATCCCTCTCAATCATTCCTTGTTTCCTGCAGATTTCTCTCTGCTGGAGACCTCCTTCTAGCAATCTTTTTAACATGTACAACTCTCAACTCTCTCCTCCCCCCCCCCACACACACATGTTCCCTAGCCTCCTTCCATGTTTTTTTATTGTGTATTTTCCTCCACTAGGTATAAGCTCTATCAGGGCCAAGGTCTTTGTAGGTTTTCTCATTGCTGCTTTCCTTGGGTCCCAGAATAACACCTCACCTGTAACAGGTGTTCAGTAAATATGAACATACTCAGTAAATAAGGAGCTCTCTTGCCCCATCTGATCATTCCATGATTCTGCATGGTCCCAGAGTTCCAGCAAGCCTTCCCTGTAGCTCACAGAATGATTCAGTCTGTGACCTGATATTGAATATGGTGCCTCCAAAGAATATACCAGACACATTTGAATACACTGCTGATCTTCAGGAAACGCTTGCCGGACTTTCAGAGAAATAATAATGAAATAATACTGCAGAGCCTTAGCTTTTATGCTTTCTGCTCTCATCAGTGAGTTTGGCTCATTATTACCTAAATACGACAGTGCCTTTTCTTGTCACCTCTTTCCCCTCCCACTGCTGACATTTCATGGCTTCCCCTCAGCAGACTGTTTTGTGTCAGTGTAAGCATCTCTGTGCTGAAGATGGGGCAGTTTTTGCAATTCTTGGTGTATAATAACTGTTGGTTTAACTCTGCAAACATAAAGAGTGGTTGGAGAGGTTGAATTTATGCATTATTTTTAAATCTTATCCGAAGCTGAAAGCTACAGTTCAAAGGTTACCTTCATTTATTTGCCTTTTTATTTTTATTACATTTTTTTAAATTGAGCTAACGATGGTTTATAATATTAAATAGGTTTCAGGTTTATGACATTAGAAATCAACATTTGCATATACCTTATGTTCACCACTAGAAGTTCAGTTCCGTCCTTTACCATACAGTCGTGGCTGCAGGTCCGGAGGTGTGGGATGGTGTCTGTGCCTGTGCCAGCTGGGCTCTATGATTCCACCATATTAAATAGAGTTGACCAAGTTTTTTGGCTTTGCTTAAGAAGCTGCCCCTCCTTTGAGGTCATAAAACTCCCTCCCCCCTTTTTTTTTAGATTTATTTATGCATACAAGAACTGGGGTACAGGCCAGAGGTGCAGGGGGTTGAGATGATTCATCAGAGACAGAGTGGGGGACAGAACAGGCAGACTGACTGAACACACTGCTAAGGGGAGCAGGAGATTGCTGCACCATGTGGGTTGCTCCCTGGCCGGCCGTGGTTCGAACTTGTGCTGCAGAGGCTGCAGAGGCTGCAGATTGCTTCATAGTGCTGTGCTTAACCCCTTGTGCCACCAGGGAGGTTCCCCTTTTCCCCCTTTAGGTCTGGGGACACATTCTTCTTCCCCCCTCCTCCCACCGTGTTCTTTCTTTCTGTTCTGCCCACACCCTGAGCTGCTGCCACCAGCGCACCTTCCAGCCCCTCCTGCACTTGTCTGTTTCTACATCTCTGCCCACCCTCATTTTCAAGCTTCTTGAACAAGGGAGAGTAAGGCTTCCCCCAAAGTTAATTTTTTTCAATCAATAGGTGGGGAACAGCAATTAAATTAGGTAACATGTGCAAAATGCCTGTGTCAAGCAGTACCGATCACATTGTAAGCTCTCAGTATTAACTATTATTGTTAACAGAAGGAAGGGGAAAAATTAATAGGTGAATATAATTTGCTCTCCTTTCCCTCTCTTGAGTGATGAGATTTGCTCACTTTTATTTGGTCTCAATGTGAGTCACAATAACTATTCTTAGACAATTAATCATGATAAAATTTCTCATTTCAACTTTGTAGGGAATTTTGGCAAAATACTTGCAGAATCTGTACTTATCTAGTCACCCTGATTGAAAAAAAAACACATCAATTACATGTTAACACAATTGAAATACTTCTCAGGGAGACCTGATTAGAAATCTTCCTTTGAAGGTTATTTTATGATGTATGAAAATTGATGAAAACATTTTAAGGCTTAAAAACCATGAGTTTCTGTAAAAATTCACCTTTTGCTAGTCACAAATGCCCGTTAACCCAAATAATTTTCAAGTCCTGCTCCTGAATTTGCTTCTATTCTGTAGCACTTAGACTGATCAATTTTCATAAGTTGTAGAAGAAAATAAATTCTGTCTCCAAATGATGTTTATAATCTCATATCTAAATTAAAACATGTCGATTCCACAGCAATAGTCACTATGGAAATAGAAACATATAGGCCTCAATTCTAAATCAAGAGAGTGTTTAGCTGGGTGGTATATATTTTCCATCATGTTTTTGAAAAATCTGTTACAGTGTATGCATTTTCAAAGGCTTGGGTTTGATAAGCTTCTAAGAAATAGTACATGTTCAGGTCAGATTCGAATTAAATGTACTTTGTACACTTTTGAAATGTGGTTTATAATGTTAGGTCTTTTTTAGCAAAAATCCTGTAGAATGAATAGATTTATATTATGGGAATTTTCAAAATAAAGCAAACAATTATTTGAAATAAATCCATGGAACCCTCCATGGCAGGCAGATATACATAGATAGACTTTATCTCCATTCAAATTCTGCTAAAATTCAAATGTTGTATTAAGAATAACAAGTATAGAATAGATTTAAAAGCGTTTAAATAGAATTGCCACTCACATCTCATTTTACACCTAATTATCAAGCTTAATTTAGTTTTAGAAACTGCTTAAAAATATATTTGCTAGTTTTAAAAATTGTCCGTCAGCTTTAAAAAAAAAAAACCCAACCCAAAGGTAATAATAGAAATAATTTATTCTAAAAGTATATCATGCAAAAAAGACTTTAAACTTATTTAGAAGTTTTAGAAGTTAAAAAGTCTTTCCCCCTATTAAGACGAATAAACAATATATCTTCACCCCTTCAAACTTTTTTTTTTTTTTTTTTTTTTAGCAATTAGTCAACAAACAGTCCTTCAAACAGTATCTGTGCCTACTGTGGGCTAGGCAATGTTCTAAAATCGAATGTCACTTCTCAAATAATATAAAACAAACATATGCTGTGATCATTTTGCTTTAAATATCATAAGCCAAGCATAACTCCTTTCCATAAAATACATAATTTATTCTCATTTAAAAATTACATACTTCCTTTCTTTCAAGGAGCTCAAGATGTTTTTAGAGTCAAAATACATTAACTTTACATTACCCTTCTGAGCTTAATGGAAACCAAGTCTACCTACCTTTTCTTGCACCAGGCGTGCCTTTCTAAAAATTAGAAACGGAAAGGAGTCATTATTTTTTTTACACTCCTTGGTGAAGACAGAGTGGTACAGCAAAACACTGCCAGTTCCTTGCCCAGTCATCTCTCATCAGTTGCAGAATGAGGGTGCCCTAGCTGCCCCATCCCCACAAAAAGATCTGTTGTCAAAATTCAATCTTCTCTCCCTTTCTCTCTCTCTCTCTCTCCCCAAGCATTAGATTAGATCAGCATCTCTCCTTCTGCTGATCCTTAACCTCAGAAATCACCTGCTTATATATACTGTGGGGTTCCATGTAGTGAAATAGGTCAGCTCATCTTGTGTCTGTGCTCAGAACTTTAGCCATTTGGACATCCTTTTTAGTGTACAGCTCGGCTCATAATTAGCCAGAATGCTAAGATCTTTCTCAGTAGCTGTTGACACCTTATAGTCATGCCTCCAAATGTATTGGGGATAATGATGTGTGAAGTTCAGATGTGCGAGGGTTTATTTCCCCCTTCCTCTAATACGTTAACCGAGTCATCACTTTTCTTGTCTACTATTTTTGCTCTCACCTCAACTTCACCCTGTTGGCTGGAGCATCCTTAAACTTCTCAGAGATCTGTGCGGTTTGGGTTTTTCCTTGCTACCATGTTCACTTGGCTCATCTTTTGGCTTTGAGCTGAAATGACCAGTTGTTTTAGAGTCACATGGCTCTACTCTTAGTTTAAACTCACAAATTGCTTAATGGAAGTGAAATTTTGCCTGAAATAAAAAAAAGTGCCATTTAGAGCAATTGGCTGTAGATAACATGCAAGTGGCTTAAGTGATAAGGATTTGATCATTTTACATATAAGCAACTCAAATAGAGATTCAGGTCTGTTTTTGTGTGATTTTTTTTTCAGATTGGCCCTCCTTTGTAAGTTTTCTTAAGATGATAGTTGCTTTAGGAGTTCCACCTCAGGAGGAAATGAACCATTTCCGGTCTCTTAGTATGAGACGCTTTCCCAGAAACTTCCTGGTTGACTCACCTTCCTATCACTTTGGCCACATGTGTACTACATGTCCGCTGCTAAGCCTGCCAATGGCAAGGAGCAGGGGCTTAGCCTGCCAGGGTAAGGACCATTGTAGGACATCTTTTGGAACTACCGGTAAGGGTGGAGCTGCTTCTCGGAAACACTGAAAACTTGGAGAGATATCTGAATAAATGCAATTGCAGTTAAGAATGGGCAGAGGATGCAGCAATATATATGACAGGGAGCCAACCCACAGTCTCTGCTGCACAGGGAAAGAAGGAAGGCATTCATGAAGTCAGAGTGGCATTTTGGCATTTTAGAACTCATGGGTGCTTTCTCCCAGGTTAACTCAAGGAAAATAGAGTGTGATGTATTTCTTTGGGACCATAGGTGGTTTTCTTTTTTAATACACATTTCAGCACAATAAATATACCTTGGGTATGGATATTTATTTATTGCTGGAAATTCCCACTCTGCCCAAACATAGGATTTGTCATTTTAAAAAAAAATTAGGAGTTTATGCAGTAAACATACTCTGTAAATTAGCAGCTATAAGTAACAACAGAAAGAAAGCATTTAATAACCTCTGTATCCAGGGTTCACAATATTATCAATGGAGAGAATTAATTAGTTGAAATCATCTGAATACACTCTGATTTGTTTTCCTCTAAATTTGATTTGACACTCATATTAAACCCAGATTTTGAAAAAAAAAAATTTGATGCTACTTGGCATATCTTTGTACTACATTATGTGTTGCTGTAGAATTTACAAGATCAACATTTAGATGTCACCAGAGAGACATACATCCTTGTACTGTGATAGACATTATCAGGCACTCCCAAAGAAGCAGCAGCTATTTACATTGAACTTAAATAGACAATTAAGGAAATGTCAAGAGTGTTACATTTCTAGAAGTTGGAAATATTGATGACTATTAGGCTTTTTGTTTTTAATTTGCATCGAAGTGACCAAAAGGTATCTTTTGTGTTAGAATGATTCTCTGTGGTCAAATCAAAGACCAAGGTATCTGGCAATCTCAAACCATGTATCACAAGTGTATATTCATGCATCATGCAATTAACATAGGGGGGTCAGCAAGAGCACTTTTTTCCCCTTCTATTACTCAGTTAAAAATAAAACAACAAATTATCAAAAAGCATGATACATAATAAGAGTATGAATCGGTTCTTTTAATTTGATCCTCAATTTGTTTTAAATTATAAAGCATTTCAAGCATATACAAAAGCAGAGAGAATACTATAATGAACCCACATATATCTATCACCCAGATCCAACATTTATCAAGCTTTTTGCCAAACCAGCTTCATCTCTTTTTAGATATTTTTTTGCCAGTACATTTTAAAGCAAATCCCAGACATTACTTCATTCCATTTCCATATATTTCAGTATATTTTAACTATGTACTTTCTTATACAGCCATAAATGTAATTGTTACCAATCCTAATAAAATTAATAGTTATTTGATATTATTTAATATCCAGTATCCAAATAGCTTAATTTCCCATCTCCCCACTTGCTCTTTAAAAATCTTTTTTTTTTTTTAAAGCTGGTGTATTTGAAACACAAAACTTTTATTTATGTGTGTGTATGTGTGTATAATAGGCAGATAGGTATATATACATATATAAAAGTCACACTGAGAAATAGATTTCTTAATGTGAATTGTAGTCAAAACCATTTTGGAAAGTCATTGCTGAGGATATTTTTGCTGGGGTGTAGACAGGCAGTTTCTATCTATGCTAAAATCTACCATAAAATAAAAAATTTCAGTAATAAAGTGCTTGTTCTCTCTCTGTGGAACAACAGAATGCTTTGACTTTTTCCTACTAAATTATCATCATTTTCTTACTTTATGAGTACAAGTCATTCATTCTCAGAGGCTTTTGATTATTTTGTGGTACTTCTCTAAGCAATGCAAACTAGAAGAGGAATAACCTCACGTTGAAGTTTTACCCCAAAACAAATAATGGATTTAGAGCCTTGTCTGCCACTCTAAAACATTATGTAGAGAAGTATGACAAGGTTAAGTGTGTTGGTATGTTATATATTTATAGTCTCTCCATTTTTCTCTGGGTGGAAAAATTAGGGAGCAGCAACTGTATTTTCAAAAGTCTACTGAAATATTAGCATTCTATCTTTCCAGCCACAGGACATTTGCATGAGTTGCTTCATTTGCCCAGAAGAATTAATTTCCCTACTGACTACTGCCTCTCCTACCTTTTTCTTTTCTTCCTATCTTAATCTCCCCTTCCCCAGCAAAATCTTTTCCTAACTTCCCTAAGTCATTTTTCCTCATTATGTGCTTAAATTACTCTGGGACATTCCTTTGTGGAACTTATCAGGGTTGTAATTTTACATTTCTCTGTTCCTGTAATTCCTCTAATAAATCTTTCCCTGCTTCATGAGATTGGGAAATGTCTGTCCTGATCAGTTTACCCTCAATACCTGACACAGTTGAACTCAACAAATATTTGATGAAAGAAACAAAAATATGATCAATGAATAACATGCTCGCTGGGCTGAGTGTCATAAGTTGTAATGCAGTTAAATTTATTGAAACTAACTTCATAAGTAATTATAATTATCTTGGTTTCAACTTAAGTTTTTCCTGGAATTTCAAAGAAACAGAGCATGGGTCATTTATTAGATGCGTAGTCTATGTAAGTTTGTTTTTTATGATGCCTAAACTAATACAATGATTTTTAATAGGGCAACTTTTATAAGAACTGTGAAAGGACTTATATGGAATGACTATTTTTTAAGGTTACAAGAAAACTAATGATTTAAGATACATTGAAATACATAAGGTCAATCCTAGTTATTGAGAAATTTTCCATTGAAAATGGAAAAACATGGTCAATGAGACATGGGTCAGCGGGATGGAATCATTGGATAATGTCCATGTGGACATTCTCTTGTGCTTAGCACACAAGATTTTCCTCAGTTGGTCCAGGCAACCTCTATAGTCTCGACTTCTGCCACTTCTTGCTTCAAATTTTATGTTCCAACAATATGCATCTATTCTTTAAGTATGCCTGATTCTTTCATGCTTTCTTGCTGTTAACTCCATTCTGAATATCAACTCTATCCCAGTTCTCTCAACTAATTTCCTTATACTCAAAAATCATTTTTCATATGTTACCTGTGAAATATTAGTGTTACAGAAAAAGATGAGGTTCCCCTTTGACATTTCTTTGCTTCTGTGCCCTTCAACATACAAATATATATTATCTTTTTGTAAGACATGGAGTATACTGTTAGATACACATTTTATTCTATTTTTATAAACATATTTTCTATTTTGTATATACATATTTTAAATAGAAATGATATATTGAATAATTCTGCATATTGCCTTTTTCACTTAAAAGTGTGTTGGGGTGGTGTTACATTGTTACATGTAGCGCTGTCTCATGCCTTTTAAGTGTTATTCAACTGTATGTGTAGATATTAGAATCCTTTATCCATTTTTCTAAGGCTTGCCAGGTTGTTCTTAGTTTTTGAAATAGCACAAACACAACTTTAATAAGCATTCTTATATATGGCTCATTGTCCAGCCACACAACTGTGTGGATATATCTCTAGGATAATGGACTTTTGGGGTCATAGGGTATGTGTATTTTGGGGGTTACAGAGAGCACAAAATTGCCCTGTAAAGTGATACTCCTACTAGCAGCATAGAGAGAGATCCTGATGTCGTTTACAAAGATGGAGAAGGCATGGGAGGAGTAGGTTTGAGGGGAGTAATCTAGAACTCTGTTTTGAATATATTAAATTTGGGATTATCAGCTCAAGGAGATCAGAACTGAGAACATTTATTTGGGATTGTCCCCATAAAGGGTTATACTTAACACCGTGGGCTAGATGATATTATTGAGGGAATAACTAGAGAGGGAAATCGGCCATAGACTGAACCAGGGACTGCTCTAATATCTGGGAGTGAGGGGCTAGGAAGATGAACCTGTAGAGAGGAGTTGTCAGGGATCTGGAAACTTACAGAAGCATTTTAAGGAGGAGGGAATTATTTATTGTGTCTATTCTGTCAAAGGATTGAGAAAGATGGCCTTGAATCTAGTTGTCTGAGTGGAAAGAGGAGAGAATTTGAGGTGAGGAAATGGAGGTGCCCCTCACTTGTAAGAGATGAATACAGTAAGATGTCCATATTGCTTCTCTGCCATCTTGAAATTGGACGTTTCTTGGCTAGTTTCTACTCTACTCAGGACCACTTACAATGTAGTGCTGGCTTCTCTTTCTCTCTCCTAGTGTCCTTACCCTCTCTTCCCCCCCATCTCATTTCTAGGCTAGAAGTCCTGCACTGGTTTTTCTGTGACACTTTGCATTGTTCATACAGCTGACTCCCCCAACCCACACAAGAGATAGCCACAATTAGGGATAGCTCACTCCATAATTCCTACTACCTTCTGCTCTCAATAATAAATATTTGTTGAATACTGACTCGATTTGAAAAGGGAGCATGAGGTCTAAGTTTTGTTCTAGTTAGAGGAGTTTCTGAATTTGAGGTGCATCTAGGGGAATAAATAAAAGAAATTTTCTCAAATCAGCAAGCAACTAGCAATTGATGCCAAAATGGCAACATTTCTCTTGATAACAGTCAGGGCATTTGAAGGACCTGGTATATGTTTCAAAAAGTTAATTTTTAAAAAAGATTTATTTATTTACACAAGACCTGGGGTACAGGCCAGAGGTGCAGGAGGGTGAGAGGATTCACCAGAGACAGAGGGGGGAGCAGAACAGGCAGATGAACTGAAAACACTGCTGAGGGGAGCAGCGGGCAAGACAGGAGAGGTCTGCCGTGCCATGTGGGTATTGCTTTGGCTGGCCAGGGATCGAACCTGCGCTGTAGAGGCTGTGGACAGCTTCACAGTGATGCGCTCAACTCCCTGCACCACCGGGGAGGCCCTAGGTTGAGGGTTAATCCAAGGTGTTTGCTCAGTCTTTTACTAGTTAACGGCAATGATGCTAATTTCATTTGGTTTCAGCCTATTATGTTCATGAAGTTAAGGCTTGTGCTTTCTGAAAGCAGTGTTTCCTTTCACCCTAATTTTAGCTGGTAATTGCTTCTTATAGTCCTTTGGAGAATCTATTGATGTGGTAGTTGGAATAGGGGAGAAGCAGAAACCACCAAAGCTGAGTTCCCAGGTATAAGAGGGGAGTCCCTGGTATGACTTTGACAGTCACTTAATGTCACACTGCTTCCACCTTACCACCTATAACTTGATGGTTAATATGTGACTATTCACTACTTTTCCTATAAAAGATGATTTGCTATCACCACAGACCAACATTACTTTTGTGATTAGCAGGGTCCTCTGAGGAAATGCAAACCTTTCATTTCAAATCCAGCTTCTTTTTATCTCGTACCATAAGAAAACCAGTGCCAAATTATTCTCTCTGGGTTGTGGCCTCATGCTGTTTCATCTTTAATAAATGTTCTCATCAAATATACTTTAATTAAGAGTCTGATCAAAATGTAAGCCCTGGATTTAATATTCATCCAAAAGTGTTTATGGGACATTTAATATGTCCTAAACATTGTGCTTAGATTTGGGACTCTAAATATGAACAAACATTTACATCTCTGAGAGCAAAATGATGTTTGACTCCATTCTTAAAATAAACTTTCACTTCTAAAATATTGTTAAAAGTAAAGCATGAAGATGCCAATTAATTATTTAACCTTAAGTCTGCCTGCCATCCCCTGCCCAACTTAGTAATTATAAATTACTAAATTAGAGTTAATATGAGAGTGGATTTTTAAAAATGCTTATAAAATTACTGACTGAGGATGGTAAGGGCTCTTAGGAATTGTTGAGTTTAATGCTATTCAGTAAAGTATAATGTAATTTTGAATTTTCTAGTAGCTGCTTGAGAAACAGTAAAAAGAAACAAGTGAAATTAATTTTAATAATATATTTAACTCAATATACTCAAAATAATTCAATATGTGCTCAATACAAAAATTATTAACAAGCTCTATAGTTCTTTCCTTCATACTGTCTTTGAAATCCAGTGTTTTATACTTATAGTCTATCTTCATCTGATGCTGAGTTTTCATGGGAATACTTGATCTCTTATTTAGATTTCATAAAACTTGAAAGGATAGATTCAGATATCCCGATTGTTCAAAGTTGTACCCAGATTGTTCCCAGTTGCACTGGCTGCATTTTTAGTGCTCAGTAGCAACTCGGGACTAGTGGCTGCCGTGCTAGGCAGTGCAGATACAGAACTCTTCCACCATCATAGAAAGTTTTGTTGGCTAATGCAGTTCTAATTCAACTCACCGAGGTGACTGAGTGGCAGTTAGTGGCAGACTTAGGACTAGAACCTTGTTTGTTAGATGCGTCATAGACATAAACACTGTAACCTATAACACCAAACTTTCAAACGGCTGGTGGTTAAACCAACTTGAACAGGAATATAATGGATTGTTTACTGATAAAATTTCCTAAGAGGCATTAACCTGCTTATGTATGCTTGGTTGGTTATCACAAACAACAATCATGAACACTATAGAAGTGTTTAGATGATTCCTAGTGACAATTTCTTGTTTTTGTGGTAACAGCACAACATAAAATTAACCAGCTTCATCTTTTTTAAGTGTATATTTCAGTGGCGTTAAGCACATCCACACTGTTTTAAAAACCTCATTACCATCCCTCTCCAGAACTTTTTCTTCTTCCAAACTGAAATTGTGGAGTTAACTATTTAATGGTCACACATCGTCCCTTCCCCAGTTGCTGGCAAACCACATTCTACTTTGTCTCTATGAATTCCATTTTCATAAAAGTGGAATCATGGAACATTTTTCATTTTCTGTCGGCCTTATTTCACTTAGCATCAGGGTAAACCCATGCAGCAGAATTTCCTTCCTTTTTGAAGTTTGAATAATACTCTAGTGTTTGTATATTCCACATTTTGAAAATGTAGCTATAATTGACATATAACACTGTGTTAAGTTTAAGGTGTGCAATGTGTATGTTGAGGTATGTTCCTTCTATACCTAATTTGTTGAGGTTTTTTATTTCTAATGATGAAAGGATATTGTATATTGTTCTTCTGCATCCAGTGAGGTGATGTGATTCTTTTATTAATGTGATATATATCATATTGATTGACTTTTTTTTTTTCTTTTTGTATGTTGAACCATCCTTGTATCCCAGAGATAAATCCACTTGGTCATGATGAATGATCCTTTTACTATATTGTTGAATTTGATTTGCTAATATATTGAGAATTTTTGTATCTGTGTATTCACCAGCATTATTGGTCTAGTTTTCTGTATTGGCTTTATTTGACTTTGGTATCAGGAAAAGGCTGATTTTGTAAAAATGTGTTCAGGAGTATTCCCACCTCTTTAATATATTGGAAACATTTAAGGAGATTTGACTTTCTTTAAACTTTGGGTAGAATTCACCAGTGAAGCTATCCAGTCCTGGGCTTTCTTGTGTTGAAGTTTTAAATTACATGCTATTAGTCTGCTCAGATTTTCTCTTTCTTCATGGTTCAGTCTGGGATAGGTTTTATGAGTGTTATAGCTCCTTAATGAATTGATCCCTTTGTCATTATATAATCTTCTTTATCTCTTGTCATGTTGTCTTATTGTCTATTTTGTTGGGTGTAAGTATAGCTATCTTGCTTTTTGTACATCCCATTTTGTTCAGTAGGGATGGACATTTGAGTTGTTTCCACCTTTTGGCTGTTGTGAATAATCTGCTATAAACAGTGATGTATAAATATCTGTTGAAATAAGTTTTTTTTTTCCTTCTTTATCTTGAAGCTATCCAAGAGTTTATACAATTTCCAAATTAGTAATAGTGGAAGCGTTGCTACACTGGAAATTCCCAATTTAAGATCTTTCAATAGGGGAAAACACTCTTTCTGTTCTGTCCTATTTTATGAGAAAATATGAAATCTGCTTTATTTCTGCATTGAGAAGACATTTTAGATGTTCACGCAATATTTGACCTTATCACCACCTAATGTATCATGTTTACTTTTGTTTATTATTACCTTCAACTCTCTCTACCCAGAATGTAAATTCCATGAAGACCATGGATTTTTTTGGCTGTTTTGTTTATTGCCATATTCTTAGTGTTTAGAACTGTTCCTGCTACACAGTAATTCAATAATATTTGGTGAATATGTGAATGAATAAATGATGCTCAAATGTTATGTACCTCTGTTTGTTGGCTATCACATTTAAAAGCTCTAGATTTGGCTTCTTTTGAACATCTCAGTATTTGTTTTCCTGTAACAGAGCATTGCAGTAGAAGGATATATTTGTGTTATGGATCTTGTCAATAATTGGAGATGAGTTGTGAAATAAAAGTTTTCTTGGGAGATGAAGGAAAAGGTGGACTAGTCAAAATATATAACTGGAAATTGACAGTATTTTTTTCCCCTAGTGTTATTGTGAAAAACAGGGGGGAAAGGCTACATTGATAACCTAGATAAATGATGGAATAATAAAAAGTCCCTGACCATAATTGACCAGTTAGCCATTACTTTTTTTAAAATACAAACATTTCATTGTTTCTTCTCAATACAGCGATGTACTAGTTATTGATTTGTACTATGGTCAGTCTAGGTACTACTTTCCCAATGACTTAGTCTCTTTGAGACACAAATGAAGAATTTTTAGAATAAGAACATTGAAACATTACTACAATGCGGGGGACACAGTCCTTTCTTCCGTGTAAGTAAGGAAACTTGAATCTGAGAGGCAAGATAATGTCCGGAAGTGTTGATTTAGCCCCTCTTTGTTGGAGTTATTTTCTTATTCTTGGATTTTAGTAAGTGTATAATCTCAGTTCCAGTTAGAAAGGGAGATCACAATGCCAGGTGTCGAATCCACAAATCAATCCTCTCCTTAATTGCTGAAGTTTGACACGTCCCCATGTTTGTCCCAGAAAACTCTAAACATTCTTTTATTAGCAAGTGGGGAATTAAATTTCCTGTGTAGACAAATTAACTTCTAATTCATAAGAAACACACACATACACACAAATTCTTGTTCCAACTTGAAGCTTTCTCAAAGTAACTTCTCTACCTTTCCCCATATTTTCTACACATTCATTCTGTTTGAACTTACCACCTGCTTATTACCCTTTCTGAAGAGATTTTGGTCAACATCTTAAAAAAAAAGATAATCTTACTATCCTAATTAAAGTGGAAGAGGTCAACATAGACTATTGAAGTTGAAGAGTGTGTTAAGCCACACAGCTATTATGTTTGGGTATTTCTTTAAAAGGGGACAAAATTCCTTAGGGATATTTGAAACTTTTATTTTTACATCATTTTATCTCAAATAAAATAGTGTCTTTTTAAAAATAAAGTGAAAGATGTGAATTGGTTTAGAGTAAAAAGATAAATGAATAGACACGAGAAGGACAGGAATATATTTTGTAGATTAAAGCAAATTCATGGTCTTGTGCATTAACATTTATACACTAAAACCCACCTCTTGGTAGATTTAAAGTTTTTATCTTTTATCTAAAACCGGGGATTGCAAACCCTGCTTTCTCATAAACCCACTTCAGCCTCTCTATCCAATTATATCAGAAGGTGCAAAATCACCTACAAAGTAAGTTGATTGATTTGAAAAATAAATGTGCCCACATATCCATCTTACTATTTTTTTATGGAAGGGGGGATGAGGGCAGAGAAGACAAAAATATAAAGAAGATTAAAGGTGATTTCATCTAAGTCTTAAGCTGACAAGTGAAAATACCTTGTGCATAGAGAAAAATTGTCCCTTTGACTTCATTCACGCTGCTCCCTACACATAGGAAAGACCAGCTGTCTGGCTTACAGCATATTAGGCTTTCCCCTTAGTACTTAATAAGATTTATATTTTGAAACTGAAGAAAAACTCCTTCTTCTGATCTTTGGCATTTCATTTTTTAATAATGTCATGTACTGGATGTGTTTCAGCAGAAAATGAGTTATGAATATTCATGCTTTTGCAATAGCCCACGAAAGGATGTGAAAACAAATTCTTATAACCACTTTTATTTGGAAAACTCCATTTTTCTAATAAGTTATAAATTCATAACTTTCATGAACAATAGATACAGTGTGGCTTGTGGTAAGGGCTCTGAGTTGGAGGGGAAAGGTATGAGTAGATGACATTTTCATTTCCTTATTTGACTTCCTACTAATTGTGTGTAAAAAACAAAAACAAAAACAAAAGCAAAAACAAAACACAACACATTAGATACAGTATTTCTCCCTTCCTTATAGAAAGCAATATTTAGAAATTCCTATGTAAAGATAATTTACCATGAGGAATATAAAGCCCTTTAATAGGGTGTCTAGGTCCCTATGGGAATAAAAAAAAAAAAAAAAACAACAACATACACCATGTGGTGCAATCTGTTTTCCTCTATGAGGAGGTGAGGGCAGAAGGAATTTTATGTGGGCCAGGAATAAAGCCATTTCTGGGAGTTTTTGATGTGTGAGCTAGAAATGGGGGAAATACTATAGCTAAAGTCTGGAAATAACTTCCCTTGGGCCCTACATCAACCCAGAAATTTACCGCCCCTCCTTTTAAAACTACTTAGCAAGTCAGTCAATTCAGGAGGAAAAAATCTGAACCTTTTCTGAGCTGGTTAAATTGCTCTTCATTTTGTATTTTAATCTAACCTACTGATTTAATTTACAGAACTCCAAAGAAATGTACACTCAAATATTTGAGGACTTTAACGTATCAACCACTGTTTAATTTTGGAATGTGCCTACTTGCTTGACACAATATTTTACCATCTCAACAAATGTTTAGCCTTTTTTTCACTTGACTAAAGAGAAATAAGTTTCACATTGCTTCATTCACCTTCTTATGTGCATATGCTGGGAAAGATTGGATGTTAAAAAAAAAAAAACCTTCCTCATGTTCCTTTCTACTTCATCTAAATCTGTTTACCAATTCAAAGCTGCTAAAAAGCCCTGCATTCTCCTGTTAAATCAACTGGATGGCTAGGAACCAAACTGTAATGTAACAGGGAAAAAATTATCAATTTATTTTTGTGACAGAACATTCTTGAGAAGGTATAAAATTGTTCTGGTGTCCATGCCAGTTTCCTTTTTTCTTCCTTTCTGTCTTCCTCTTTTCAAAGGCGTTCAGCTCTTCAGCCAGTACTTTATATAGTTACATAACAGTTCTAATATTTTGTGACATTTTGTATTGTGACACTATAGATGAAATTGTCATCGGACTGACACTCTGTGCTGTTTATTCCTTAATTACAACTGTTAACACTGTAGAGAAGTGTGCTAATCTGCCAGCGCATATTATGAAAACAACGTTATTGTTATCCACACCAACACCCACTCAATTGGATTTTTCCAAGATGGTAGTTTACAGGAACTTCTCAGCATAATGTATGTTTCAGTGGTTTTTTTTGTTTGTTTATTTTTAGCATGTACTATTGTCTTCATTTAAAAACACAAACCATTTGGTAATGTAAAATCTTAACGTGTAGTGTAGTGTAGACTCCTCTTACTAGCAGGAACTACCTCTGTAATTATAAAAATTGTAATTATTTTTGTGTGCTCAAGCAATGGTGAAGTGAGGAATCTCAAAGCATTTAGGGTTGGGACCTAAAGCTTTCTGAGTGACAGTGGTTTCAGAAACAATGAAAACAGAAGGGAGAGGGAAGTTTAAAGAAGGGAGAAGAATTATTTGTATTCAAAGGGTTGGCAGTCCCTAAATAACCAAGTCAGTGTGCAGTAACCACTCCCGGCTCTAATCGATATCCTTTCTCAGAACCAAGTCTGAGCCCTCCCCAAACTTGCTATTTATCAAATGCATTAAAGTTTAGCTTTTTCTTCCTGAACTTGTAGAGATTTGATTATCTATGAGAGACAAATTCCTATGAACATATTTCCTGATAAATATCATTATGCTAAACCAGTTTTTAAAAGACAGTATAACAGCGAGCAACCACTCTGATCATGAGCTTTATCTAAATATGAGATAAAAATATGAGATTCTAGAAAACAACTCAGAACTAGTAGTCTGTTTAGATGAGAATGACAGCAATTGATTTTTTAAAAAAACAACGCACACAGCACTCATTTTCCTAATTTATTTAAGAAGCCATCCACCTTTCCATATTAGTTTCTGACACTTCCATGGGCTTTGCAGAAAGCAGATTCATGACCTGGAAATAATAGTAAGTCTTTAGGCGAAACCTGAGACATCCCAGTAGCTTTTCGTTATCTTCATTGTCATGATGAGGTCATGAGACAGTAGGAACATACTCAGTTTCTAAAATTTCTGAAGTGACCTGCATAGTCCTTAAAGTACAGATTTACTTAAACACGTTTTTTGAAATAGCATGAGGAGTTATTGCTGTGCTTTATTTTGAATGGTATTTCCTGCTTCATTTTGATTTTCTGCACCAATAGGATATGGTGTTCTTCCTAAAAGAAACTGTTCCCATTTGGGAATATATTCTTCTACTGATGCCCAGTAAAGAGTCTGGAAAAAAAACAACATCCAAAAGTAAAAAAGCATATCAAGCAATTGAACTTGGCTCTTCATAATAGTCTAAATGTTTATTCACTTAAGTGTGTTTGTGCATGTATACACACACACACACATATACGTAGAATGCACTTCCTCTACAGAATATTTTATGTTAATTTTAGAAAAAAATCTGGCTACTTACTAGTGTTAATTTTCAAATTTCTCAGTAAAACCAGACCCTGGCAGAATTACAGGTTTTAGAATTTTATTGTGATTTTACACGCCCTCTTGTGGCGAACCTTGTGATTATTACCAGTAGTATAATTTATGGCTACACGGTTATTAAATGTTCTTGTTGATTGTTCCAAATCCCATACCAAATGATTACCCATACTGAAATTATGTCAATGAAATGACTAAACATGAAAAACTGCTTTAGAATTAACTTTAAGAAAGTTTAACCTGGGGTAAGATCAGCAAATGAAATGTGAATAATATGCTACGGTATAAGACTTAGGTGAATGACACCTTAAATTATATGGAAAAAAAAAACATAAAAACATGCATCCACTTTATCTTTTAGGTAATCACTTGATATGAAAAATTATAATCTCGTCCCAGATTTTTCATGTAGCATGAGGCAGTAATAGATCATCTAATTTTAATTCAGTAAATTGAAAATAGAGATGCTGTATATGGCCTGACTCTAGCAACCTGTAAGCTTTAGAAGTTCATGCAATAGCTGCATTGTGTCTATGAGCTTTGATGGTTTCTTGGGTGACTGCCCTAAGGAGGCCTAAGAAAACTAAACCAGCAAAGCACCATGTCATAGGAAGACATTTTACATTGATCAACACCATCAATCTCATTTTGGGGAATTCAGCCAAACAGGTAGGTAGCATTAGGAACACAAAATTATTCACTCTGGGCATTAAAAAGATTGATGGGTCTTGTAAGTTGGAAATGGTGAGGAATTCTACTTATCTATACAATTGTGCATGTGCTTTGAGAAATAGCCTGCCATACTTAAAATAAGGGTCATCCTGCTGTGCAAGACTAGCGAGGAAAAATGCCAACTGAGGCCCGTGGTTGGGAGTTTCTCCACCATTCACAGCTGGATTAACCCCTATTGTGTGGGCCCTGCTTGGGCCAGGGTAGGGCATTGGAGAATTCAACAAAGAAAAAGATATATCCAAGGCACTAGTTTGTACTAGAGTTTTTTTTTCTATACGTGTACACCGCCTTTCTGTGTCATCTACTTTAGATGACACAGAAAATGAGGGACAAATCTCACCCTCAATTCTGAGTCTATTCAGATTCTTAGATGAGCAGCCAGAAAAACTGCCTTTGGAAAAGGACATAATCAAACTATTATGTCTGTAGTAAAGTCCCTTTCATCACAGATGCATTCCTGTATCAAATATGGTTAATTTTTATTAGCATTTCCCCAGTCTGTTCTTGAACTGATCAAAATAAAGCCGACAAAAACCACACTATGCCACAGGACAGTAGGCATTTAAATAGCACTGGTTGAATTTTTGGTTGAAGGGACTTAATTGCTACTTCTATCAGCCAAGAGAAAAATACTTTGGTTAAGCATGCTGTCATCCTAAAATTCACTGTGTATTTGTTTAACAGGATTGTCTTTAAATGACTTATAAAAGACCCAGGATCTTCATAAAATTACTTGATAACTTTTTAAAAAATGAATTTTATCAATTACCTATTACTTATAAAACATGGTACTATGGATATATAAAGATCGATCAGATCTTGTTTTTTTATTGACTAAATCTGGGAAATACATATAATCATTTGTTAATTTACAATACCCTACTAAAAAATAGTCTCTTTTACGTTTGTTCCTTAAGATTCTCACCTCAAGAGAAATAACCTCAGGTGGTAGAAGAGGGTGAATCCTGGTCTGGAGAGACTTTTCTGCTGTTTCTATATCCTGTTAACAAATATCAGCATTAAATAAACCAGTGTTTTTATATAGCATGCATAAATGATCACTGTAACAGCAATAACTATACTCCAAATCTCTCGCCTCAACACTTCTCTGGATGTGTAGTTTGAAATGATGGTGGGGCACTGGGGTAGGAATACCAATCATTGCTTAATTAACCGATTTCAAGTACTGCAGGGTTTCTCATTTTAAACTACAAGGTGTGGGAGGGTGGTACTTCTAAGTTCTGCCTTTTCATTTTAAATTGCTAGTAAATGCCAATAATTCTTGCAAAGAACTTCCTCTAAAACTGCTCAGAGGACTACTAAAATCATCTAAAAACAGTTGGATGGATAAGAGTCAAATATTCGATTTTAAAAGCAGCTACTCAGACTCATGCTGTGCTAACCTTAGAGTTTTAGTCTCTCCGATCATGCAAATAGTCTATTAATGGCACACATTACATTTGTTCAATATTCCATTTTACTATTTTATGTTTACACAAAACTCCATACATTTAGAGGAGCTCAGTGAGGTACCTCAGTATTTTGTGACAAAAACCTTTTCACTGTACTATCTAGATTTTTAGTACTGGATTTCTAAATTAATTTCAGTGACAACTTTATGGCTAAGTAGCGTATCGTTCAGTTGATGGCATTCCAGCACTGTGCTTTCATTTGTAGTTTACTAACTTATAGATGTGTATATTTTCTCTTACAGTTACAGAAACATAGCCATGAAACTTATAATATACCCTGGTAAAGATTTTACCTTAATACATGTATAAAGTAGATGCCCAGAAAAGTAGAATTCTGTAAGTCATTGAAACAGTAGCACCCCACTGAAGAAATGCCCCCCAGATCAGCACCTGTATTGTCCTGCCTTGGCTTTACATTTGCCAAGTTTAAAGAGGCCTTGGTGGAAGGCCGTGCAAATTTTGTCTCTCCTTCGAGCTTAGTGAGTTGATAGAAAAGAGAAAGTTCTCTGATCCAGGCACAAGCACTGGAGCAATCTAAGTACAGGGCTGTTGGACAGACGGAGAGAGATGGAAAAGGGCGTGGGAGTGGGGTGTGAAGAAGCCAGTGCTGAACAGGAGAAAAGATATAGCAGATGGTAGCGGCGGGAGCAAGGAATGGGTGTGAAATGTAAAAGGGAAAAACAGGAAATTCCCTAAAGGGACTCCCCAAAGTTGCACAACCATTCATGCACCTGCTGTCTAGGGGAAGGTGATTTGAAGGGGAAAAACATCAATTTAGGGATAAAAAACCCATCTATTTGCATGTCTGACCGGTACCAGAAATGGACAATTCGGACACATGCTACAGAGCTTTCAGTGCTGATACAGAGGCTCACTCTTCTGTGAGTACATTGAGATTTTACAAGGTCCTGGAGAAATTATTCTTTTAGAATCAAACAAATAACGAAAATCACAGGCCCAATTATTCCATTACTCTAAGAACACTTTACAAAGTTATCGCTAGCAGGATGTGGACATTTTATCATTAGTAGCATGTGGACATTTTTTCTTAAAGACCAGAGAATGAAGATACTGAATCCCTTAAAGAAGGGCAGATTTTCAAATGAAAGAGCAGGCACCAGTAGGGGTACATGGCCTGGTGAAGCAGGTCTACAGTTAGTAACTTGACTGTCATCTCAGCAGCGTTTCAACAAGGGATTATCACCCCGCCACAGAACTTCTTCCTTAAGTGATATTTCCAGTTTCTTAGATGTTTTGCTTATCTCCCTGACTCCTGCTTTTCTTTCTCCTTATTTGGCTCCTTTTCCCCTCCTTAATCCTGAGTGTGGGTTTTTGTAAGATTTGTGACATCTGTCCTAATCTGTCCTAGTCCTTTTACTTTTTCTTCCTCCAAGATTATCTCTCATCTAGCTTCAGCTATTGCTTGGGGGCGGGTGGCATGGGGTGGGTGTGGAGTGGTGGTGGTGAACTTGTAATCCTTATTTTTCTTTTAGTCCTTATTTCTTTATAGAACTAAGCTAATGTTCCCACTGAAAGTGGTGAGTGAAAAATAGTAAGAAATTCTGTTCTCCTAGAGACCCAGGGTGTATCCTTTACCTTCACCTCTTTTTATTCCCTGTCTGAAAAAATATCTAATGCTCCATAGATGGTTTTCTCAGGCTGCCTCCTCCTAGCCTGTCCCATGTCATGCCCAATAACGTGGCCTTATTCTTTCACTTGTTCATTCAATAATCCTTACCAAGTACATTCTGTGACTCAGGCTGGACTAGTTCTTATTTTACTTTAATTCACACCTAACACAGAACTGCTTAGTTTTTCTTTAAAATAAAAAAAAACTACAAAATGTTTTTCTCTAGATTAAAAAATAACAATCAGTAGCTACACTACAGGTATGAATTCCTTGACATGACCCCAGCCTTCTATAGCAGTTATATTCTAATACTTCCATATAAGAACCTTCTGTGAGTCACACCCACAAATCTAATAATAAATGCAGGGCATGTGCCAGGCACTTAAATCTTCACTAAGTGAATAAATGACTAAGGTCACTCTTAGGTTAATATTTTCTGAATATAAACAAGAAAACTTACAAAAAGTATTCAAAAGGGTAGGAGGAGAAAAGGAGAGACTAGACACCTGATTATACCTTATTATCTTACTTTAAAGATATACCACAAGGCCATTTAAAATTTTAGTTATAAAACAAATTAAAAAATCTCTAAAAATTGAAAGCTAAATGAAACAAATCTAACTGCTAATTAGTTGGTATAACTGCATGAAGAGGTACACCAAGTGGTTGTAAAACAGTACTTTGAGCATTCCTAGTGGTAAGGACAGAAATCAGTGTGAAAGTATCTTACTGAAAACCATCCTTTGTAATGGTATTATTGGTGTTAGTGGTGTCTGTAACACAGGATGAAATAAGTAGTGACATTACATTGGTATTCGAAAATTCTTTGGGAACTGAGATTTCTGGTGTGAGAAAAAAGTTAGAAGTAAAAGATTCAATGATTCGAAGTTAAAAATCCTGCAATATTTTAATTACACTAGACTTACTAATGGGATCTCTTGATGGATTTTATCTTTAAAAAAAAAGTTACATTAAACACCACTAGTGCCTAAATTGAAGGCTCTCAACAGCTCCCACCAAAAAAGCATCTAGGCTGCCTTGGAGCAATGATCAATTCTAAGACTGGTGAGCAAATGCACTTGATGAGCCTGGAAGATTTCATCATACCACAAAGAAAGGAATCTATCAAAGATTGTTCAGAACATCAGAGGCATTCAAAAGATGACTTAAAGAGGACAATTTGAGCATAAATAAGATAAAAAGTAGAATGGACTAAACATTTAAAATGCCAGATAAATTAAAAAAAAAAACACTCAGCAACACTTAATAGTCCTCATGTATCCTCCAAGTGAACAATCTTTTGAAAACGAGAAGAGAAGGAATCAAGCATGAAACATGGTTTTTCGTATGAAATGTATTTCAGTGTAACCAAATAATAGATGAGGGAAAGTTGAGTAAGAAGAAATAAAATAATTTGATTATCACTATTTGCATCTCCTAATGACTATATCCAGGCAAAGATCATCAGTGACAGCTAATATTCCAAGACGAGAGAAAACTAAGAAGTGTTTTCCCCCAAAACTCTGAACCTGAATCTCATCAGGTCTTAAATCTGAATTCTTAATGCAATATCCTTTAGCTTCATGGCTGGTAGGCACTTGAAATATGTTAGGTTCAAATTAAGATGTGCTGTAAGTAGAATATACACTTAAATTTTGAAGACTTGAGAAAAAAGAATACAAAATATTTCCTAATTCTTTATAGCAATTACATTTGAAATAATTTGAATGCTTTTTTGAGTAAAATGTTAAAATTGATTTAATCTGTTTTTTCCTGCCTTATTAAGTGTTTACTATTAAATTTTAAATTACATATGTGGCTCACATTATATTGACATTGGACAGCGCAACTCTAGATCTGCCAATTTATAGGAATTATGCAGAACAGAGGAAAATCCTAAGTGATACCTCAGAGATGTAATAAGTAATATCCAGGCTGGGAAACTCTACAGAACAAATGACCCGATTCCTTCAACAAATACAGGGGGGAAAAAACAAAATAGGCAGGGAGAGCTTTACAGATTTAAGATCTATCAATCAGTGATAATGCTGAATTTTATTTGGATCCTTATTAAACAAATATAAAAAAGTTTTCAAATTAATCCGGGAAGGTGAGTCCTGATTGGCTAAGGCAGCATTACCGTTCATTTCTTAAATTGATAAATAATGTTGTGATTTTGCTTAAAATAGTCCTTATCTTTTAAATATACTGAAACAGTTACAGATGAAACAATGTGACATCTGAGCTTCAAAATATTCTGCAGGGTTGTGGGTGGAGGTAAGGAGTACAGATAAAAAGAGATTCACTGTTTTTTGACAGTGAATCTAGGTGATCAGCTCATGGAAATAACATCCTTCTATTCCTTCTGCTAAGAGGCTTGACATTTTTCATAACAATTCAACAAGTTTCCAATGGGAATGCCTTGGTGTAAACTTTGTTCCAGGCAGGATTCAGCAGCCTATGTTCTGATTAGAAAAGATGAAATCTATCAGCTCAAAAAATGTTTCTCCTCTCTCCCTACCCTCACCCCTCCCTGCCAACTCTGCAATATATCACCCCCGCCTTTGATAGATGACTGAAACCAGCTGTCAAGTCTGGTTTTCAATCTTTTAATATGCTAAAGGGTCAATTTCTGGGATTAAAAAAATAAAGATACCAAAGTACAAGATGGAGGTTCATTAGTAGAATTCACTAAACTTACTGTGAGGAGAAAAGAAGAAGAGGGATGTGGTCCTGTGAGTCACTGGTCATTCCAGGTGCCCTTTGGTTAAAGGCTGCATCTAGTGGCCAGCTGCCCCACGGAGGCTTACAGGCCCCTCTGCAGTGGAAGCTCGCTTTATCTCTAATCTGCTCTAGCACTTTGCTCCTCTTTCTCACCCTGGCGTGTTTGTCAGGAGATGATGTTTATTACCACGATGCCTCCTGTTAGGGTAAAACTAAATTTTTGTGGTGAGAAAGGTGGGAAAGAGAAATTTATATCGTGGAAGTATTTGTAGAAACAAAATTCTTAGTCTTCCATATCCGTACGAATTATGTTTATATTTTTTAAGGTAGTTGAAATTCATTATTAATATTAAGAAGAAAAACTTGCTTGTTTTCCAAGTCCACTGTCTTTTATGATACTTATTGACTAAACAGACACTGAATTTTCTTCAGTGTTTATATTATATCCATTACTTACTAGTATGATTGAATCTTTGATGAGCTCAATCTCTTGCTTTTTGCTCCTCTTTTACAAATTCTATTTTTTATATTTTTACTATTTTATTTTTCCAAATATATTTAGAGACACTTTATTTGGTTTGATACAAGATTCTTTTGGGGGGGGTTATTAAATTTAAAAATACTGTTATGACAACAGACTTTAGAAAAGTAATAGTCTCCATTTTAAGTTCTCCCTTAAATATCCCACATGAAGTATAATACCTGTCTTTATATCAGTCATGCATACCCCTGAAGATCATCCCCAAATAGTTTATCTATTTATTGCTAATGTGAATATAATTCATATTTCTTAGCTCTATATGTGGTTGCCATTGTGATTTTTCTAATTGATTAATTTCCCTTAATTCATAACATACTTGTCTTAAAAGAAATTTGATTTTTCTAAATATATATTTTAAAATGCTAGTTTTGCCTTCTTTTCCAAATGTTAAAGCTAATTCCACTTTGGGGGATAATCAGAACATCTAAATAAAGTCAATTAACAGAATGTGATAGAGGTCATCATTATTTTGTTACTATTTTTATAGGAATACTTCCAAGTTTTAATGGACTCCTTTAAGTGTGTTCTATGCTTACATACATATCCTTATGTAACTTAAACTTATTCTTGACATGAGGTATTAGGAGCAGTAATCTTATGGTTCCTTATTTCTAAATTAATGGATTAGCTCTGAACAAAGGTTTTCACAGTTCCCTAGAGCCACAGCCGGGGAGGGAAGGAAACTGAATGGGTGGGACTTTAAGCCAAACAGGTTTACTTTTGTATATTTTACAGCTTTGAAAAATATTATGTTAAAAAAATTTTTTTTTCATGAGAATCCAATCTAATCTGTTTTTTTAAAATCCCTCCCAACTCAAAATTCTGTTTATTTTACTTTCACAATAACTCTCATGGTAGAGCCACTCAAATTTTTGTCAAAGCTTAAACTATGTAGGAAAGCGGGATAACAAAATTCCATGTGCAATTATTCAAACAATGTTTAAAAAGAAAAGACAGGGAAGAGACCACTTCTCTAAGAGTAAGCACTGTGTCTAGGGTGTAATAGGTGCTCAATAAATGTCTATTAAAGAGCTGAAAAGAAATATATAAAAGAATATTCACTTCTAGATGGATGAGATGATATGGGAGGTATGTTATTTCATTATCTTGGCGCTTTCAAGTTTTTTTTTAAATAGTGAGACTATATTACTTTGATAACCAGGGAATAAACATAGCAAAGTGGGTTCTCATGACTATGAGACAAGATTCAACATCTTCCTTCTAGATAGGACAGTGATTTCTTAGCTACCCTCCTTGACTCCAGTCTCTTTATTCTTGAAATCACCTTGCATCTAAATAGCAAATTAGTTTCTCTTCAGTACCCACTCATCTGTTTCTTATATAAGTCTCTATTTTTGTTTGCTCATGCTCAGACACTTTCCGTACCATAATATCTCTACATATCAAGTCTCTCTCTTTATTTGGTCCTGTGACTTGTTTCCTGTGACTTCCCCAGCTCGTTTGCTCAGGGTTTCATGACCATTAATAGGACCACTGATTTTTCCAGTCTTGGCTTTTCTGTAAGAATCCATTGAAATGCCTCACCTTCTGCTTAAGCAGCCACAGCTCAAGCTTAACTTCTTTTCTGAGTCCTCTTGAACATTCTAGCTATCAAAGATTTTTTGACATTTATTCCTGGTGTTCTGAGTATTCTACCTAATTTAATGTTTGATCACAAGGTCATATATTTTGCCTGTGATAACTTTATGTCATAAACTAATCCCATGAACTCCTTGGTTAAGAACTCTGGTTTATACTTATTTTGTCATCTCCACTTTCTGCCCAGAACTAGCTCAACAGTAGGAACTCTGGGCATTCATCAAATACTTGCTTATTAAAATGAAGCTTTTTGACAACCCAATGTCCTATCACTTGCTGCAGGTAAGTAGCAACCAAGTCTTCTCATTTAATTTTTCTGACTTTTCACAGCAAATTCCAAATTATCCTATATATTTCCATTTTAAAATAAATATTGCAAACACCATTGGGCAAGTAAGACATATGGCAATATAGAATGCTTTGGTAGCACTATGGCTGTGACTTAAATTACTGTGGATCAAACTGCCAGAAGCTGAGAAGATAACTGAATTTTCCTCTTCCTTTATCCTCTAGTGAGGACAGAAGATAACTATATCATGCCTATCGATGAAAATATTTAACAATAAAAAACTGAAAACACTTCTTTATAACTTAAATAATATAGCCTTACTACCAAATGTTTTAGTCATAGTATCTCTTGGAAGCTTCAATGGAAGCAAACTTTAGGGTTTTAATTATGGATGAAGCCATGCAATTCTGGAAGCAAAGTATAGCAAGCAGCCAAAAATGTTGCACATATGATTTTACTACAAATGGGCACATTGACCAAATGGTGAGGCCCTGCAAAATCATACACTTTGACCACCTCCTCCATCACCATCCAAAGAGACCTTGGAAATCTGTTATCTTACGTACGAATTGTATGTGTTAACTGGGGTCCCAGTAGGGCAAAATTTAAATTGTTCTTGTCCCTATGTTGTTAAATAGTGTTGAGTTGGATCTAAATACATTATAGGTACTTCATGGTGTTTTAGGATCACACTATAAACAAAAGATGAAAGATGGAAAGCTATGTTTTGTATTTCTTTTTACACAAAGGCTACCTTAAAATTCCATTACTTGTGATCTTGTGGTTGATTTAAAACTAAGCAAACTTCAATTTTTATTGAAAAAGAATCAAGACTCTATAGGGTACTTAAGCAACTGAGTTTGTATGTAGGATTTATAAACTCTTGCTTATAAATTATTTTACCACTCAGAACAAAAATTTATATAATCAAAATTATGAAATTCAACAAAAACCTCTTTGGAAAGGTGGATAAAGATGTCTATACTGAAGTCTTGGAAACTTACCTTTAAGAGACAGAGGTTCCTTTCAAAAGCTGACTCAGCTGCTTTTATCTTTTCCTTGTTTTGCTCTCCAAATTTCTTCTCCCTTTGTTGAAGTAACATTAGTCTTTGTGATACTCTAGAAAAAAATGAAGATTATATTAAGTTTTTAAGAAGCAAATATTTTATTGTTTAACCAATATAAAAAATTCATTTTTTAATTGCAACTCACTTCAGGTTCAGCCTTTTTTGAAGGCCATTTACTCTGTCAAAAACTTAGGTAGCTCAATAAGTCTTCAATCTGGGTAAAATTATTTTTACTTTCATTAACATATATACCATAAGTACATACTTCTGTTTTTTAGCCTCTCTGGTCTTTTGAAATTATTTTAGAGTGTTGAAAATATGTTTTAATTTTTGGTGAAAATGCAAACTGTAATACATATCCCTTTGTACACATACTTATATATACCTCCCCAGACACATACATTGATATAACTTGCTATACGAAACCTTCTGCTTAACACTTCAATACCCCTGAATCTCATGTTACACATTTAGAATTGTGCTAAACTTCCATATGTTGGAAGAAGCAATAAAAATATTTTTTTTTCTCTTTTTCCAAGAGAAAGATGATGGCTCCATATATGAATGAAAGGCTGTGTGTATGTACTCAAATTCACAACAAGGTATAACAGTAAGTAAAGACAGATATAAAAAGTTGTAAGTAAATTATCAAACTAATTAGTTACATATATTATACTTAGAAGTGTCTCACTGGTCAAATGCTCATTTTACATGTTTTTGATCCTCTTAAATGATTACTAGGAAAATGTCACATGATAAAAAATACAAAAGTGGTTTACAGAAGTCTCACCATTTCCCAGATAGTTACAGGGATCCTCAAATATTACTTTTCGTAGGGCTATTCTTGATGGTAGAACTACAAACCCAGGTCTTTGAACAGTCATTTTTGTAAGATAAGTATCTGAATATGCCAAGAAAAAAGGCCTGGTAATTAACATGAGAGCCTACAGACAGAACTGAGAGGGTTAATACCAAATAGAAGTGGAGGGTTGACTACATCATTTGCAGGGCCTGGGGAAAATGAAAATGTGAGGCTCCTTACTTAAAAATCATTAGGAATTTCAAAATGACAGCATAAATAGCATTAAATGAAGTGCAGGATATGTGGCTGGTTGAAGCTTGCCTTGAAGAGGCTAAGAGAAGTTGGAATCTAGGAAAGGTTGAGAGAAATGGTGAATTTATGGAGCTACTCATGACCACAAGTAGAAAGATAATAGAATGTAAACTTTCAACCTTATTCATAGGAGACAATGACATTCCTAACACCAAAATCTCTCATGTCAGAAAACTAAAATGATAGACTTTCAGATTTTCAAGTCTTCCAGTGTATACAGTTTTACTAATAAAGTCAGTTCCATTAAATATATTTAGATTAGCCTTTTTTTAAAAAACTTACATTTCTTCATGTCTTTTAGAAAGTTGAATTTCTTGAGTGATCAAGGAAGTCATCTTTAATCAAAGCTGCCTTATAAGCTTTCTGCTAAATAAAAAAAAATACTTAAAAGTTAAGTCTACCACATGTTCTCAGCTTGGCAACATGTGATTATTTTAGTACCTCAACCCACTGAGTTGCAACAATGTATAAAATAAAAGAAGGTACTTAAAATATTTTTATTCACTATGCATAGTTTTTCATATGTTGTGGGCATCTAGGAATGCCATGAATCAGGTAAATGCAACATATTACACATTTCTCCTCTTTTCGCACATGCTAACTTTATTCAGAAATCAAAATAAATAAGCAGCTGGTATTAAGGCTAGTAAACATTATATTGAATCAACAGAAAGAAAAAAATTCTACTCTGTAAAATTCAACACAGGAACACCATTCCACATGCATGTGCGAGCGTGCATGCACGTACACAGACATAGAAAGGCAAACAAATATAAAAACCAACTGGAAACTCATGGCCTTTCCTTTATTGGAAGACTGCCCGGTTCTGCATCTCTTTTCCAAACAGGAAAGTATTTTTCATAAGTACTTGTGCAGGAAAACACAATTGGGACCCTTCACCTTGCCTTGGCTGCCCCAGTCTCTCTTGGGGAGTTTTAGAAAATCCGTTTCATGGTGCACTTGGCACGATAGGCAAGCTCACCTTGGTTTGAAGAGCCTGGGCCAATACAGAGGTCTAGTGAACTTCTCTGAAGACTGAGTGTGAAGGCAACTGGTTGGATGCAAAAGCTGAAGATGCCTGCCCTAAAGGAGAAAAAGACAGGAGTGAAGTTCCTTCTTGGACTGCAACATACTGGCTATCCTAGATTTTATGAAATTAAACACTGCTTGCTTGCTAAGGGTCTGCATGTCCAGTGCTGGTAGAAAGCCGAGTCCCTCCTTCAGCACACACATGCTGAGTGGAGGACGCAGACCCCAGCCAAAGGAAATGGAGACAGCGTCCCGTCATCCGATTTCCTCCCCAAGTCACCGCTGTCTTTCCTCAGCACCGTGGACAGCAATCGCTGGCCGGCTGGCTTCTGCGCCTGCAGCTACAGGTAGTTTAGAGCTCTTTCCAGCTGAGATCACTGCAGGCCAACCCCAGCTGCCTTCCTCCCATGCGCGAATGCAGCGTCAAGAAAACTACGAAAAGTTAGTCTGCAGTAACTTCTTTGCTGTTCTGTCCGCAATGCAATCGGCACTTCAGACAAGCCCCAAGGCAAATTCGCTTTTTGAACCCAAGATCAGCTCCGTCCAGGAATCCCCAGCCTTCTGACCGCCCAACCCCCGCTTACACCCAAAGGACTCTGGAACTTTCCTCATCACTCCCTTCCCTCCCACCCCCCCCCCCCAACCTCCTCCCCGCCAGCGCCGCGGGCTTCCGCCCTGCAGCCCCGCAGATCACTCGCCCGCGGGCCCTAACGCTTTCGGACTGAGCTCACCTAGGGGCGCTCAGGTGTTCCCGGAAGGCGCAGTCTGTTACAGGCCCGGCCGGTTACCTTGCCATCTAGGTCTCAGCGGAGGCCTGGGCGTGGTCACGCCGCCGTCTTTGCGTATGCGCGACGCGCCATGATGTCATCACGTCGCTTAAAAAGGCGGGCGGCTGGCTGGAAAGGTTGGCCGCGCCGCTTGTCCGAGAAGAGGTTACCTCAGAGCTAGTGTTGTGAACCTTGGGGAAAAGCCACTTGGGAATACGGTTTCAATGCCTTTTAAAATGGGGCCTGCGTGTGTGGAAAGCACTTCAGAGAAAGAAAGTGGTTTCTCAGCAAGCTAGAAAGTCAGGGAGCGGGGAAGCAGGGGAAGACTTTAAGTAGCCCACAGGGTAGGAATGCGCTTTGTGGTCAGTCTGTTCCACAAGACCCAAGGAGCAGCTCCCAAGCTTTCCCAGAGCAGCAAAGCCTCTGTCTGCTAGTAATTCGGGCCCTATAGGGACAATGATCATGTCTTAAGGAATTTCTGTGTCAGTTGCTGTATTTATGTGGTCTGGCTCATCTGGTCCCCATAACACCCCATGAGGTAGGTACCCCTATCCTCGTCTGACCAAGAACCAAATTTGGTCTTTTATTTAGGTGATAGCTTGAAACCAGCAGAGACTTTATTAAACTCCACATATGCACTTGGTAATAATCCCTTAGTGTCATAAAGTGCATTTTTAAACATTATACCCTATTCCCTTGAAATAAGGTGGTGAGGTAGGCACTATCCTTCCTGAGGAAGAAATGAGGTTCAAGAGAGGTAACATGGTTTTCTTGCGTAAGGTCATGGAGTTGGTAAAAGGCAAAGAGCTAGGATTGCAAACCAGGATTGTGTTTTTAATCCACCTCCCCCTAGAATATTTACATAAATCAGTTCCTTAAAGACTACTGGACCATCTGTTATGGGAAAGCTGCTGCCCTGGTTACTTACATAAACTTAACTACCTCCTCAAAGAAGCATTCCTTGAAAACCTCCACTATAAGGTAACAATTCCATCTGTGTTTTCCTCCTGCTTTATTTTGCCACAACTCAACATCATTCCACATACTTTATAATAGCTTGTTTTTTTTAACTAGTGACCTCCTACAATAATTTGAACTTCCTCAAAGAGCAGTTATTTTTTGTTTACTTGCTGCTGTACTCTCAACAACCAGAACTCCCTGACATATAGCTAACTGCTCAGTGATTATTTTTGAATGAATGAAGTAATTCTCCTTATTGAAATTTCATAATTTACAAGAGCTGGGTCTTCAGATGATGGGAATTTTGATTTTGCTCTTTCATAGCCTTACTTAGTAAAGATGAAAAAAATAGATCCTTGAATGATCCTGTGTTCTAGGAATGAAATAGACTTCTTGCATGGTCACAAGACATTCTTTTGCATCTTTTATGTATGTTTACAAATCAGGATTTTTCTTAAGTTGGTAATGGGTTGTATGACATAGAGAACTGAGAGATTACACCTTACAGCATTTGTATGTTGCTCAATTCAACTCTGCTTCAATTGGTGTAAGTTTGCATACTGACATGATTGGGAAAGATCCAGTTCTCTCAGCTTTGAGCCCAGACATTTCTTAGGTCGTTGTTTGTCTTAGCAAGGAGCTAAGGAATACTTTGGAAATTGTCTTGCAATTTTTAGGAATACCTTGCACTAGGAATACCTCATGGGCACTTTAAGGTTATCTGGATAGACTGTGGTAATTTTTAGTATCCCATGAAAGTACTTACTCTCTACCTAGGACTCTGGTGCAATAACTTCCCTTTTTATGATGTGGTCCATGGTTGATTCTTTCTGGAGACACCTAGATGGGAAGGAGGTATCTCTGCAGTCTGTTATCATGTGGCTTCTGTATTTATTGGGTAAATTTAGGCGCTTTCTGGAGTAAGGTACTCATGGTCTAATATTCAAATCATATTTCCCAAGCATGCTGTAATTTTTAGTGTTGTTTCAGTTATAAATTCTATACAGACACACTTGTAAACATCTGTGAGATGTAGTGATAATTTTTGCCTAGAAGAGTCTAGAATCTGCCAGGGCTCTTATGATAAGCACAAAAAGTTATAGGATGATGGCTGACAACATAAAAATAGCTAATATTTATTGACTGCTTATTCTGTAGTAGGCATTTGTGTGAATCACCTCATGTAATACTCCTAACAAATATATGAGCATATATATTTTATAGTTGAGAAAACTGAGACACAAATGATTAGAGATCACACTGATAGTAAATAAACTCCAGCTTGTTTAATGCTTATATTCTAAGAAATTGTTACATTGAGAATGTGTGATTTAAAAGTATCCTGCAGATTATGAAGAAGCTAAGGAGCACTGAGCTGAAGAATTCAGACCACATTTTGGAAGACTGAAGTGGATCTTGAAAAATGGGTGGGATTTGGAGGTCTATTTTAATCACTAGAGGTGGCAGGAGAGTGGAGCACGAAGTCTTCTAAATAAAGGACGCAGCATACCTAGAAGTGTGTGTGCATGAAAATAATATGTGGGGTGAGAACCAGTAGAAAGGAACCGTTGAAAATGTTTTCTCTTCTCCCCCAATCTTGAAAATTTCATTTCTGGTGTCAGAGAATTTGAAAATAGAAGTATGGCAGTAATAAAGAGAAGAGTGGGACTGGTTATTAGAGAATAGAAGTAGAGGATAGAAAAGGAAGGTTTGAAGATGAAAAAGGAAGGAGAAACTTTATAACGTAAGAAATGAAAGAATGGCAGCAGTTCTTAACAATTTCAAAGACGACAAATTACTGGTGGTGAATTCTGTTATAGTTTATATAGAAGCCATCATTGTAGATTTCCCTTGCCATTACTCTGGATAAACATGTAAGGACTAAGAATATAAAGAACTCATACCTGAATGGAGTTAGTTTTTCTTTCTGGGATTTGGGAAATCCCAGGTGAAATGTAGTAAAGTGGGTCCAATTGCCTTATTTCTGCTTTTCTTCATTTTGGAGAAACATGAAATTCTAATGAATTTATTTCATAGTTGTGAACTGTCCTTTTTACTGTGGAAAAATATTCTACACTCAAAATAAGTCTATACTACCCTCTGAAGTGCTTTAAATTTGTCCTTGATGGGTTTTGACTAGAGTTTACAACCAGAGAAAAGACTTCTTTGGAAGCTTTTGTCAATGAATTGGCTATTAATCTAGATCCAATCTGATAAAATTCTGCAATAGCGAAATCATTATCACAGCTGGTGCCTATTTTGTAGACATTCTTGACTGAAAGAACAAGGCCATGCTGATAAAGTGTGCTCAGTCTTACAGATTTCCAGTGAAAATTTGCATCTGTCTCCCATTTCCTTCTATGGAGAGCAAATTAAACACCTCAGTAGTTCTAAAATTTACTTGAGAAAGCATTAGGATTTTCAAATTGAAAGCATACATAATTCTTACTAAATCATTTGTTAGTGGTATAATAGTAAATATGTGTACTTTTTACCTCCCAAATTTCAGTACTTTAAAACTCAAGACACTTTTGTCTTAATCTGTCACACTTCCACCCGTGTATAATTTGCAATGGCATTTCTTTTGCAATCCTCTCTCCTTGATTTCTCAGAGGCTTTCAATTCATTCACTAGTCTCTCTAGATCTTCTTAACTCGGGATTTTCTTGAAGTAGGAATTTTCTTTCATAGCCTTTTTGTCTGTTCTTTATTTTCTCCATAGCCCTCCCCTCCCCTTTGCTCTTCTAACCCTGTAACAACTTTATGGTTAGTCCACTATGCATAAACAATCAAGAACCTTCTTAAATGCATGCTTGACTACTTGGTAAACATTGCATTCTGCCTTCCCATCCTTTTGTCCTGTTCTGCAACTGTGTCTATCAAAAACCATTTAAAACTGCTCCAGCCCTATTTTCATAGTCGTCGTTCCCTGTATGCCTCTGTTTGAAAACCTATATAATTTCCTTTGAAAAAGAACAAGAGTTGTTGTTTACTGCATTGCAATTTTGTTTCAGGGTCTAATGATGTGTGAAAACCTCATCAGAAGATGTGGTTGTGGTTTCATGTTTAGGGCAGATAATTAAAAAAAAAAAAGCAAAACCCCAATAACATTCATTCATTTGAGAATACCATGAGAAAATGCTTTACCTAGTATTTTTTTTAACATTTTATTTTAATACATTACCTTTGCTACAGAACCATCTTATTTTCAAAGCTGATTTTTTTTTCCCTCTTAAGTGTGCCTTTATTGCTTTTAGGTAATAACTTTCTCAAATTGAAAACTCAATGATTATACCTATCGTTTATTCTTATAGATCTTTAAAAATTTGTATATGAATGTCATTTTTTAACATAAGGGTATTATTACAAGTATACCGATTAACTGTGTACTTGGGATTTGACTAATTTTCATAATCATAATTTTCTGAGTTTGAAAAAGAAGAATCCCCGAATATCTTTGCTTTTGAGTCCACTTTTCGTGGTCTCTGGGAAGGAATACAAACAGGAGGGTGTAGCAATAGATAGAAAATCAATTCTTCTTATGTTTTTTTATGTAATTTCCTGAGTCTAGATGTGTGTTAGGTTTCTCTTTGGTCTGTTTATACATTCAAGAAAGCAGCATTTTAAGTAGATAATATGTGACTCACTTTGTATTCCACCTGAAGTATTAGCAGCCTGTGGAAATGTTAACAATACTTTGAAAAATTGAGTCAGCTTGTTCTTTTATAATTTTGTTGTTTGAAGAACATTTGTTTGATATGAAATAGGGGTTAAACATGTTGGCTTATAGCCCTAAAATTTTCAAGTAGAGTAGTAGAGGGTAAAAGAAATGGATTCATTTTAACTCTAGATGGCAGTTAAACACAGCTAACAAAGACCAACTTGTTTGAAATACAGAAACACAAAGTAAACACACATTCCATTCTATCCAGTTAATTATATTCTCAAAATGATGTCTTGGACTGACATTACTAAACAAACATGTATAAAATGTAATTAGTACTCAAGTAGAATAAATAGTGTAGGCCTGTAATTGCAATTTTTTTTTTTTTTTTGAGCTGGTAAGATGGCATACACCTGTGCAATGGTTTATACTGCTAGTGTTTTATTTTGTCATTTTGGGTAACATTTAATTCAGTGTAGTTTCCCTTGATGTACAAGTATTTACTGATAGCCATTCAGACCGTATGCCTTTGGGAGAACAATTACTTATTTAATGGCTTGAAATATTAAAAATCTAAGGAAAGCCTATTTTCATGAAGAAATGTGTTCCCTAAAGTTCACCTACAAAATTTGGCATCACTATCCATGTCTAGTGTACTTGACATTGCGTTTTACTTTACTTTGCTGTGCATTTATATTTATATATGTGAGTATTTCCAATATTATTGGTTTTGGGGATACTAAAATTATGTTTCTGATAGTATTTGTAAGGGAAAGGAAAAGCTTGTCAAATCATACTTTGTTTTCATCTCATGGTCTCAGCCCTTTGGGTAGAATTTCTATTCTATAGATTTGTGGAACGCAACTATTTCTGGCTTATGATTATTGAGCATTGATATAGTGTCTATCAGATAGAACAAAAAGTAAACCTAATTCATCTCATCTGTCTTATCAGGCTTAAAATAAAGGATCTTTTTAAAAATTTTAATTGCTGATTATATATGAAATAACTAAATCCTTTTGAGAGGATTTACTTGATTGACTTTTGTTTCTTGTATTTAGCATTTATGCCCTTTGTCTATTTCTAAACAGTGGATTATTGCATACAGCAGCTGGTATTCAGGGCAAGGAGCCTGCCTGTGAACACCTAGGCCATGGAGTTGTACAACTTTGTAGACCTTGTACAACTTTGTAGACCTTGTACTCAGGGAGGCCTAGGTGGTGTTGTTGCATGTCTCAGTGGGGGTGTAAAGTTGTGGTCAGCCAACTGGAAGCCAGACCGCAATTTGTATCCAGGAATTAGCATATTTGGCTTTTGAGTTGGTAGAGTTAGTGTGCAGCAGACTTTCCAAGAGATAATGATCGCAGTGGAGACAGTTCATGCGCCCTCAGAGTTATTTCCCTTGACTCCAAACATTGCATAACAGGTGTTGAGTTCATAGCAGGTTCTAGATAAATGTTTGTGGCATAATGGTAAGATGGCAACTGGATACATGCTTTGTTTCTTTTTTTCTTTCTTAAGCAACATAACAGTTCATATAACAACTGAAGTAAAAAAATATTTTAGAAAAGTTTCTATTTGAATTTTATACTGATTAATGTAATTGCTATTCATCTCCAACAGATTGTTGGCTTGATGCATAGAAAGTTGCCAGAATTTCTGATTTTTCAAGTGAAGACAGGAATTTAGATTTTCACAAGAAATCTTTTGATTTTTCAGTGTTAGCAACTATTTCCAATAAAAAAAAAGAACAAAAATTTTAAAAAATACCAATGCACTTATAGTTTGTAACCATCAGTGTATACTACCCTTACTTTAGGCTAATTTTTAATAACATATTATAAAATTAAAATCCATTATTTAAAATACTCAGTTGTTACAATCTAGCTGTACCTCTTTTTGGTTACATTTATTATCTTGAAATTGGATTTTGTTTTTGTTTTTGTTTTTTTAAGATTTATTTTTATACAAGAGCTGGGGTACAGGCCAGAGGTGCGGGGAGTGAGAGAATTCACCAGGGATGGAGCGGGGAGCAGAATAGGCAGACGGACCGAAATACACTGCTGAGGGGAGCAGCGGGCGCAACAGGAGAGGTCTTCTGCACCACCATGTGGGAATCTCCCTAGCCGGCAGGGGAATCGAAGCTGCAGACAGCTTTACAGCGCTGTGCTCAACCCGCTGCGCCACGGGGGAGGCCCACTTTTGGGGTTCTTTTAGAAGTCTTCAGTGTCATATCCACCTATCAGTCTCTTGAGTAATATCAATGGATATCTTATCCCATTCTTTACATTTCATCCTCAAAGAATAATCTTAAATTACGTTTTGGGAGGTCCTTGCTTTAGGTACTATGTGCTTCCTGTTTTGGGTCCAAAAGTGCAAGTTCTGAAGAGATATGTGATAGCCTCTTCATTAGTTTTCATCCTACTTTGTGTCCCTTTCTATAATTTTCTCCACAGCCAGAGTGGTTTTCTTAAAACATAAATTGTAATTTGGAGTCCCTTCCTCAAACTGTTTAGTGACTTCCCATTTCCCTTAGAGGGAAAACCCAGAGTCTTACAGATCCCCCTCATTCATGATGTGCATCAAGCTCAGTACTTTCTCAAGAATGTTTGCCCTTGATATTCCCCTTACCTGGAACATGTTCTCAGAGCTTTGTCTCTCCCTATGTCAATCTCTGAGAGAATCCTTTCTTGCACGCTTTATCAAAAATAATCCCTTGTCATTTTTGGTCCTCTACCTTTGCTTTATTATATGTATGTTGCATATATATTTATGTAAAGGTTTATTGTCTTTCTCTGCCACTGCAATGTAAATTTCACAAGGGCAGGAATCTTGTCCATTTTCCTGAATGCTGTATCTTTAATGCTTAAAACAATCTCCAGTTCTGTTCTTTTGAACAGAATTGTGAATTAATGAATAAAATCTAGGCTGCCAGTGTGCTATTGAATGATACATCTCAAGTTAGGAAAGGGTTGCAGAAGTAAAGCTGGGGTGATTAGCAAGATGCCATATGCTGTATCTGTCGATTTGCCCATCAATGCAGTCCATGACCCCAGTATCATTTTTTACATTTTTGGGAAATCTGTATTATGTGATAGAATTTTAAAATATGTTAAACATGTTTTGTAGGACTACAGTCATATAAATGACTTACAAATTCATGCTATGGTTTTTGCATGTAGAGTATAGTACTGTAATAACACAAAATCTATTAGAACCTGAATCTACGGTCCAGTGCTAACATTTGAATGTCACAATGAAATCCTGGGGATGTTTTCATAATACTTCAAATTGCTATCAGATAACTATAGATTCAGAAAAATTAGACTAAATAATTGAAAAGATTAAATAATTACATAGTACTTGTTTTTTCTTTGTATATCCTTAGTTTTTGGTAGAGTTTTTGGTAGATAAGTAACTGATTGGAGATACAACATAGAAAATGTGTTAAATTGTTATATAGGCATAGTTGAAATCAAGTTTGTCTTGGGTAATTTTTGTATAATTTTATCTTACATATGAACTTTTTATCTATTGTATAAGACAAGCTTTCATCCTTAGGAGCATAATCATGGAATATTTACTACTCTTCTGACTTTGCTAAATATAAATAAGTTCATATAAAATTTCCACCTTGATTGAGTAAGTTTATATCACCCTTAAGTTAAACATGTATAGAAAAAAATATATAAGAAACTCATTTTACCATCTTAGCTATAATAATAGGAATTTTAATCCAGCACTGACAGTTGCTGGAGGCAGTGTGGGGAAATGGTGAGAATGAATTAGAACACGTGGATTCTAGCTCCAGATTTACACATAAGAACTCAGTTCCGCCAGACCCCCTCTGGCCTGCAGTCCAAGCCCAGAGGGGGAGCAGGAACCCACCGCCGGGGCAGACCAGGCGCACAGGGGAGTGTGTCCCCACATCGGCATTTTAGAACAGGGACCTTTCTCCAGTAAAGACTGCTTGAAACTGACAGATGACTCCTGGAGGAACCAGAGGGGAGCAGAGAAGCCCACCCAAGATGCTGGCCAGTCCCAACAACACAGTGTCCCAACGCATACGGCAAATTAGAAAACAGACAGTAGGGAGGAGAAGAACCACACGCAACCTAGCAACTCTCCAGAGAAAAAGCACACCACAAAAAGAAAACCAGCCCCCAGATTGCAACGACAATAACTTGGAAGAATTTCTGAGCCTTCCAGAAAGAGAATTTAAAATTGCCGTGATTAAAAAACTGACAGAAGTCATAAAGGAAAACAATGATAAGGGAAAAATAATCAACGATCAGAAGAATGCAATTGAGTCCCTAGAGAGGGAAAACAATGGTCAGAAGAAAGAAATTGAGTCCCTAAAGAGGGAAGTAAAAGAAATGCAGGAGATCAAAGAATTAATGGAAGAACTAAAGAATTCTGGGAAAAGCAATGAAAGCAGAATAGATGAAATGGAAGAACGAATAAGTAATCTTGAAGACACAGAAATAAAAAGAACCAGAACAGAAAAGGAAAGAGAAGTACGAAGGAAAAAGAACGAGGAAAGACTTCGGGAACTATCTGACTCCATGAGGAAAGGAAATATAAGAGTTATAGGAATACCAGAAGGAGAGGAGAGAGATGTAGGAACAGAGAAAATATTCAAAGAGATAATTGAAGAAAACTTCCCAAATGTGAAGAAGGAGCTGAAAATTGATATACAAGAAGCAAGAAGAACACCAAACTTCCACGACGAAAGGAAAAATACAGCAAGACACATAATAGTAAACCTCCCAAGAATCCAGGACAAGGAAAAAATAATGAAGCTGGCAAGAGGGAAGAAACATAACATTCAAAGGAATACCAATCAGGCTGACATCAGACTTCTCCGAAGAAACACTACGGGCAAGGAGAGAGTGGAGGGACATAGTCAACAGACTCCAAGAAAACAGATACCAACCAAGAATACTCTATCCCGCAAAGCTCTCCTTCCTCTTTGAAGAAAGAATATGGACCTTCCCAGACAAACAGAAACTCCGGAATTTCATTGCAACTAAACCCCCACTCCAAAAAATACTACAAGGAGTCCTAAAGCCAGAACCTCAGAGGGACGAATAACAATGAAAGAAGGCCAAAAAAAAAAAGTTATTAAAAGAATAAATAAATAAAATCAAAGGAAAGACAAACACAATGGCAAATACAGATGTTAACATATCAATATTAACTCTAAATGTAAATGGACTAAACTCTTCAATAAAAAGACACAGAGTTGCAGCCTGGATTAAGAAACAAAACCCAACCTTTTGCTGTCTCCAGGAAACACATTTAGCTACAAAAGATAAAAATAGGCTCAAAGTTAAAGGATGGAAAACAATCCTACAAGCAAATGGACCAAAAAAGAAAGCAGGAACAGCTATACTTATATCAGATAAAACAGATTTCAAACTCAAAAAGATAAAAAGAGACCCCAATGGTCACTACATTATGATCAAGGGGACAATACTTCAAGAAGAAATAACACTCATTAACATATACTCACCAAACGAAGGAGCACCAAAATATATCAGACAACTGTTGTCCTCTCTGAAAACAGACATCAGAGAAAACACATACGTAGTGGGAGACTTCAACACACCACTATCAACAATAGATAGATCAACAAGACAAAAAATAAGTAAAGAAACCAAAGCTCTAAATAAGGACCTAGAGCAATTGGGCTTAACAGACATCTATAGAACACTAAACCCCAAAAAAACGGAGTACACATTTTTCTCAAGCGCACACGGATCATTCTCCAGGATCGATCACATACTGGGGCACAAGACAAACATCAACAGATACACCAAGATTGAAATCATATCAACCATCTTTTCTGACCATGAAGGCATCAAACTAGAAATAAACCATAAAAAGAAGGCAAGGAACTTTCCTACCTCATGGAGATTAAAAACCACACTACTGGAAGACCATTGGACTAATGAGGAGATCAAAGAAGAAATTAAAAAATTTTTTGAATTGAACGACAAGGAGGACACCAATATCCTAAATGTATGGGATGCAGCAAAAGCAGTAATAAGAGGAAAATATATAGCAATAGAAGCTCACATCAAGAAACAAGAAAGAACGCAAAGAAACAACCTAATCTCGAAGCTCAAAGATCTAGAAAAAGAACAACAAAAAAACCCCAAAACCAGTAGAAGAAAAGAAATAATAAAAACCAAAGCAGAAATAAATGAAATTGAAACTAAAAAAACAATCCAAAAGATCAATGAAACCAAGAGCTGGTTCTTTGAAAAAATCAATAAAATAGACAAACCCCTAGCCAGGCTCACAAAGGAAAAAAGGGAGAAAGCACAAATAAACAGGATCATCAATGAAAGAGGAGAAATCACAACGGACACAGCAGAAATCAAAAGAATAATCAGTAACTACTATGAACAGTTATATGGAAACAAGTTTAACAATCTAGAGGAGATGGACAAATTCCTACAACTCTACAATCACCCAAAGCTAGATAAAGAAGAAATAGAACACCTAAACAGACCAATTACAATTAGCGAAATTGAAATGGTAATCAAAAACCTCCCCAAAAACAAAAGCCCAGGACCTGATGGATTTACAAATGAATTCTACCAAACATTCAGAGACGAATTAGTGCCTATCCTTCACAAACTCTTCCAAAAAATTGAGAAGGAAGGGACAATACCAAACACATTTTATGAAGCCAACATTACACTAATACCAAAACCGAACAAGGACAACACAAAAAAGGAAAACTACAGGCCAATCTCCCTAATGAACACTGATGCAAAAATCCTCAATAAAATTTTAGCTATCAGAATCCAACAATGTATCCATAAGATAATTCACCACGACCAAGTAGGATTCATTCCAGGGACACAAGGATGGTTTAACACCCGAAAATCAATCAACGTTATCCAACACATCAACAAAAAGAAATATAAAAACCATATGATAATATCAATAGATGCTGAGAAAGCTTTCGACAAAGTGCAACACCCATTCATGATAAAAGCCCTTGAAATTCTTGGGATACAAGGAACATACCTCAACATCATAAAGGCCATCTATGACAAGCCAACAGCCAGTATCATTCTCAATGGTGAAAAGCTGAAAGCAATTCCATTAAGATCTGGAACAAGACAAGGATGTCCACTCTCACCACTGCTTTTCAATATAATACTGGAAGTCCTAGCCAGGGCAATAAGACAAGAGAAAGACATCCAAGGAATCCAAATAGGAAAAGAAGTCAAACTATCACTATTTGCAGACAATATGATATTATACATAGAGAACCCCAAAAACTCCACAGAAAAGCTAATTCAACTCATCAATCAGTTCAGTAAAGTGGCAGGATACAAAATCAACACGCAAAAGTCAGTAGCCTTCCTATACACAAACAATAAATCTGAAGAAGAAGAAATCAAAAAAACCATCCCTTTTGTTATTGAAACAAAAAAAATCAAATATTTGGGAATAAATCTAACAAAAGAGGTAAAGGACCTATACAAAGAAAACTATAAAACACTGTTAAAAGAAATAGAAGAAGACACAAAGAAATGGAGAGACATCCCCTGCTCATGGATTGGAAGAATAAACATTATTAAAATGGCCATCCTTCCAAAAGCAATATACAGATTCAATGCTATTCCAATCAAAATTTCAATGTCATTCTTCAAAGAAATAGAACAATTATTGATGAAATTCATATGGAATCACAAAATACCCCGAATAGCCAAAGCTCTCCTGAAAAAAAAAGAAGGGAATGGAGGCATCACACTCCCAGACTTCAAACTCTACTACAAAGCCATAATCATCAAAACTGCATGGTATTGGAACAAGAACAGACATACAGACCAATGGAATCGAATAGAAAATCCAGAAATAAACCCACAGATTTATGGTCAACTAATCTTTGACAAAGGAGCAAAGAATATGCATTGGAGCAAAGAAAGTTTGTTCAATAAATGGTGCTGGGAAAACTGGGTCGCTACATGCCAAAGAATGAAGCTTGACCACTACCTCACACCATACACAAAAATCAACTCAAAATGGATTAAAGAACTAGACATAAGACCTGAAACCATAAAATATATAGGAGGAAATATAGGCAAAACACTACGTGATTTGCACATCAAAGACATCTTTACAGACACATCACCCAAAGCAGTGATAGTGAAGGCAAAGATAAACAGCTGGGACTACATCAAATTAAAGAGCTTTTGCACAGCAAAAGAGACAATAACAAAAACAAAGAGAAACCCCACCAACTGGGAGAACATTTTTGCACCCAACACTAATGTTAAAGGACTGATCACAAAAATCTGCAAAGAGCTGATGAGACTCAACAACAACAAAGAAAATAATCCAGTCAAAAAATGGGCAGAAGAGCTAAAAAGAAACTTCTCTGAAGAGGAAATGCAAATGGCCAACAGGCATATGAAAAAATGTTCAACATCACTTGTCATCAGGGAAATGCAAATCAAAACTACCATGAGATACCATCTTACACCAGTGAGAATGGCACATATTAAAAAAACTAGCAACAACAAATGTTGGCGAGGGTGTGGAGAAAAAGGAACTCTCCTGCACTGTTGGTGGGAGTGCAAACTGGTCCAACCACTGTGGAAAGCTGTGTGGAGATTTCTGGACCTACTAAACATAGAGCTTCCATATGATCCAGCAATTCCACTCCTAGGTATTTACCCAAAGGACACAGAAACATCAATTCCAAAGAACACCTGCACCCCTATGTTTATAGCAGCACTGTTTACAATAGCTAAGCTTTGGAAACAACCCAAATGCCCAAAAATAGATGACTGGATCAAGAAGATGTGGTACATATATACCATGGAATATTACTCAGCATTCAAAAAAGATAAACACATGCAATTTGCAGCAACATGGATGGCGCTGGAAGGGATCATGCTCAGCGAAATAAGCCAGAAAGAAAAAGAAAAATACCGGATGGTCTCACTCATAGCAGGAATCTAGAAAACTTAAATAAGGGACCAGGAAAATGAAAATAATAAAGTGAAAATCAAAATCAACAAAAAACTATGAACCAGAGACACTTTTAGGGGGGCGGGGGCGGGAGGGGAGGGATTAGGGTCAGAATGGGGGGCTGCAATTGTATGGGGAATATAACAATAAAATTTATATAAAAAATAAAAATAAATAAAGTTCATATACAGTCAACTCACAGAAAAAAAAAGTTAAAAAAAAATTAAAAAAAAAAAAAGAACTCAGTTCCATCACTGGCAAGAGAGGGAAAATATTACCTTCCATCTCTGCTTCACAGGATATTTGTGAAAGAGAAATGAAATAATGCATATACAAGTGTTTTCAGAATTGATACTATGAAATGTAAGTCTCCATTTTTTAGTGGCATTAATGGTAAAGTAGATCTATTTTATTAGACTATCACATAGTCTGTTGTGTGCAGTAGAAGTCTTATAAATTGTTTAACTTGGAATGAGTTTTTATCTCATGGACTCAGGTTTCATTGATAGCAAGGTTCTGGTGCATCGTAGTTGTGATTTTCTCTGTGAATATCCAGTTCATATCCTTTCCAAAGATAATATTTTCTCTCATCTGTGAAGTAACATGAGCTGAAAAGACTGATAAGCTCTAAGTTTATTTTTGCAAGTAAATAGAAGTACTTAATACTTTTATTTTAATGTGTAAATAAATGTAAATTTTTTGCAGTAAATCTTGCAATAATGTCTGTAACTTTACACATCTTTTTAAAAAATAATATATTTTTACATCATTTTTCATTTTTGTACAATGTATGCATTTTCATCTTGTTTATAGTCCCCATAAAAATCCTACCACCCATTCAGCCATGAACTAGCACCATGGTCCCTTGTGCTCTTTCCACCCTTGTTTTGATCCTACTCACTTCTCTCCCTCTATATTATGTCTCTAACTAATAGTTGCCTGTTGATTTTGATTTTTACTTTATTATAATTAGTTTTTTCCCCTTATCCCTTATTTGGATCCTCTACATTCCTGCTATAAGTAAGACCATCCGGTGTTTTTCTTTTTCTTTTTCTTCTGGCTTATTTCACTGAGCATGATCCTTCCACCTCCATCCATGTTGCTGCAAATGGCATGAGTTTATCTTTTTTGATTGCTGAGTAATATTCCATTGTGTATATGTACCACATTTTCTTGATCCAGTCATCTATTTTTTTGGGCATTTGATTGTTTCCATAGCTTACCTATTGTAAATAGTGCTGCAATAAGCATTGGGGTGCAGGCGTCCTTTTGAATTAATGTTTTTGTGTCCTTTGGGTAGATCCCTAGGAGTGGAATTGCTAGATTATATGGAAGCTCCATTTTTGGCAGATTGAAGAACCTCCACACAGCTTTCCATAGTTGTACCAGTTTGCCCTCCTACCAGCAGTATAGGAGAGTTCTTTTTTCTCCACATCCTCGTCATCATTTGTTGTTGCTAGTTTTTTTTAATATGAGCCATTCTCACTGGTGTAAGATGGTATCTCATTGTGGTTTTGATTTGCATTTCCCTGATTACAAGTGATGTTAAACATTTTTTCATCTGCCTGTTGGCCATTTGCATTTCCTCTTTGGAGAAGTTTCTTTTTAGCTCTTCTGCCCATTTTTTTTGACTGGGTTATGTAACTTTACACTTCTATTAGGCTTTGTGAACGAATTTTGCCATGCTTTTTAGACTTAAAATCCTGGGTCTTCAGTTTTTTTCCTGGAATTTATAAAAATTCTCAGGTCACTAATAAACAATCTAAACTTCTTTTTTTTTTTTCTTAAAACTTAAATTTTGAAATGTTTTAAATTTTACAGAATAAAGTTTCTTGAAAGTAGAGTTAAAATCTATTGACTTTGAGGTGTTTCTTTAAATCACACTATTCCTCAAAGTATGGAAAGCATTTAGTTTTTCTGACTTACAGTTTAGAAGAGCTGTATTTGTATTTAAATTTTGTAGTCACTTAGGGGAACTTTAAGTAGAGTGAACTGTATCTAAACTCTGTGTAAGAAAAGTCTCATGTATCTTTGAGAAGAGATAGTTCAATTTTCCTGTATTCTTCCTGAAAACTAATTCAGATTGTCTTGTAGTCTTATTTTGGCAGTAACATTATGTAACATCATTAATATATTTACATCTGCAGTGGCTCTTACTTTAGGCAAAGTAAAATCCAAACTTGTTAGCTTGATATTTATAGTGGTATAGAAACCATCCTCCTTTTTCAAATTCATCTCATTTTTTAAGATGAAAAATTTGTTTATGCAACTTTCCCCAACATTCCCATTACACAGAATGTCCTTCCTTAAGTATTTTGCTTCTTAAAATTTACCAACTGTTGAAGGTTCAGCTGAAATATTTCCTTCTTGTTCTTTTTCTCTGAACTTTGACACATTTAATACTACTCATTTGAGACTTAATCACAAACTGTCTTTTATTGCTATTTAATTTTTCAGGTCTGTATTTATTGTGTGCGTATAGTGATAATATATCCTTTTACATCATTTCTATCTTTTATAGAGCTTATAATATATAAAGATAGGCATATAAGACATGTTCAATAAATGTTAAAACCATTATAATTGTTTTCTTTATTATTGTAGATCTTGGTAGGAAGTTTGACTTAAAGATTAAGTCCATCTTTAAATGTTAATTCTACTCTTAGAAATTAGAGCATATACTCTCTCTGAACGTGGGTGCTCTTCATGTAGGACATTATCTCACTTTGGAAAATGTCTGATAAGTGTTGAAAAATCATTCGGGAAGATGAGCCATTTTTAGTAATCATGCCTTCTCTTTATACAACTCTCAGCCACTAAAGCCCCCACCTGACATGGTAATAATGGAGGTTATCAGCTTATAATGTTAAAGGGTCACCACTCTATCCAAAGCTTTTGGAGGTGTGCGTGGCCGTTTTATCTTTTAGTGCTGGTTTCTCCCTACAGCGCATCATGTGTCTCATTCTTCACCACCACTTCTAACTTCTCAGAAACAAATCCTGCTTTTAGCAAAATAAAGAATAGATTTAGGAACCTTTGTAGTAAGAGTTTAAAAACCAAGTGTTTCACCTTATTATTAAAAGTGACAGGTTAACTGGAAAGTTTCCAGGAGAAAGTCTTCATTTGGGCATTGGGTAGTTGTGAAGGGAAGGACATTTCCAAGTGAGGGGGATGACGGGTAAATAGTGAAGTGACTTTGGATTAGTGAGTGAATAGACTGGACATGGCTAGAAGAGAGATGTGAGTTGAAGAGAAGAAACGTAATATGGTAATGGTAAAGTTCTGTTAAAAAAAATGTTTATATCTTTGAAACCAAAAGTTGACATTTAATGTAATTGAGAAAGAGAACTATTGAATATTCCAAGAAGGATCGACAAGATTAAGTTGGTTGTTTTTTAAAAGCCATATTAATGTCAGAGCTTTGTTCTTGCATCCTCTAAAATTATTTTTTGAGTATCATCATTAAGCATATTATCCCTTTTGCTTCATAGATCATGGGACTTGCATGTGGCCTACATGATGCAAACTCAACAGTGTATTTTGATTTTTTTTTTCAGAGTCTCTGCCCAAATTTTTTTCCTTTCTCGAAGACACACTAGTTACTAATAAATGACTTAATCTCGGCTTCTTGCTTCCTCTTTCTCTTGCTGCATAATGTGGATGAGAATCAGTGTAGTTTTCTGTGGTTGATTGTTGTCTTTAGCAAAGCAACATGGACTTATTTTAATGGCAAAAGATAAGTATGATAATATAATAGTACTCCCTTGGCTAATTTTAGCTCAGTGTTTGCTCCGTAATTTTACATAGGGACTGTACTAACCTTCTAAGCTTTTCCCTAAGCAAAATACATTAACAGCTCCTAATTAGACTATCAATCTTATTTGGAAAACACCAGGAAAACATATCTATACTGAGTGTTCACTATTGTTTAGAAAATAAAGAGAGCCTGTAAGAGTGTAAATCAAAATAGAAAATATATTTTACCTGTGGGCATAACTCATTTTGGAAGAATAACCTTATGTTCGCGAGATAAGGAATTCTGGGTTGACAGGTTTTTTTCTTTTGAAGACTTTGTCACTCTGTTGTCTTATGGCTTACATTGGTTTTGACAAGAAGCCCGCTTCGGTTATTATCTTCCCTTTAGGTAATCTGTGCGTGTGTTATTTTTCTTTATCTTTGGTTTTCAGAAATTTGAATACGATGTGCCTACTTGTGGATTGGTGTGTGTTCGTCCTTGTTCATGTTCTCTAAGTCAGTTGCATCTGTGGCGTGGTGTCACTAATACTGGAAAATCTGTTCTCTCTAATGTTTCTTCTTTCATCTTCTGGAATTCCAATTATACATATATTGTTTACTATCGTCCACAGCATTTGGATTTTCTGTATTGATTTTCTTCAGTCTTTCTCTGTGCATCTCATTTTGGGTGGTATCTATTGGCCTGTCTTCAAGTCCACTGATTCTAATAAATGTATTACATTGTGGTTTTATCTTATATTTACTTAGTGACAAATAACATCAATCATCTTTTTATATGCTCACTTGCCATCTGTGTATTTTCTTTTTTAAAAAAAAGATTTATTATTTATACAGGCACTGGGTACAGTCAGAAGCATGGGAGGGTGAGAGAATTGACTAGAGCCAGAGCGGGGAGCAGAGCAGACAGAAGGACCGAAGTACACTGCTGAGGGGAGCAGCGGGCGGTAGGAGAGGTCTGCGAGCCATGTGGGACCCTCCTCTGGTGGCCGGGGAGCAGCCGGGGATCGAACTGGCGTTGCAGAGACTGCGGGCAGCTTCGTAACCCAGTGTTCAACCGCTGCGCCACCGGGGAGGCCCATCTGTGTATTTTCTTTGGTTGATTATTCAGCTGTTTTCCCTGTGTTTTTTGGACTGTTTCTTCTTATTAAATATCAATAAAAAGAAATCAATAAGTTTAAGATAAATAAGAGACAAGGTTTTAACTACCTGAGTCATGCTACTGCTACTTATAGTTGAAGACTGAGGAAGAAGTAGGTTAGGGGGAAAATCAGAGCTGCACTTTTATCATTTTGAATGTAGGATCTTCATTATGCAGGTGGAGACATACAAATAGAGCTGTTAAATATCCATTTGGCTCTTAATCTGGAGTTCAGGGACTAGGTTGAGAATAGTGTGTGTGTACACACATGTACATACATACATACATAGTGATAGTTGTTGGCATATGAAAAATACTTAATTTCACAAGATTGGATGGAATTACCTGGACATACTATATAAATTGAGGGGAAAGGGGCTACTGTGACAGCACTCTGGGGCATGCCAACATGTAGAGGGTGAGGATGAGTTGTTTATCCAGGTATCTTTTTTTTTTTTTAAAGATTTATTTATTTAGTTATTTATTTATACAAGCACTGGGTACAGTCAGAAGCGCTTGAGGGTGAGAGAATTCACCAGAGCCAGAGCAGGGAGCAGAACAGGCAGACTGACAAAATACACTACTGAGGGGAGCAGCGGGAGAGACAGGAGAGGTCTGCTGCACCATGTGGGACCCTCGTTGGCTGCCGGGGATTGAACCGGCGCTGCAGAGGCTGCGGGCAGCTTCGCAACCCAGCGCTCAACCGCTGTGCCACCGGGGAGGCCCCAGGTATTGTTTTTTAACATGAATTGAGGTAGGAGAAAAATCCTACCTTCAAATCCGAGTAATTTTCATTCTGAAAAAAAATACTTAAGGTGAGATCATTTCTAAGATGTAGTTCTAAGGGCCTTTTTACCAGTGAGGTAAAAAGTGTCACAAGAAAGTCACAGAAGTTGGGCCTCCCCGGTGGCGCAGCGGTTGAGCGCTGGGTTGCGAGGCTGCCCGCGGCCTCTGCGGCGCCGGTTCGATCCCCGGCTGCTCCCGGCCACCAGAGGGGGGTCCCACGTGGCGCGCAGACCTCTCCTGCCGCCCGCTGCTCCCCTCAGCAGTGTACTTCGGTCCTTCTGCCTGCTCTGCTCCCCGCTCTGGCTCTGGTGAGTTCTCTCACCCTCCCGCGCTTCTGACTGTACCCAGTGCATGTATAAACAAAACAAGCAAACAGACCAGCAAACAAATAAATAAAAAGCATGCCTCTATACAAAAAGAAAAAAAAAAAAAAAAAAAAAAAAAGAAAGTCACAGAAGCAAAGAGATGTTTCAATTTCTAAACTTTTGTATCTTTGCTCAGTAAATAGGTCTGTCCACTTAATCATACCCCATTATTCTCTATCCCCCTCTGATTTATTTTTCTTTTCCGTGGTTCTTATATTAAATATGTACTTGTTGCCTATCCATTGTAAGGTCCATGAAGTCAAGGACTTTATTTTGTCAACTACTTTATTCCTGAGACCTAGAATACCTCCTGGTATGTAGTTGCTGTGTAAATATTGAGTGTTGAAAGAAGAGAGTGGTGTGGTCAAATCCTAAGAAATTAGTGGAGATAAGGGTAGAGAACATGGTATTTGGAGAATTTGGTAAGAGCTGTGGGATGATAAGAATGGAGCTCAAGTTTACATAGGTTAAGAGAATAGAAGAAAGGAATGGATCTTGTGATGTATAGACAGCTCTCTCAAGATATTTTATATTCAGAGTTAGACAAAGGAGTCTTGGCATCAAGATAAGGCCTTTTTAAGTTGGTGCTAATATAACATATACGTATATCAAAATGTTTGCCTCAGTAGAGAAAGTATCGGATTCAAGTGAGAGGAGGGTTAACTAAACAAGTGATGTCCTTGAGAGGACAGGAAGGGATGGGCTGCATACAAGTAATGAAAGATGGTAGCATTGGCCTTGCACGGGGGCAAGGACACTTCTGCTGTAATAAGGGAGAGGGGAGATCGTGAAATTACGGATGCAGACATTTGACGTTATTATGATAGGACCGGCTTCATTTCTTAAGGTTCCCTATGTAAACACCTTACGCAGTTGCCAATGAAAGTATCATAATATATCACAAATTTCTGAAGACTTTATTTCTATTTGGAGTGTGTGTGTGTGTGTGTGTACTCAAGGTCATGCCTTGTATTTTGTTTATGTTTTATATATATTTTTTATTTTTTTAATTTTATTTTTTAAAGAGGCGTGTATTTTTATTTATTCATTTATTCATTTATTTGTTTATTTATTTAAATACAAGCACTGGGTACAGTCAGAAGCGCGGGAGGGTGAGAGAATTCACCAGAGCCAGAGCGGGGAGCAGAGCAGGCAGAAGGACCGAAGTACACTGCTGAGGGGAGCAGCGGGGGGCAGGAGAGGTCTGCGCGCCATGTGGGACCCTCCTCCAGTGGCCGGGGAGCAGCCGGGGATTGAACTGGTGCCACAGAGGCCGCGGGGAGCTTCGCAACCCAGCGCTCAACCGCTGCGCCACCGCGGAGGCCCTGGTTTATGTTTTATAAATAAGAGAATATGATGTGGATGGTAACTATAGACAAAGTTCCTGTCACCCAAGTGACTATAATCCACCTGCTCTGATACACATCTTTCTATTTTTTTTTAAAGATTTATTTTTTATTTATTTATGCATACAAGAACTGGGATACAGGCCAGAGAGGTGGGGGAGAGGGGTGAGAGGATTCAACAGACAGTGTGGGGAGCAGAACAGGCAGATCTGAAATACACTGCTGAGGGGAGCAGCAGGCAGGACTGGAGAGGTGTGCTGTACCGTGTGGGTTAGCTCCCTGGCCAGGGATTGAACTTGTGCCACAGTGGCTGGCTATAGCTTGATAGTGCTTAGACTTTAACCCCTGCACCAGTAGGGAGGCCCTCTGAGGCACACCTTTCTCTAGAGACACGGGTTGCTTATGAATCTACCTACGACACAGTTGAACAGTAAACACAAGAGAGAGGTGGGGTTAGCCTCTGCAGCATTTTATAAGTTTTCCTCAGTGCTGTTTGAGATTTAAGAGGTTGTTTAGGTACAAATGTTTTTGAGAATAGCTAGGAATTTCATTTTTAAAAACAAAGTTTGGTTTTGGAACTATGTAACTTGATAATTAGGTACCCATATGAGGCATTTAAGAAATAAGTGGCGCACTGGTGGCGCAAGGGCTTAAGTTGCAGCACTGTGAAGCTAGCCACAGCCACTGCAACACGTGCTCCCTTCAGCAGTGTATTTCAGTCAGTCTGGCTGTTCTGTTCCCCACTCTGTCTCTGGTGAATCCTTTCACTCCCTGCACCTCTGGCCTGTACCCCAGTTCTTCTGTGCATAAAGAAAGAAATCTTAAAAATAATAAGATAAAGGACAATAGAAAATGCCTTGTCTAGTAGAGAATATTTGATTATTATACCAATTATATGTTTAATATGTATTACCATATTATTATACAGTTAAAGCTTAAATATAAAGAATTCTGTGCATTCTGTTGGGGCACAAAAGCCAGTTGAAATATTCCTAAATAATGCGAGTTTATCCCGCCCCCCTCCAATGTCTCAATTAGCAATGAATATATTTAGTAAGATCATTTTAAGTTTACATGATTATTTTACATCTTTTCATGAAGAAATGTATTATACCTAGTATCCTATTATAAGGACCCACCCCATATTTTTAAATTTTATTTTATTTTTAAAGATTTATTTATGCATACAAGAACTGGGGTACAGGCCAGAGGTGCAGGGGGTGAGAGGATTCACCAAAGACAGAGTGAGGGATGGAACTGAGGCAGGAGAGGTCTGCTGCACCATGTAGGTCACCTCCCTGACAGGGGATTGAACTCCTGCTGCAGTAGCTGCAGACTGCTTCAGAGTACTGACGCTTAGCCCCTTATGCCACCAGGGAGGCCGCTCATCCCATATTTTTAAAATGATTGATTTTGTTTATTAGTCATGAAAATGTTAAATTTTGGAATTTATATTTTAATTTTTAAAACTCCAAGAGTTTAAAACAATCATGATTTAGTCAAATTTCTTCCTTCTACAATCACTGAAACTTTGGCAGAGGAAACAGAAGTTTATATAGTGAAGTACTATGAAATAATCTACTCAATGGGCTTTAGGAATTTACAATAGTATGATATGTTTCTAATTTATGGCCACTTCTTTGGGGTGTAATAGTGACTGACTGAAGAGGTCAAGCGGGTCTGGGTGAAGGAAAGTGATGGTTGATAATGATGGTGATCTATAAGCTGATACTAGTTGACTGTTCTGAGAGCTTTGCATGTATCATCTCCTTTACTCCTGAAAGCTACTCCATGAGGCAAACACTAGTTTTTCTGTTTTGCAAATGAGGAAAAGAGAAGCAAAGGAACTTGCCTCCAATCACTGTTAGTACATGGTAGAATTGACTGGAACCTTTGACTTTTGACTTCTGACTTCATAGTCTTGTTCTTAAACAGTTTTCCCTCTGGAAAAATGATTTCTTAGTTCCAGTAATAAATTTAATATAGAATAAGCAGAACCTAGTTGCAGGTTTTACTTGTTTGTTCACATAGATACACAATTGCCTTTTTTTTCTCTTTCACTCAAAACCATCTTTACTACAGAGCAAAATAAATATTTTTAAATAAATTCCAGAACTGATTTTTCAGGTTAAATGGTGCTCTTTGCCTTACCTGACTTGAAATACTTCTGTTGCCAGCTTTACATTCTCTAGAGTGTAACTAACATGTGGTCATTCAGCAGATGCTTACACAGTAAATTCTAACAGAATGTTAAAGACATTGCAAATTTTGAATGTCCTCCAAGCTTTGCAAGGCCCATTGGATATTGCTACAAAGCCAGACTTTACACTTTGCAGAAACTGGGTGGGAGAGAATTAGTTTATGGGCTAGTAACTATGAAAGTCAAATGATTTGAAGTCACCACAACATAGTTAAAATTTGGCAATTTTTGAGCAACTTAATATAATTATCATTATAAACTGTTGGTCTAATTAGATTCCAAACTTCATAATCTGCCAAACTTTATAATCACAAAAGCCAGTTTTAACCTCACTAGTTCCCAACTTTTATTCCCATATTCTAGTGCCCTTATGTCATTTCTCTAATACAAGAAAAATATAAAGTCAATGTCTTTATGTCTCTGAATTCAGGCATGGTTAGTGGTGATTTGTTTTGAAATCACAGTTCTTAACATTCTATTCAATAAATTACACTCTGAATGTAATTTCGGATGAAATGTCTTTCTGTACTCATTTCTTTGTTATTCTTTAGCAGAAATTAAGATTCCCTATGTAGATGTATTCCTGGACAGTAAAAGCCATGGAGTAGAGAATTGATTTAATTATTTTGATCAGTCACAACTGCTGCTTCATTGAACCATGTTGGATGGATTTAGAAGTAGTTAAGAATAGGGGAGGTCCCCATTGCCACAAGCTGGCTCTCTGAAATTTTAGTGAAGGAAGAGTGATACATAAATACTTCTACTGTTGCTCTTGGTTATTAGGTTACCAGCCTGAGATGGAAGATAGTCCCAAAATTCTTAAGCATCTGATTATAGGATCCAGGCAAGTTATTTAAATAACTGACAATGAACAGCGTAAGTGGGTGTTTGTGTCACCCACAGTATCTAACTTGATATTACCATGTAAGACTATGAGCCCACATTTTTGAAAGGAGTTTGAAACTTTAGTATAAAAGTCACTTTTTAGATATTGGTAGCTAATATGAACTTAAGAAATTATGGGCCAAATAAAATATATCTATGGACTGAATATGATCTACAGGCCAAAGATATCTGGTGGATGTTCTCTGTGATACATCGTTGAGAGTAATTTGAGGGAAGACTCGGCTTATATCATCAGAGGTTCACTCTGTTTTGCCGTCACTGGTCTTTCTTCTATTAATAGATACCACAGGAAAAAAGTAAGTAAGTTGTTTCTGAAATTCCAAGTAGGGAGGATGGTTTATCTTTTCTTTACTTCTGTGGAAAGCATTGCGGCTCTGGTAGTAAGAGTTGAATTCCTAATGTGGGCCCACTTAAAGTTCAGAGAGAATGGCAGCTGAAAGCTGCCAAATTTGGTACCCCAAGTGGGAAATATTAAAATTCATATATAATGGAAGCCATTGTACTGATCCTGTGTTTCATAGACTCTTCAACAGTCTTGCCAGGATGTCACTTTCATTCTTACACACTAAATATTTAGAGGGAGAATTTGCTACAAATTTAGTTGAATAGTAATTCTGCTTATAACTTAGCAGAATTCTGCTTATAACTTAGTAATTCTGCTTTATAACTTCATAAAGCAAATCAAGGGTGATTCAATAAATAAGTAAAAGTTTGTTTACTCTTTAAAGGTGGAAGAATTCAGAATATGCTACTTTTTGGGAGCTGTCTGCCTAAAAATGACTCCTCTAACACTCATTTATCTCCCATGAAAACTGGATATAATTTAGTGGGTATTTATGTGCTTTGTTAAGGGAGATTAGTAACCTAAGATTTTATTGACTGTAGATATTTTCATAGAAATGTTCAGCACTAATGAATACATCAAAAACCATACTTTATTTTATGTATAGCAATACAATTTACATATTAAATAACACTATAATAGAATGATTTGATATAGTTTAAACAGAAGAAAAAAGGGAAAAATTTCAGGTTACAAAACCCCTCCCCTGGAACAAATTAAAAAAAACCACTTTTTCCAAATGGGTCAATGCAACGAATGTATTCAGTGACTAATTATGTCTAATTTCTATTGCACAAATGGTCAATGGAATTAAAAAGGAAAACCCAACTTTCACAATCACTGCCTCAAAGAAATAACACAATTTGGATTCTTTTGGAATGCAAAGATGGTTCTTGCTACTTCAATACACGTAAAGTTGAATTCACATATCCACCACCAAAAGAAAAAAAAAATCCACCCAAAAACCAAAAAACTATGACGAAGTTGAAACTAGAAAAAAATTAGCTTTATATGAAAATATAAAATTCTATGATTATATACCATAGATACAAAGTTCCCAGAAGATGCTTATCCAAGCAACAAAATATTTACAGTTTTAATGATTTTAGCTATTTCAAAATGAGGGGAAAAAACACGAATCATCATGAAGGCTGAATTTTTTTTTTTTTTTTTTTAAGAAACAATGACTGCTTACTAGTTTCAAATGTCCTAACAAAAAAGGAGTCACTACCCCAAATGTTGGAGAGTTGCAACATTTTATAAAATCGACTGTCTCCTTTTCTGGAGATGTTTATTTCTTAAAACTCAAGATATTTTTCTTGAAATTAATTATCCTCTGTAGAAAATGTTTCCCTTTGCAAATATTTAACAAAAATACTAAAAACAGTTTAACAGCTAAGACAAAGTAGAGGCCAAAAATCATTAATTACAATCCTTCCTATTTGTAGCATGCCTTCTTTCTAGAGATAAGTGAAGCCAATATTGTATGTTAAATGGCAACTGAGGGAAAGTGCAAAGGGGTAAGTGAAATTAGTTATTAAAAAAAAAAAAGCAGGCATTTTCCCTTCATATAAAAATTCACTGGCACCATTTAAACATAAACCTTGGAACATAGGCATTGAAAATGCACTTTCCAGTAGAACTGCTAAATTCTTAAGACAAACTACATTTTTGATTGTTATTTCTTAAATTATGAGTTTGGGCTTCTTTTATTTATTTTTTTGCTTAGAATTAGTAATATGTATCTTTGGTAAATTGGTATTTATATCTTAATTTTTAAATATAGTATATATGCATTTAAGAAAAAATTTGTAACAAGGCAGTTGTGCTGTGTCATTATAAAATAATTAAGGTTATTTGTTGATTTCAATATGTCACTCTGGGCTAAAAGCTCCAATAGCCAGACCTTGAATGCCTTAACTTTCTCTGACTTTGCAGAATGGTTCAACTTGAAATGGACTCTAACAGCTCCAAGACATAAAATTTAGGAAAACCAATTCAATTTTCTTATTGAAACTCAGAAGCTAACTTATTTATATATATGTAACATAAAATGAGATTGTGACTTTTGGATGGAAGAGTTCTAATGGCAACGAATGTCTTTGATATCCAGCCTGGCTGCTGGTCTGATCATTACAATTCATTGTTGTATGTGTATTCTGTTTACCTAGAGCTAAATTTATACATTCCCCAAAGCTTATTTTATAAAATAGTACAAATTAATTTGCAGTAGCTATTTTCTTTCCCCCTGAGTGCACATACTAGTAATAACCTTGTTATAGAGTTAAGCAATGTGCTTTGGTCTCAAAGAAATACCATCTTTGAAACTCTTTGCCTCTGGAAAGATGCAAGCGTATTTTTGCCAATAACAAGTGAGGAGTAATAGTGATGATCTACTCTGGTGAGTGAGAAATTGCTGAATACACTGTCCTCAGTAATGTAGATTTGGACTGTTTTGGCAAGATGGGCAAATAGCAATCACTCATAGTTCAGTGGGTCAGGATTTGTAGACTTTCGTTTAAGTCCACTGTAGACACACGGTTGCTCACAGAGAACTAAACCATCTTTGTAATGTTTCTGTTCTGTTTACTAATCTTTCTTGTATCATGGTACTGATACCCCTGTGGGAGATAATCACAGAATGGTTGGAGGGTGTGCATTTCCATAAACTGAGCCCTCTGTAAATAGCACAGAAGGAAATACTTGTTATGTATCTTCTAACTGGTGTTTGCTTTTACAAGAAACATTACTGAGGGACCATGAACTTCAACTCGAACATTACTTCTGAAAGTAGAGTCCACTGTGCCATCTACTGAAGTTAGCTCATATCAATACTCTGTTCAACTAAAGCAATCCACTTAGTTGAGTAAAATGACCTAGCTCTTGCCATGATCTGAAACCTCCTCCTTCCTGATCTCCTTAGCTTCCTGACAGTTGTAGTATTTTTATTCAAGTTTTTTTTTTTTTTTTAAGTGTTAGGAAGAACTTCCTTGTGCCACCTCTGTTGATAGCAGAGGGGCTGACAACATACTTGTCATCTAGCACATACAACTTAGCAAACTTGCACATCTTTTCTAAAGCTTAGCCTACATGGCTTGTGAAAAGTGAGGGATTCTGTGTTGCTGAATCTATGTGATGAAAAGATGAGATTAACTCTAGTAAGTCATGTTGTTCATGAATGCTCCATTGACTTGGCGTATGTTTTGAAACCCCTGGACTTGGCTGATAGCCTCTCTCCTTAGCAGCTCTGGTCCTTCAGCACCACTCTGAGAACTTTATAAAAAGCCATTTCAAGATAAATACAACATCAGTGCTGATAACCATTAGTGTTGTAACACCTACCCAGAGAGTATGAGAGTAGCCAGTGTGGACATTTTGGTGGAGTTTATTAATACCAAAAAATAAACAAAACCTCTTCTTAACAGGTCCAGTTCTGGTGGTGATGAGCAGAAGAACTGACAAGTTGTCCTTTGAAAGCAAATATGCAATATAAGAGAGCAGTCTCAGTAAGTAGATTATTTTTCTAAGTAAACTGAAATTTCTTGAGTGTTTATAATTTTCCCATTATGTACTGCAGGGTAACTCTTGCTTCAGAGGGTAAACCAAATAACTTTCTTGGATCCTGTGTAATTATCAGCCTCTTTTACTGAAGTCTATTTGTCTCTCACATCAAGTAATACAAAAGCACATAGTCATTTCCCTCTTTTTTAAAAAAACTACTTGAAAATGTCAGTGTCTCCTTTCATTCAGGATTCTAATTTTTCTCTTTCCAAATCATATTTGTCCATGTGTGGGAGTTTAAGTAGTCCCAAGACTTTTGCTAAAACAGTATTTCAGTTGTGCTAGTACAGTGTATGTAATTGAGATTTATCATGAAACATTTGGCAAAAAAGGAAAGAAAAGAATGTTATATAGGTTTTTTTTTTTTTAAATTAGCTTGCTGTATGAGTAGTAGGGATATTTTAGAGGACTAGTTTGAAAACTACACACCTGTGGATATTTTTATTTTTTCCACCTGTTGTGAGGTATGGTATTAAAGCCAAGAAGCATTAATGGAGAGTCACTAAAGAGTTTCTTTCATAACTGAGTCTTATAAAATATTGCCATCTCTCTTGTAAAAGATAGCCCTGATTTTGGGGTATAGCTATTTCATAGAGTCACAATGGAAATAACACACACTCTCCACATAGCTACTGTGAAAACCGTAATACAGAGATAGCCTTTATTTTGACACAATTGGGCATTAATTTAGCTATGAATATAATTTTGTAACTAATAAGTGATGTTCAAAGGAAGCAAATCTGCAGCTTTCTAATTTCTTAACGGGTTTCCTCCATCATAAATGGAACTGTTTCAAGGCCATGTGGTTGATAGACCCTCTGAGTAGCTCCTGATAACCTGCTATTCTTGAAAATAATGTTCAGCCACTCTATTAAAATACAGAACACATACAGTATTGACTAGTGCCTAAAAAAACAGGACTGAGAAAAGTACAGCACTGCCTGCTCATAGAATGCAACTGCTTAGCAATAATAATAACAAAATCAAGATTCACTGTCATAACCAAGACCTTCACTGTATTGAACTAAAAAGTAGCATGTATGTTGTCATGGAATGTCACATCAGGGTTTTGCTTTAGTATTGGATTATAGGCAGTAACACTGATCATATAGTGCAAACTAGGTCAAACTGTTTCACTGTGTGAAATGAACAGAGGTGCAAATGCTCAGTAGGATACCATTAAGACATAAAATGGCAAAAAATAAATATCAAAACTTTTATCAGTGTAAAAAAGTAACTGGGTTATTGTATAACCTAGAGTCTGGCAAAAAAGGCCTCAAAAAAGTTCTCAGTCTTCAGAAGTTTTACAAATTAAGTGCCCTTTTACTAGTCCAATCACACTAGAGATTCCATGCTCTCGGCGGGGTCCGATTCATCTGCAATCAGAACAGCACCATTTTTGTCCACGGTCATGGGGCCATTGCCATTTTCCTTAGTGCTGACCAAGCTGAGCATTGCTTTATAGACAAACTGGTATTGTTCCTGAAAGACAAGAAGAAGACAGTTTGAACCAAAGAACAGCTTCGGCATTCCATCTATGGTAAGATACAGTGATTAAAAATATAATTATGAAAAACATACCACAGATAGAATATACACTTACGCTAAGAAACTTGTAAACTATCACTTGATGCCTTTTAATCAAGCCCTGCAGCTTTGTGTTCTTTAGGTTTCTGTTACCTTGCCACGAACTCTCAATGTTGACAGTTGATTAAGAAAACAGAATATCCTTATAACCAGGAAAGACTATGCTCTAGAAAGTGGCATGTATCAGCCTTAGCACAGCTGCATTTTGGGTCAGGTGATGGCTCACTGTGGAGGGCTGTCTCACAAGCTGTGGGAAGGTTAGCGGTGTCTCTGCACTCTACTCACTTGATGCCAGACCATCTGTCTCAGCCCCTAGTTGTAACAAACAAAAACGTCTCTGGGCATTGTCAGACATCCCAGCTGAATTTCCACTGATGTTGAACAGGTTTCACAAAGAAGCAAAATACTTACAATGTCTGTGAATACTCCAGGCCTCATAAGATTGATCATTTTTGCAACCTGGAAAACATCCACAGCATTTTCATTCTCCAGTTGCTGGGACAGGGTGGTAAGGGCACACAGCATGCCTGCTGACACTGCTCCATACCTTCGTGAGAAAAACAATGTTATTTCAGATTTACTAAGGGACTGAATATATTGGAATCACATTTTCATAGAAACTAAGCCAACTGTATTGTTACTGATTCTAGTACATAAGAACAGATGAAATGCTAGAGTGGGGGAGGCTAGCATAAAGTGGACATGGGTTTATGAGTGGGAAATCTCCCACACTGGTTTATCAGATGCTAACACTGAGATCTAATGTAAAATGAGAGGTTCACAATTAGCCCTTGGAAAATTAGAGCTATAGCAGCTATCGAGGGGCAAGCTGAGTGATGTCAGAGGACAAATGAGAACCTTAACTGTAGTATTAGACAAAAAAATTGGTGGACTCAGAATTGTTACAATTCCAAACAGCTAAACTGAGCTTATGAAATATGAATTAAAAAAATGGCTCAAAATGAGTTCCACATTGAGTAATTATTTTTGCTACTGAAGTAGAGCTTTGAAAATAAGAGCACCTTCCATGAAATTCTTTGTTTGGAGAAAGTAGTAGACTTTTTCTTCAAGCCAGGGTAGCAACTCCATTTTTCCCCACAGACACTTGTGGGGGCACAAAATTTCCATATTAGGAATGAGAAAACAGATGCATTAGCTAAATTGTTCAAGGTGGTGTTACTAGTGGGTGGTAGAAATGAGACTAAAATTTAGATGTCCCTGTCAAGTGTCTGTTAAAAAACTATTAAGTATGCAGTTTCTGAATTTATTCCTATGTAAAATAAAAACATTACAGATGTTTTCCATCTTTAATACAATTAAGACTAAAACCCTCCTAAATGCCACACCAACCTCTCTAGAGGTGAAATCTCTCTGGAGGTAAAAATTGTTAGGCATTTAGGTACAGCCTTGTGGATTCAGGTTATCGGTACATGTCCATCCAGTTTATTATTTCATACTGCATGCATATCAAACTCACTCATTTCCCTGTGGATGGACATTTGAATTATATGTATATTGTGCAAATTAGCAGAGGAAACACGAGGAGATGGTCTAGGTTGAGGTACAACTATTCCTAAAGATGTTGCTATAATTCTCTCCCAAGAGGTTGTTTCTTGTTCAAACTCCTTCCCCCGGGAGAATACAGTTCTGGTTTCTCCTCACTTCCGCCAGTCTGATTCATGAAAAATTGTATCAAACCATTCCTTGATGACCAGGGAAGTTGAATATCTTTTGATGTTTTTTTAATCATCCATATTTCCTCTTTTGAAACTGCCTGTTCAAACACCTGGGTCATTTTTCTGTTCAGTCAGTATCTTCTGAATGGATTCACAGGAGGTATATTATTTAGAGTATATATTGCAAGTATTTTCCTCTCATCTCTAGTCTGTCTTAAAACTGTGGTGGTTTTGTTACACTTAAAAATCAGTTTAGATGTAATCAAATTTAAGTCTTTTTTTTATTTTGGGCCTTTTTCGAATTTTGTTTGAGAATGTTTTCTCTAGTCCAGTATTTTAAGAGGTACTCTCCTACACTTTCCTAATTTACTTTTTGCATTTTACTAATTCATTTGCATCTCATTCTTCTTTTGATGTAGAGTAGGGTCTGATTTTAGTTGTTTTTCCAGCAGACAACCAATTGTTCTAGTATTTTTTTTATTAAATACTTTCATCTTTGCTCATTGACTTGAGCTGCCTTTTTAACATACATTAAAATATTACATATGAAGGCCTGTTTCTAAACTGTTTTTGCTTTTTAGACTTTTTGCACTTGCATACATTTAATTCCTGTAGGAATTAAATTTGAGTAAGTCCTGATGTCAGACAAAATGTCCACGACAGTCTTGGCTGTTTCTAAATTTACGAATTCCTGTTTTTTAGTGCTTCACACATACATATTTTCATTTTTCACTTGTGCCCTCTTTTTCAAACTTCACTACCTTACCACCCCATCCCATCCTGTTCGATAATATTCTGAAAATAGATTGTCAAAGAACATGAAGATTTGGAATTTTGATTAGGTTCCAGTGAGTATACTGATGGGTCCGAGGACATGAAGTTTTTCTGAGTTTTCTGTTCAGGTACATGTCTCTTCTCCACGTAATCAGGTCTTTTGTAGCCTTTAGTTAGATTTAGTGGTTTTCTTCATAGTCTTTGCCATTTTCATTTTAGGTTAATTCCTAGAATGTTACTCTTAAAAAAATGGCCTTTTATGACATTTTCCCTTTAATATCTAGCCTACGTATTAATTGAAACCAATGTTCACAAGGTGAGCTTGTAGACATATTCTAAGTGCTAGTACTTTGTGGATTCTCCAGGAAGTCAACAACATCTTTAATTGCCAGTAATGTCAGTTTAGTCCCTTTTCAACTTTGATGCTTGTCTTTTGTTTTTACCAAACCCCAGTAGTTCTGTATTCTAACACTGCAAAGCACTGTGTTCTTTAATGATAAATCTTCTGTTTTCTGAAATAAATAAAAATGTTTGTGATAGGTTTCTGCTAAGGTTAAGAGGATGCTTCCTACTTTCTTGGTAAGAGTGTTTTCTTTGGGCCAGGAGGATAATGAATGGGTGTTATTTTCATGTATGCTTTCTAACATCTATTGATTTTTTTTTTTTAGCAATCCCTTTAATAATGTTCTGAATTCACTTAGGGATTTTTCATAGCATTTAACCAGATTCACATCCCCACGATCTTTTCATGATGTAGAATTCTCTGAATATAACACAACGGGATTTACCTGATGCTATTTCATTTAGATTTTTGTATCCATCAACATTGGTCTTTACTTTTCCTTTATGGTGCTAGCCGTCTTGAAATTCTTAAATTTTTAAATTATTTTAAACTTCTGTTTTATTATTCAGCAACCAAAGGCATGGTCAAGATTTAGGTGGGCTTTATCAGTTTGAGACCTCATTTTTTAATTGCAGTTCTCAGGAGTCACTAACATGTATTATGTTCTTAGTATGTGCCAGGTTGCCCTACTGGTACTGAACACACACCAACACAATCCTCACACTAATCCTATGATGTAGCCCTATTTTGAGGTTGAAGACACAAAGCACATCCAGGTGCAATAACTGGCTATCATTTCATATAGCTCATGAGATTAGCGCTCATATTTGAGTTGGCTCAAAACAGAGACCAGCACATACTATTTGCTGAATAAATATCATTCTGCTTATTATAGACTTAAAACTTATAGAATTACAGTTTCAAATGTGTATTTTATATCCTTTGACACAGCTACAACAATCAGCTCTACCTATCCCCTCCATATATTTTGAAGCAAATCCCAGGTATTCATTAATATTTTAGTATACAATTTTAAAAGATAAGGATTTAAAAATAAACATGACATCTAACAAAATTCTCAAATTTTTAATTGTAACTATGATTTTCTTAATTAATGCCTGCTCTTTTTTTTTTTGACATTTTCCAAAGTTGTATCTCTTATTAAACTTTATTGCTTAAATTTTAACATTACCTCCCTGTCCCTATTTTCATTACTCTCTGCTTTTATCTTTTAATTGCTTGAACTTTTGATGGCATGATCAGATTTCTATTCTAGCTTTTTTCCTTCAAAATATGCTGTTTAGGCTATAAATTTTTGGTTCTGAGTGTAGATTGGCTCCTATATGGTTTGGAAATGCAGTGTCTTTGTCATCTTTTAGCTGTTAGGTATTTTGTAATTGTAATTATTATCACTAGCTCATCTGTACATAATTCTAGGTATAAGGATTTGGAGTCTGATTTCACTGGTGGTTTCTCGTATTGATGCATTATAATCATTGAATGTGGCTCATATAGTATCAGTTTTGGGAGGGGATGTATTGAAATACCACTTACGTCAATTTATGTAAAGAAACTATTTGTTTAAAAAGATTATATGGACCTTCTCTAGTTTCCACTGTATAAACACACACACACCTTGTTCCTCTTGTTCTCAGAAAACCTCTGTCATTATTTTTTCTCTCCACGGATCACCTCTTAGATAGGTTAGAACTTCTATATTTAGCTTACATATACTTTGCTTTCAGCTTTGTTCTTTCCACTAGCTAATCTCATTTTTCCATTTCTTAGGCTCTAATTTGTTCTCCTGTAACATGTTTTTTTTTTAATAAATTTTATTGTTATATTCCCCATACAATTGCAACCCCCCCATTCTGACCCCAATCCCTCCCCTCCCGCACCCGCCCCCCTAAAAGTGTCTCTGGTTCATAGTTTTTTGTTGATTTTGATTTTCACTTTCTTATAGTTATTCATTTTCCTGGTCCCTTATTTAAGTTTTCTAGATTCCCGCTATGAGTGAGACCATCCGGTATTTTTCTTTTTCTTTTTGGCTTATTTCGCTGAGCATGATCCCTTCCAGCGCCATCCATGTTGCTGCAAATTGCATGTGTTTATCTTTTTTGATCCTGTTACATGTTTTTAATTCATTTCATGCAGTCTTTAGATCTCTGAGGATATTATAAAATCCTGATTGTTCCGTTAACTGATTCTATTTTTTGGTTCTTATTATGTTGTCTTTGCTCAGATTTAAAATTCTACTGAGTTTGCCTTCTCATTTTTGCATAGCTAGATTTTTTTTTTTAAATCATCTGTACTGTTTTTTTTTTTTTCCCCCCCAGGAGGGGAAGAATTTAACCTTTGCTTAATCTCTTCTAATGAAAGGTTAGAATCAGGATCTTTTTATTATTCAACTCTCTAAGCTCTCCATAGTCAGGTAATATGTATTTCATTGTGTATTGTGCACTCCTTATGGGATTACTCTGGCTTTTCCTTGAGCTGGCTTTTCTATATTTAGCTATTCTTCCTGAAGTACCTAAATTAAAAGTACTTACACAATACAATTTTAAACATGACTAGAAACTAAGTCAAATCAATCAAATGCAGAGATAACTTTTAAGTGTTTTCTGCATACCAAGCATTATAATTAAAGAAAAACTGAAAAAAAAAAAAAACCCTCAAAAATTTAGGAATGAAGTAGGATTAAAAGATGTTTGTCAGGTTTCATGGGTTTGCAATTCAAATGACAAGGTAGGTTTTGGTGAAAAAGAAACAAAGTAACTTATTACCTAGATAAACGAAGAATAGTGTATAATTTCACTGGCTTTTCTTAGTTTATTTGTTACTTTCTCAGAGGTCTCCACTGAAAGTAATACTTATGTAACAAGTGCTTTTATATAAAACATGTAACAGGAAAACAGATTATAACCTAAGAAATGGAAAAATGAGACTAGCTAGAATGGACAAAGCTGAAAGCAAACTAGGATATGTAAGTTAAGTATAGAAGTTCTGACATATACTTGTAACTACTACTTGTATAATATACAAAAAGTATTTTCATTTTTTCCCTTCCTCAAGGAACTTATGAAAGAAATGAAAGTACTTTAGCTTCCTCATGTACAATGTTTATATTCATTTTAAAAGACACTGGGCTCCTAACATAGCCAGTGTATATAATATCTATGCCTAGCGAATCAATTTTTACTATATTATATAACTGCTCAACTAGGGAAGGAAAACAAAGTTAAAGATTAAACAAGTATCAAAAATGGAGAAAATGGCATCATCAAGCCTTCTATAGGACTTTAAATGGTGGCTGGAAAAGGCTACTGAGGGCCACTCCTTAGTTGGGACCCATACTTGGTTTAAAGCTCTGCTACCACCATCTGAAAATTATTGTGGCTCTGGTCTTAAAATTTTGACACTAATAATACAGATCAACCTCTGAACAGAATTGTTTTTAACATATGAGTAGAAGATGCTGGTGCCTGTCCTCAAAAGAAATTAGCTTACTTTCTGATGAGACATGTTATCCTGAGATCATTTATCTTGTAATTATCATTATCTAGAAACTTCATCTACCCTGCACACAGCTGAGGATACAGAGTATAGGTGTTGAAAAGATCTCTGTGATGACAGATGTCACATAGTTTGTGTAATCCAAGTTCAACTCTTGGACTTACATAGGATATACTGAAGCCTTCTCTCCAAGCCTGTTCACTTCTGCTTTTGTCAGAGCTTTAAAACTTTATCTAAATTGGTTTTATAGTTCACAGAATCATTTAAACAGGCAAAATGACAGAACAAGAGCAAGATGTAAGGCTTTCTGGGGACAATTCATATAGGGGTGCATATCTTTAATTCACCACAGCTTGAAACCTTTAAATCACCACAGTTTGAAACAGTACCCCTTCATACCTACATTTATCCAGCACCTCAATGTGCCAGGCCATGGGCTGTACCCAATAGTTATGAAACTTTAGTGAAATATTTACTATTTATATTCATTTCAGTTATACTTAATAATTGTTACTGAAATATCAAACTTCAGAGAGCATGCAAGTTGACTTACCTTTCTAGAACATACCACCTAGGAGAATATGAAGCTTTGGGTTTGATATATTAAAAAACATAGCCAGAACACCTTCCACATGCACACATTAGAAATAAGATGCAGTTGTCACAGAGGGACTAGGATTTAAAAAAATGCCCCTCCCTTTCTACTAGTATAGCAACACAACAGGAATATCTGACTGTGAAATTAAGAAACAGATGCATACTCATCATGAACAATGGTGGGGCCATCCCTTGTTAAGGCCTCTTCCTTGATGACGTTGATCAGTTCAAAGGTACTGCTTATGGGAGCATCTGGGTTAGGCCATTTGGGGCACTGAAAGTGCCGAACTTCTAGGACATAGTCATCCTACAAGCAACACAACACAAGTCACACAGCAGCCTTTATTTCATTATAGCTGCAGTCTAATGACTAAGACATGCTCCAGAGAAGTTATTATTGATACCTGAAGAATGCTGGATTTAAAATGGCTGGCAAGAAGTAAAATGCTAGAGCGGTGGCCTGCCATAAAATAAGGAGCACATCATGATAGTGAAAACAATAGAATGCTATTTTGTTCAGGTAGAATGTCACAAATAAGACTTTATATCCTACTCTTATCTATGAAATTATAAAAACACATGGAGCTCATTTACATGACCAGTGTAAGACAGTTCCTGTTCCATCCACCCCATTAGAAGATAATTTATTACACATCAGACTGTTCACTAAAAAAAAAAAAAAAACAAAAAAATCCCAAAACACAGTATTATCTCTGCAACACATTGCAAGGTTTACAATTCTGATGGCAAAGAAAAATGTTTTTATAATTAGGTCAACAGACTTATTTGTATGCATGCTCAGCCACAGGAACTGATGTTTCATATATTCAGCTGGAAAAGGCAAATATTTGAAGAAAAAGAAATGTACATATTTAAAGTTAAGTCATACTTTTGCCTGGGCTTGTCTTGAGGGTAACAAATTACTTCATTACTATTTAGAAGAATGATCTGGGACTAAGGTAGGGTTATTGCTGAGGAACTGAGGTTCAGGTTACCTGTGTAGCTTCAAGGATAAAGTCATGGATGATAATTTGTTCTTCATTAGAGAGGCACAGTCTGTCTTTGCTGATAAGGGTGACGGTAAAGGCCTCACAGTTCATGGATTCTTCTCGACTTGGCCAGTATACAAACTCATCTTCTGCCTATGGGAACAACAATGACAATTTTTCTGTATTGTTGTCAAACATTTTTAAATTTTCTTGCAAAATGATTCACTTACCATTTCTCATACCTCTTCCAAGTCATCTTTTAAATTGGGTTCATCAAATTATATCCCTATCTAATCATAGTGAGTTCAGTTGTTACCAAAGCATAATTTTACGACAGAAAACAAGAACTATTTCTTACAACACTGGAACCACCCCAAATGCTTCCTCCATAGGGGATATATTCTCTCCAGTTGGGAAGTACTCTGTTACAGATGCTCTCTTTTCCTATGACAATTCTAAGTCAATTAATTGTAACCTATTTCCTAATTGCTTAAGCAGTGAAGATATACTAATTGATAACAGTTCCACACTTGATTAGTATTTTGCTAAGGACTCAAACATCTACTTTATTTAGTATTTACAATATACTAGGTGAGGCGAGGGAGGGCTATTGCTATCATCTGTCTTTACAGACGAGGACATCAAGGCTCAGAGATCCATACTTTAAACTCAGCCTGGTAATAAAAGGTAAGTAGAATCTTTTTGGAAAGAGGTGGTGCCTAAAAGTAAGTTAACTCTCAATGTTAGGTTTCAGAAGAGGAAAACTTAGAAAGTTTCTTGGTCTTTTATTAGGCAAGCTTTAAATGTTCATCTATTTTAAGGGTAGAATATTCAGACTTGGTACTTAAATTCTATCTCTGAAAACTAGGGAGGCCTCAGAAAAAGTTAATGGTTGCACAGGCTGGAAACTTTTGTGAGAAATATGATGATGATAATGAGCATCCACACCCCTTTCCCTAATCAATTCAAATGGTAAACTATAGTTTGCCTGTAATATATAGATTTTTCGATGGGCATTTTTCTGAAAATGCTTAGCTACTAGAGAAGTCAGAAATAATTCTGAATAATGTTCAAAACAAAGAAGGTTTTGTTTAATCTTACATTGTTGCATTAGAAATGAGCCAACAGTCCAATAAGACTTATCACCCTTTCAAGTTTCAATATAGCTTATTGCCAAGTACATTTTTATTTTTAAAGCTCAGCATAAGGGGAAACAGATTAGCAATTGGGTTTAGTCTATACAAAAGAAGTCTGTAACTGTCATGAGTTTTAATTCATTTGGTCCAAAGGACAAGGAAGTAGGGCCCTCTTGACATAAAGTTACTTTAACCAACGTGCACAAATTAAGCATCGGATTGGATGTGATCCTGAATAAATTAAGCTATCCAAGCCTCAAATTCCACATCTGAAATGTCAGAATAACAAGGGATTTAAGTAATAGTGAAATAAAGGCAGGAAAAAACCAACTTGAATCTAACTAGAGACTAGGTGCTCATCTTGAAAGATGATGAAAAATATGTGCTACTTCTTAAATGGAGGAGGCAGTCTGGTCTCATGGTTACTTTGCTTAAAAATGTTTTATGTGAATGAACAGTGCTTTTTGAGTTAGGAACCAGTGGCTTTGGGGCTAAATACAGGACTGTGCTCTTGGTAAAGGGATAATGATGATTAGTAATGAAACAAAGAATCCAGAAACATCATCTTTAGGAGAAACTATGCTGACAAATGTGACTTCAGACCCTGGAGCTGAGACACCACAGCGTCTGTACCCTTGAGTCGTATGGTTCAGACAAGTCTCGTATCCTCATTGTCCACAGAACATGGGTCGACGCTTTTGGAGACTGTCCTCTCTTAAGTGACAACAACAAAATACTGACTCATCCAACAAATGAATGTTTTAACAACCCTACATGCCTCCAATTTCCACATGCCAAACAGAATAGACCCCTATTGCCAGCTAATTTGAAAATTTACACTCCAGTTTTTAGCTTGAGATTCTCAACTTTGTTGCCATTCTATCATACAGAAGCAGTCTTGGTAATCTGAAGCTGGAGCAAAATGCGACAAAGTGAAGAAGTTCCTACTGACTGGGCACACAGTCAAATGCATGTCATCAAGACTAGGGGTTCAATCACATGCTGTTCTATCTTGATTGAAAAAATGCACTGATCTGACGCTCATGGAGGCACATCCCCATTGTTTTGTTTTGACTCTGCCGGCTTACAATGTCCTTAGAGTAACTTTTGAAGACCCAACTAATTCTGAAATTTAAGAATGTAATAAGATCTCAGCACAAACATTTAAGCTTGCTTTTATAAACCTGTTTACCCTTTTCTCCTCTAGTCTGAGAGCTCAACAGCAAAGAAGTAAAGGGAAGAAAAAGTAGTAGCTCGTTCAAAGTCTTAAGAGCACCTTTAAGTTAGAACAAAAATACGCTTTATCTCCTTCTATGTCATGATCTGACTTGCCTATGGAATGGGGAAAAAAATGATACGTTATGAGTACCTTTGATACAGAAAAAATTTTGACTGGGACTGAGACATATACTACAGCAAAATGATGGGACCTTGAGACAGGTGACTCAAGGACAAATCCTAGGCAGCTTATTTGTGTATACCTCTGGGCAAGTTACTTCCTTCAGTTTTCTTAGCTATGAACAAGATTGATAATAGTACCTATGCCCTAGTATTAGAGGGTTAAATGAGTTAAAAGATGTAAACATGGTGACATAACTGTTAGCTGCTGTTTTCAAGTGACATAGTAGCTATTAGGTTAATTTTTCAAAACCACCTACTGCATTGGTATGTACAGTACAATTGAGGGGTGATATCACCAGCATTAGAGAATCAAGCCAGGGAATGGATACAGACCGGAATACTGAGACTGAATGGAATCTTTACAGGCTTATACACTATCCCTGTGGCAAGGTATCAAAGTAATTTATGCCCTGGCCTCACAGGCTCATTAATATATAGCAGATGTGCTTTACTTACCAAGCTCTGGTTGTCTGGCAGCATGACAATGATCTGTGCATTATGATCCCAAATCATTCGCCAGAAATCCTTCGTAGTATGTGGCAGAGGATGCTGGGTTATAATAAATTCATTGCTCCTATAATAGCCCTTCAGTTAAGAAAACCAAAAAAAAAAAAGTGATTATGTGTGTTTTATTCTAATCCTGTGGTAGTAAGATATATTCACAAAATAAGACAGCATTATTTTGACTGCACTAAAATAATTGAAAGCATTCAGCACATTTGGTTAATTTTAAGATGTACTTCTGCTAACATGTGTAGACAATTTTCTCTGCACGTGCAATTCACTTCTAGTTACCCCTGCTGTTTTTACTTAACAGTAATTTCAACATGCATACAAAGACGAAATGGGTGAAATTAACAATAAAATTAATTCCTTAACAAGCATTTTTGTCCCCCCACTGACTCTGTGTCTTTTGTTAAAGCTTTCAAGATACAGAAATCTCTATCATTTTGATATTACACATTGGGAAATTATTTGAGAACTAAAATCAGTCATGTAGGTGGTATCTGTTCTTTAGCACCTTCCTGTTTAATTGACTTTATTTATAATTAGCTGTTGACTCTCACCATGATATAAGACGCATTAATGTAATCTGTTCCTTTCATTCCAGGCAACGGTGCAAGCCCCACTCGAGCACGCTCGGCTATCATATGGAAAAAACAAAAACACCACGTTTGCCTTCTTATATACACAGGACCCACCGCACTTTCTGAGATTGACTTGGTGAGTAATATCTCTCCCTGGCTCCCCTTTCTTTTTAAGAGTCCTCAGCTGAGGCAGAATGTAATATGAAATTTGGCTGCACATTCCCAGAGGACACAAGTATTAAGTTGGACTATGGGAGAGGCCTGCACAGCAGAACACTAAGAATACTCTGTGCAAAGATGACAGCGGAGTTCAGATAATTTTTGACCCAGATTTGATTTTCCTACAATTACACAAACACAGTATTTTGATCTCTGCCAACCCCTTGTCTATATACTTCTCCCCGCAAAGGGCTTAGAAAACAGTGGTCTTTTGAGTAGATAATCTCTCCAGTGATTACCCAGGCCTGTGTCTACTATACACACATTCTCCTCTGCTGTCTCCTGAGGTATTTATAAAAAGGTCACCACCTTCCAACAGTGCCTTGAGCTCAAAAACCAGAATAATTGAATGATGTAGTTCCAGGTATATAGACTAAGCCAGAGAGCAATTCCACACTGACAAGGGCTTTACTTTTTTGTTGGGTGTAGACATGGTAGAACTAGCCTCATTCTTGAACTTCGAGGTGAACTGAAGCTAGACTTCATGTCACGTGTGGAGACTAGACGGCACTGACAGCACCCCTCCCCCCAATATTTCTCCTATGATCAAACTGCCTCAGTTGCCCAGAGAACTTTTTGTCTTGGTAGTTCTTTATCTAAAATCCAGTGGAAAAAAATACATATCTAACTATATAAAACTAATTTAAAGAGCTTACATGGCACGACTGAAGAGTTTCTGTTCTTTTCTTTGTTACACTCCTTCTGCGCACTAAAGCATTCCACGTACTTTGCATTACACTGTGTCACCAGCTGAAAGAAAAACATTTCAGTTTTCATTTGAAGGTATAATTATGTCAACTAACCTTAGTGCAATCATCAGTTTACAATATTATAAATCGTATGTTGTACACCTTAAATTTACACAAAACACAAAAATCCCGCAAGGCATAATAACCATATTCCTGGAGAACAGAAACATTTTTTGTGTGTTTCAGTACTGGTGCTTCCGTTACCGTGGATTTTTTTTTTAACCGATGACGTGGGAGCAATAGTCACTGAATTGATATGGACTTTTCTATTGATGTCACTGCTTTTCTGAAGTTTTTTCTGTAATTCCTCATAGGCATATCAGACTAGGAAGGATTGCTTCATGGTATTAAGAATTGTGTTTCTTGAAGAAGATACAAGTTCTCGATTTCTTAACTGATATTATTCTAAAGGCCACTATTAGTTCAATACTTAGTTATTATTCCTGCTTTTATTACTTGGTTGAACCACTTTGTCGAACCTGGGTGGGTTTTTTTTTTTGTTTTTGTTTTTGGTTGGGGGTGGGGAGAAGTTCTGTGTTAATGGAGTATTTGGGAATGGTTTCCTCCTTCAGCTGTCTTTGGCATCAGTGGCCCTTGGTGAAGTGTGAGTTTCTGATGCTTGTTTTTCCTTTCTACTTGCATCTAATGGTGAGTGCCATAAAAGAACCAGCTACCTGGTTTCCAGTGAAATGAACTGGTTTCTTTGATGCAGTTTTTATAAAAGCATGTATAAGTAAATGTTTCAGCAATGGAAAAAAAGCAAAATTTAGAAAATGTTAGTACAAGACACAAGTATCCTAATTATTAATTACCTCAAGTGGCTTTAGAGTAGTTAGGAGAGCTAGCAAAAACGTTTTTTTTAAAAAAGATTTATTTATACATACTCGAGCTGGGGTACAGGCCAGAGAAGTAGGGGAGTGTGTGTGTGAGAGGACCCAACAGAGTGGGGAACAGAACAGGCAGACTGACTGAAATACACTGCTGAGGGGAGCAGTGGGCGAGACAGGAGAGGTCTGCCTCACCATATGGGTTGCTACCTGGCCGGCCAGCGATCAAACTCATGCTGCAGAAGCTGCGGATTGCTTCATAGTGCAGTGCTTAACCCCTTGCGCCCCCAGGGAGGCCCCAAAATAAACCTTTTTCATATCATGTGTTTGTTATAACTTGCTTGGCAGTCCAATTTATTCAGCTGAGATTCAGATGGAGTCTGAATCCATGGCGAGTTTAACCATGAAAACTAAGACTGTGTATGGATTTATCTCCTTTCCATCCTGACACAAAGTGAGAAATTAAAAGACTAATGAGAGACTAATAAATAGGAAAGTACTTAGTAATTGGGGAGACTGTTTGAAAATGATAACTTCTTTGAGATGACTTAGATTTTTGGATCTTAATTACTTTAATAGTCTTAACTGCCTTTATGCAATAATGTATTTAACCTCCAAAAGCCAGGCATTTCTTTACTTCCTTGCTCTTTTGCCAAAGAAATGTATCCAAAGCACTACCTTGAATTGTTTTTCCAGTCGTGTCTTTCCTCCTACTCCTGGTATGAGGATGCTGTTAACGTAGCTATGCAGCTGATTTGAAGATACTTCAGTCTCCTTTCCAAGAATGGCTTCCAACAAGGCATCATGGATGAAAATGTACTGCTCCTACAACAGACAGTAAATAGTCATCACCAAGGAGCACTCTGAAAAGGGTAGGTAGCCCCCTCTATCCGGGACATGGAGTCTACCTTCGATGACCTTTGCCCCAGCTTGCAGGGAATTCTGCAATCAGGTGCAGCTAAGTGCTTTGCTCCAACTCTTCTTCATAACTCATTTTAGTAGTGCAGCCAACAGGAGAAATGGGTCTTCAATGAAGGGCACTTAGAAGCATGCTCACATATTCGAGGCCAGACAACATGTTGAGCTCCCCAACTATCTGCTGTGTAGTTACTGAGAAATCCAGATTTAAGATGCTCACAAAAATGGAAACCAGTGAGCCAAAGAATCGTTATCATGGTTGGGATGCCTTCTAATACAAACCTGTCAATTCCTTCAAGCCCTTAGAGAATGAATGTTTCTCCTCAGCACCATCTGACTTTGAGTTAGGAAACTGTGCTGGACTCCCACAGGAGCGCTGGCAGCTACTCCTTACCTCAGTCTGGACGAGGTAGTTGCGCTGTGTCCTGATATGCTTCAGGAATCCCAGGACATTAACTGTGCTTTTGTCTTTTATCTGTTGCAGCATGCTGTCTATTACAATGTAGGTGCCTGTCCTGCCCACACCAGCACTGGAAAAGAAATGAAGATATTCAACTTAGTGACTTCTGCTTTATTCTGTCAGTAACATACGACTAATCTCTAATGAGAATAGAAACGATACAGGTTATTCAATCCATCAACATCCGAAATCTGCATTAGGACTTTTCCTAGCTCATGAATCTGGAGGGAGAGAACAAATTGCTGTACACTTGCCTTCGCAGGCTCCCCTGAAGCTCAAGCAAAAGACATCACTCAGTGAAGCAGAGACCCAAAGATGTCTCTCTGGGCAGGAGCCTCCCCCACCAGAACTACATCTGTGAAGGCATGTGGCTGGTTTTCTATCTCTAATGATCCACTAACTGGCCCTTCAAAAAAAACACACTTTCTGTACATCTCCCCCAGACTGTTCCTATTACCTGTAGCTTAACACCAGATTAATACTCAGTGTCAGAAAGTTCCTGTTAAAAGGGGTGCCGCTTTCCTTTAGTGGTAGAAGAACAGCACATCTGGAAAGCATGGTCTCTTTTGTTAGTCACATTTCATAATTGTTATTAAAAATCTCCAGAGGAGCTAAGTGCTGGAGTACTAACTAACACACTGCTTTTGGCAGATTCCCCTTCTCACACAGCTCCAGTAACAACCAGACTCAGTTTGATAGACTTTCCTCTCAGTGATTCCTAAATGGGCTCGTTCTCATGGGATTTTAAACAGAAGATGGGTTCCAACTGCTGCAAAGGACTTTCTTTGTGTTAGCATATTATATGAGCGGTCCCAAAGAAATGCTTAGAAAATGCTGAGCAGCTACCCAACATCAATCCCAGAATGCAAAGTCTAGTTGAATACCAAAGCAAAAATAAGCCAAGAATGCAATCGCAAATGAAACATAATAAAAGCGTTTCTAAACAACTTGCTGAAGTTGTTTAAGGTAGTTAAGGAAGGAAAATAGGCTTTACAGAGGGCTTTCCCAGTGCTTTTTAAAAGGCATTTTATGTAACACATATCAACTAAAAAATTGAAAATCTTTTCATACATGCAATAAATATTATTTAGAGGAGCTATAGAGAAAATCCATGCACAAAATGTCAAATCCTGTAGGGTGGAAACTTGTGTTTAAGCTCAGCTATTTGTTTTTATAGTAAGTGCATTCTTTCTATCCTTTGTCATCAACAGTGAGGATTTTATTAATATAAAATGACGTTATAAAAAGTAGAATGTCATCTTGTGAGAGCAGATTTTGTTATAACCTCCGATGCAGCAGATGCTTTCTTAATGGTGTGAGAACAGAGTCACTTCACATAACACTAACAGGTCTGACCGGCCTGGTCCCAGGGAAAGACCTGGTTTCTACACCAAGCACAGCGTGGCAGGGCCACAGCAGTCCAGGCTCACAAGACCACAGCCCTAGCTCTGCCCACTTCAAATGCTGAGCTACAGGCAGGGGAGAGTGAGGGGTGTCCTACCTGCAGTGCACCAACACAGGGCCCATTTCTGGCATTCGGGCTGCTGAGGATCGCCTCACGAAGGTCAGCACGGGGAGGGCATACTCAGGAACGCCCATGTCCGGCCACTGCGTGTAGTGATACTGGATTACCACCCTTTCATTCTGGCGCCCCTTGGGGTTCCCCTTCTGACCCTAGAGAAAGGTGAAAACAGAGGTCTTTAAACAGGGGTGTGGAGGGAGGGGTGTGTGGCCATCTCATGCCATGAGTGAGACCTTACCTGGCCGGAGAGAAAGTATCAGGTGTCTCTTAGGAAGAAGAGAAACATGGTTTAATATTGTAGCAAGAATGAATGTCTGATTTGGATCCATCCTAAGCACTTTGTAATTAGTCTACAGCCTCCATTTCCTGGGTTCCTGACCCAAGTGCACAAGGCCTCAGGGGGTGTTGCGTTTATCTGGACCTTCGGGAACCTGTGCTGGCAGCTGTTGTGCATGTTCCAGGAAGTGTGGGGGGAGACCCAAAGTGACAAATGATTCTCAAATCTCTAGAATCAAAAGCAGTAATAAATTTGTCCGTCACTTTCATAAATGAGATCTGCAAAGTAGTTTTCCTTTAAGGAGTGGAACATTTTACATTTTAACTACTTTGGATGAAAAATGTCCAAGATATATCAATGGCTGTGATTTTTTTTTTTTTTTTTTGGGTGACATGATTTTTTGATGACTCAGGGTCATTAATCAGCATTAAAGCTTGTAGGGTGTTTGGCTTTGTGCCAAAGGCTTTCCATGGTTTTAACTTTTTAAGTGTTCTGTTAACTCTCACTTTCCTGTTTCTTCATTTTTAGTTGTTTCCTTTTCTCTTATGCAAATTCTTATTTGAATTTAAGCCATTTCTAAAACAAGAGCTGTAAGTGGGGGCCATGTTTTATGAGTGTAACATCCTCCTTTTGTTTGATTTGGTAGGCTATGTTTTGGACCTTGGAACATGCAACAATTTCCCCCCATAAATTAGCGGTAGTCATACCAAAGAGATTGCTCTACATTTGTACAGCTGGCAAAACCACCGTACAGGGGTGACTGGTTAGGTTGAGCCACCTCTAATGCTTTCAGAATATTGGAATTGAAAAGTTCTATCAACAAACAGAGGCTGCTATATTTGTTGCTTACCAAAATCTAGAAAGACCCTTTTCAAAATAATCGAGGCTTCATGAATAAAGAATTCAATCAGGACAGTTAAATGCCAGTGTCTTTTATACCATACATTTATGTCAGTCAAAAGAGTTATGAACCAATTTTTCAGAAATAACTTTAAAAACCAAGTTGGTCATTCTCGTTTGGATAATTATTTTCATGCACATTTAAAAAGAGGCCCCGGCAGCCGGTCCAGTTCCTCCCATACCTTTTTCACTTTTGTATTTCTGATGGAAAAACGACGAACGGTGTAGCAGGCGTGTACTTTTGTGCTCTTCAGTGTGACGATAATGTTTCCATACTCCTCACTATTCTCTGTTGGCCAATACTGATCACATTTTCGCTGCAACAAGAAAAAAGTTGTAATTGTCCATGTGATTTCAAATGACAGTGTTTATCACATGGGAAGTTGGGCTGCAGTCAGTTAGGAGAGACCTGCTTATAGCTAAATTTGGGTTGCCAATGGCAAAGAGGGACTCCACAGTCCAAGTGAAGCTGTAGCGATTCTGAATAACAAACCTAAACCTTAGTCCTGATTGCAGCCTTTCTTTGGTCCCACTGCCAAACTTTCTTCACCTTTTCTCCCCGCCCTTCACCTCAGAAACTTAACTTCTCTTACTAGTGTTAAGTACTTTGTCAAATATATGTGTGATATATGAATGTTCAGTATTTGTCTTTGTTGTTCTGACTTGCTTTACTGCATGAGTTCCTCGTACTCTGCTGGCTTAGCCCTTTATCAGTCTAAATCAGCCTCATCTAATGTAAGATCATAACCTAAAATTCTAAAATATCATCATCTTAAAAGTTTTCCTGATCATGGGCAAGATGTTTAAGCAAGCTTGTGCATCCCTGGGTCTGAACTATTGTCAATACTAGTTCCCTGACTACACGTTTCTTCTTACTTCCTTGCTTTTGTTCTATCTGTCCCTTGTACCTGGGATGTCTTTCCTTCTCTTTGAAGCCTGCCTCACTGCTTAAATATCCCCTCAGCTATTAGCTCCTTTATAGTAGAGGCTGCATTTCACCCTATACTTTCTTCATTTCTATCATCACATTTAATCTATTCTTGCAAGTACTTTTTAGCTCTCTTTCTCAACAGACCTCAAGCAAGGTGTGGGTGGAAAGGACACTTCACTTCTGTAACTTCTTAGACCTGGTCAAATCGTACCCTAACGCAGGTAGCCCAGGAATACTTTCTGAATGAGGGAATGTGATTAAGATATTAAGCCAAGAGGCTCTTACTCTTCCTTTTTCCACAAGATTCGTAATCATGATAATGATTCCAGTGTTTTGTTCCCAAATCATCCGCCAGAAATCTTCAAATGTAGACTTTAAAGGTCCCTGTGTGGCGATGTATGCTTTTGCTTTGTTGTAACCCTTTAAAGATGACACAGCACAAAGTAAGACGAAAGCAGTATCACGGAGTGGTTAATCATTCAAGTGCCTTCCATAGTGAATAGGCTGTGTTTCTAGTGAAAGCTCTTTGCAGTATTAAAAGGTGTTCATGGTCTCTGCAGTACCCTTCAATTACCAGAAACAGGCTTATAAAAAACATTTGACTTACATCGACATAGTTTGCATTAATGTAGTCACTGTGCTTAGAGTCTTTTCCTGGTAAAGGTCTTAACTTCACCCTACTGTGATCATCTATAGAAGGAAAAAAAAAAATGTGTAATTCAAAATCTAGCAGCTTTCTAAAGCACAAAGCAAGGCAAACAGGCAACGCGGCATCTCTCAGAGGGCCCGGAGAAGCCCTTTGGCAGATAACTAAAAGTTCAAAGCCATCCCCAAAACCCAGGGGCACTTCTACCTCACGTACTGACCTGAGAGTACCCAAAACAGGCAAATTGAGGTTCTTTGTTAGTTCATGTAAAGCAACTGCAACCTGCAACCCTCAAAAACTTCCTTCTCCTATATTTCAAAACCAAGTTCCAAGGCCTTTGATTACCCACTTACAATGGCATCAAAAACCCTTAGAAATAAACTTATCAAAAGAAGCACAATATTTGTAAAATGTAGACATAAAACATTGTTGAAAGAAATGAAATTTAACCTAAAAGAAAGGGAAGATCCTGTCTTCATGAAGTAGAAGGCAATATTGTTAAGATGGCAGTGCTCCCCCAATTAATCTACACATTCAATATGATCCAAATCCAGATTCTAGCAACATTTTTGCAGTGATAGGCAAGCTGATCCCAAAATTTATTAGAAACACAAGGAAGCTAGAATAGTCAAAATAATCTTAAAAACAAAGTTGGACAACTCAGTTTTTTTTAATTTCATAACTTACTACAAAGCTAGTAATTTAGACAGTATAGTAGTGATATAAAGTTAGATAGACTTACTAATGGAAAGAATTGAGACTCCAGAAATAAACCCTTACTCTTTTTTTACCTTCTTAAATTTTCCATTTAAATTTTTTTTTTTAAGATTTATTTATTTATACAAGCACTGGGTACAGTCAGAAGCGCGGGAGGGTGAGAGAATTCACCAGAGCCAGAGCGGGGAGCAGAGCAGGCAGAAGGACCCAAGTACACTGCTGAGGGGAGCAGCGGGCGGCAGGAGAGGTCTGCGCACCATGTGGGACCCTCCTCCGGTGGCCGGGGAGCAGCTGGGGATCGAACCGGCGTTGCAGGGGCCGCGTGCAGCTTCGCAACCCAGCGCTCAACCGCTGAGCCACCGGGGAGGCCCCTATTTAATTTTTTGGAGGCAACACTGTATGAGGTAGAGATAAAGGATCAAACCACTTCAGATGTATGTTGTACCTCACACCCACCACCAAGGCACCCATATTCTATGGTCTGTTGATTTGTCAACAGGGGTGCTAAATAACTCAGCCTGGGGGGAGGGGAGGCATGAAAAGCTTCAACATTACTAATCATTAGAGAGATACAAATCAAAATCACAATGAGATATCACACTCAAAAATTATCAAAATGACTCACAAAAAACAAAGTAGCAAGTGTTAGGGAGGATGTGGAGAGGATGGAACCCTCATACCTTGGTGGGAATGTAAAATGGCAGAGCCATTTCAGTAGTTTCTCAAAATTTAAGCATAAAGTACCCTATGGCCTAGGTATTCCATTCCTCTGTCTATACCTATACATGTCTACACGAAACCTAAACAGATGTTCAGAGCAGCATTATAGTAGTCAAAGTGTAGAAACAATTCATGTCTAACACATGAGGAATGAATAAGCAGAATGTGGTATCAATACCATGGAGCGTTTAGCTATAAAAAGGAAAGAGGTACTGATATACAGTCCAAATGGATAACTTTTGAACATACTCAGTAGAAATGGGCACAAAAGGCCACATACTGGATGATTCCATTTATATGAAATGTCCAAATAGGAAAACATATAGAGATAGGAAGTAGGTTTTTAGGAGCTGTGCAAGAGGGAAAATTTGGGTATAAGGGTCTCATTGGGATACGGAAAATGTTCTAAAACTGAGATAGTGGCAACAGTTATACAACTCTCTCACATACTAAAAACCACTGTAATGTCACTTAAGTTTACATTTAACTTCAAATTGTGGACATTATAGAGTGTGTGAATTGTAGGTCACCGAAATAGTACGCTAAGAAGAGTCTTTATTATAGTGTTCAAATTTAAATGGTCCAATTTAAATACACTATTATATAAAATTCTGTGTTATGTGTTATCATAATGTGTATTTACAATAAACAGCTGTGCCCCTGACCTTAATAGCAAAGCATATTTCTTCCATTAGTGATGCAAGCCTTAATGTCTGTGGCAGGTAGCATTTTGACCACATTCTGTGCTTAGGTGGTCCTCGAGGCTCCCCAAGAACAATGCCTATTAATCTGAATCCCAAACCTCCTGGATTCTCCTGACTTAAGCACATGGGCCATAAGGACCAGAGGCTCATCATGTAAGGTAGGGAGCTAAGGTAGTCTTAGAAAGATCACTTTGAAATTCAACTCTCTTGACTCAATTATCGGCATTTATATTGAAAATCTGGTTCTCACTGGCTAAAAGCAATGTCAGGATAGTCAAGTGACATTCCAACTGTGCTTCCCACGTCTGATATGAAATCAGTTCATGAGAAAATAGTGAAGCTCAGACCATTTCCTTTTCATCACCTTATTATCAAACTGGCATCTAATGAATGGCTAAGGAGGCAGAAATGTGCCCACTTCTTATACACCGGACAACGGGCTAATGAGGCGTTCTTGCAGTTGTAATTCTTTCTGGACATCCTAATTCTGATACTTGGCTTTCAGCTTATACTCAGCATGAAGATCTAATTTCCTTGCAGTTGAGGAGAGTTAAAAGTTTATTACTCACATGCTAAAATGTTGATGTATCTGTTTTTGTGCTTGTTATCTGGATGATTGGAATGTTCTGCAGTAATGTTCATATCAGCTGTACAGCGCTGTACTTCCTAGGGATGAAAACAAGCAGAAGATTTCAAAGATTTTAGATGCATTTCACAAGTTTAACAGTACGGTTGTAGAAAGAAACTACAGATTCAGAGGCATGGAATATTACTTACTCCCCGGCTATAGACACCATTACCTCCCCAAACTCAACTTCAGGGGTAACTATTGACATAGCCGTAACAAATGTGTGAAAGATGTGAAGATAATTCATCAATCATCTACTTTATTCCACATTTTGATCTAGGCCTGGGATTACAAAACAGCATCTCTTTTTGAATGTGTCTTAGTCTGGTGGGTGAGAAAAATGTGCAAGATGGTAATGACAGTCAGATGTGATTAGTAGAAAAGACGCCAGAAGAAACTATGATGGGAGCATACAGGAAGAGAAGAAGGTTTTAGACAGGAGATAATTCACCTGAGCCTTAGAGAATGAACAGGAATACACCAAGCAGAAAGATATTCTCAAGCATGATTTGCAATGTTTGTTGACTATATAACCTTGTTTAGAACTATCCGACTTCAGACAAGGACTCAGTCTGAAATGACACGGATCTTCAACCCACCTAATAATCATACATGGCTCAGTTATGTACAGTCCTAGAGAATTACCTGTTATGTCTAACTTTACTTAAATTATCCTTCTTTAGAAAAACAGCCACGGAAGAAGTAACCCAGGTAAGGTTGCTGAAAAACTAAATACTTCTACCCTGTGTGCTCCAAACCCAACTAATAAGGGAGCCATTAGCAGTGCACAGATGCCACAAAGAGCAGGAGCAAAGTGACACAAAATTATCAGGAGAAATGTTTTACATGGAACAGATGTAACAGAGTTTAGGAACACAGAGACTTTTTTTCACAAAGGAATTGCATAGCAATTATTGATGTTTCCACAGCTTTTACATTAAGCATAAGGAAAACGAGGAGCTGGTTGTCTTTTCTAGTCACTTCCCTGCTAGGAGTCCCTCTCTTCTCTCCAAGGAGGAACTCACTGAAATCAAAGAATTTAACAAAGGTATGAACACAAAGGCTCCCTATTTAGTCACAGAAACCATAGATTCGCTGAGTCTTGGAAGCTGTCTATGGAATTTTTCACAATTGCTGGTCGTTCCAGTTGTCCACTAAAAAAATGAAAACGAAAAAGCCCCACAGGCATTAATTCAGCACACCTCTCTGGGGGAAGTTTGTGTTTCATGACAATCCCTCCTCTCCTCTGACTCTTACAAAATGGGACAAACTTTGCTTTTTTCTGTTCTATTCCAAAATGTTTCATAACCTGGAATTTGGCAAACTCAGGCTTCAAGGAGCTGATGGCCGCCTTTGGCTCTTTTGTCTCCAATACGACAATGAAGTGTGAGCACAAAGTCATGAGTCTCAGATCTGAACACCTATGAGGACAGAAGCAATGCTGGCCATAGTCAGAATATTTGGGGGACCCGCCTTTTAGAACTGCCTCAGAAGTCGGTAGTATATTCTTTTGAAAAGTATCCAAACAGAAAACCTTTAAAAATGGAAGTGTATTCTGAAAGACATTACGTTCGATCTATATAAAAATCCCTGAATTAAGCTGAAATCCTTGGGCTCTGGGGTTTGGAAAACCATACCTTTGGCATATACCTCCTTCAGGTGTCTGATGCTGAGGTGTCTGGTGCTGAGAGGTTTTAGCATAAAAATACTTTCATTTGAGATTCATCCCATTTATTGATATTTGTCCCCCTTCTGTGTGGCTCTGTTTGCACTGGCCATAGACTGAGGCTGGGCCTCTATTACAATATAATGCAATTGACCAGTCTGCTTGGGAGCAGCTGTCTGCACTGTTTAAAGCACTCATTCAATATGGCCAATCAAACGCTTTGTTATCTAAAACCTTTGGTCAGATCTGTTGCCTCTATTCCACTTTGCCAATTATGTGAATGATAGAAAACAAAGAATAGTCATAAATAATGTTAAATCTGATTTTATTAGAACCCCGGGGGTTTGCCTAAGGCCTCTGACTTTGTCTTGTGGATAATAATGTCATCTGTAATTCCTTGCAGTGCTGCTTGGCTCATTTAGATGCTGATAATATCATCTGATCCTGGAGTGGCTTTTCTCTATCAGAACTGGCATTTCAAAGTTAATGTGATTTTAATAGGTGTTAAAACCCTTTGAAGTGACACTGGCTGATGGACTGTGTGGAGTAGTGCTCTAGTCGGCGCTGAAACACAGTTTAATATTTAAGCTTGTTTGTATTGGACTGTCTATAACAAAACTCGAATTCTCAAAATGAATATTCTGAGTATCACCAGGCACATGCCCACAGACAAGAGCTAACCAAAAGCAAGAGGTTTCCAATAAAGTCAAAATTTGAAAACGGACACCGAACAGCACTACAAGTGGACTGACTCAGAATTCTCGGGAGAGGACCAGGGCTGGACGACCTTATGCCTGGTGTGGCTGAAGCCAGAGGCTGTCCAAGGGCAGGTGGGGACCCAGTTTTCTACCATTTGTGGCTCAATTGAAAATAATAACTGAAGAAAAATACATCCAGCAATCTTTCAGAGTCCTCAGCTTCACAAAGCAAGCCGCAGAGAGAATATTCTGGACCTGGTACCAAGTGTTAGACGGAGCGTATCTAACATTCTCAGTCTGAGCTCGGGCGGTCCCCACTGTGTTCAGGGAACTGTTCCACAGACTCAGGAGTTCGGCCCAGGACAGCAGCCCCAGGCTGAGTGTGGGACACAGAAGCAGCCCTCCCGGTACTGCCTCCACCGTGTCTCGCATTTCCCTGCCTCTCCTCTGAGCACGCTACAAACTGTGGCTATGCTGCTTTTCTCCTTGCAGCTTTGACTTTGCTATTCTCTTACTCCGAGACTTTGGACAGATTCCAAATTCCTGAGTGAGGCTTTCCCATCCTATCTCCCGCTAGCACCCTTCCCCAGGCCAGACAGTTTCGAGTCTATTGCTTTTGAAAGACCTCATGATTTCCTGCTCTTCGCCTCACTGCCATTACCTGCTCTTCCCTCCCGGTCTGAAGCCACAGGCCTTTTATCGAAAATGATGGCCTTACCCCTCCAGGAACCCAGCCCACTTTTGGAGAGCGCTACATCGTAGCGCCTACTGCCCTGTAGCTAATCTTTAAAATAACTTTTCTTAGGTGCTTTGTGAGATTGGGTTAAGTCACTTTCCCCCCTCAATCTTTATAAAAACTTCGACTTATCTCACTATGATTTTTTTTCATATGGAGGATTTAAAATATTTCTCTTGAAGCTATTGAAGACGCAGCTGGCATTCTGTCACAGAGGAAGCTCTATGGGGTCTTCTCTGTCCCCGTGCACGGAGGCAGTCTACCCTGGGACTCCACGCCACGCCGTGGCGACACTACATCTCTGCATCTCACATGATGTCACTGTGGCCACTGGTCCCTCAGCACATGGGCTCAGGTGGACAAAGCTTTGTTCTCTTGATTTAGGATGAGCAACCGGCCCAAGTTTAGCTCAGCTTGAGTTAATTGGAACAGAGGCGATTCCCCCAGGATCTCATCAAGGGGTATGGGACCTCTGGTCTCATCTCTGCATTCAGCTTTGCTTCAGACTCCTGCTTATTAATTCCCTTGACCCCAGAGCCTCGCTCCTCCCTTTTCTTCAAAGAGTGTGCTAACACTGCACCGTAGAAGCCTCTCGGATGATGACTGTGAAGGCTGGTCAAGAGGGAGGCTGAAGTCTATGCAGGTAATGGATGGAATATTCATGAACAGTATATTGAGACAAGGATAAATGTAATTTCCAGTGACTGCAGTATCTGCTAGAGGTATAATGTCCCTGCTTTGAACAGTCTCCAGAATATGTCTGATCAAGACAGAAACCTTACTTTTGGCATCACTTCTAGCCCAACATCAGCATTGCCACCAAATTATTTTTCTATTCCTCCTTCAAGCCACAAAGTTCTGAAACTACGGCAGCTATTTAATAGGTGGGTTTTTTTTTTTTTCCCATTTCCATCTCCATCCAAGATTTTAAACCAAGATGGGGCAAGTAGAACTCTGAAATAACCACTCAAAATTCACAGGAGCCCTTTCTCCTGTCTCCTCTTCCAGAGCTGTTCGTATTGGTACTTACTCTGCATTGCCCTCTTCCTGCTTTACTTGTGTACATTCTTGTCTCCAACATGCCACCCCTTGCCCCCCATTTCCTTGTGACTGAACTCCCAAGGACAAGGTCTCTATTCTCTGTGCACCGTATATTAGATCCAGAGAATAGGAGGCACTCAGTAATTTTGATGAGTTGTTTTATCTCCTCTTAATGGCCAAGTATCAACTGTTAAGTGCTATTTCTCTATAATCTTCACATTTGTTTGATTAATTTTAGGTCTCCATTCAGATTGGTACTACATTTTTAATGACAGATTCATAACTATCTGGGAAGTTTCTAGACTCTAAAGATCAGGGTCCTAGCACTCTTAGTCAAGGACTCCTTATTTTGGTTGCTCTCTGCAACCCCCTCCCCCCCTTTTTTTGGTGAAGGCAATTACTGGCATATGGATTATTGCATAGTCAGTTCTAGACAGTCACTGACAATTTTGGTTTCTTCTCCTGACTTCTGTTTAGGAGACAGTTAATGAGAGCCTGGAGGGCTACAAGGTGAACAGTGGGCTTGAGACACCCCGATCTTAAGCCCACTGCTGCCATTTCAAAACAGAGCCCCCTGATAGCACAGCTTTCTCATGAGCAAAATTTCCTCATCTATAAAACGGACATTAAAACAGTTCTCGCTCTGAGGACTAAGTAATGCGTGCGGTATGCTATGTGAACAGAAGCCACTGCTATTCCACAGAAAAGGACCTGGAAATCTGGGGTGCGGCTAACTGCTCTCTTACAAGCATAATCAGGGTCTTGTTTTGCTGTCTTTCAATTTACACAAAATCTCTCTCTCTCGGACCTTCCTGCTGTCGTCTGTCTCTTGTTTGTAAAAGAGCCTGAACAGTTGCTTCTATAATCAGTTATCCGTTTTCCCTTTTACCAGGGCTACAATAAAGGAATAATTCCTGTTTTAAAGTAGTTCAAATTTTCCCTAAATTAGAAGATGACAATATGTTAGGACACTTTTATACTGTCTGGTCCTCAGCCCCCCTCCCTGTATGTTGCTGCCTTATTCGCAGAAGAAAGGATAGTCTTCCTATTCCGATTACCTGATTTTAAACCTTTCAAACCAGAAGAGATGGGAAATGACAGTGCAGAACAATGCCTCCTGCCTCCCTCCTCCCTGCCTCGCCCTCCCTCCCACTCTCTTAACCACCAGCTAACTAATGCTTAAGCTATAAAGTTCAATATAGGCGACAAAAGCTTCTAGCCATAGTTTTTTTTTAAGGGTAGAAAAAGGGTGCAGATGCCCAGGATTTGTTAAGAGGCATGGTTTTGATGCTGCAAAGCCCATTTTAAGTCAGATTAAGTTTACAGAGGTGTAGCTGATTATTTTGAATAATTAAATGGTGTCAAAACCAGCTGTGATGAATAGCACTGGGGTCTCAAATCATAAATAATTGAGAAACTGGAGTTGCATTTGATCATCCTGATCAAATTCTGATCTCCAGAGGATAAATGTTTGTCCTGAATACCATCAACATTGTTAAATGCCTCAATATTCTTGCTCAGTCATCCAGCCAACAGTCAATTGAACTAAATCACTTTAACACCACACACATTTGCTGTCCTCATGAATACAAAATGTTTGACTTTAAACCATGTTCTTTGTAGTTGAATAGGCACCTTTTTTGGGTAAGCATCTAATAGCCACATTAAATACTTGACATGTTTTTGTCTGTTCCACAAAACATATGACACTGGAAAATAAATCAGAGGGCTCCTTTTTTCTACCACTTTTGCTTTGAGCCTGCTCAAAATACAAAATATAAACAAAAAGCTAAGAAAGAGTTCATTAAAAATGATTCGTCGATATAATTGCCTTTAGGATGGCCTTTGCGACTCTGGATTTGCATAGCGACAGGGGCCTAATTTTACTTCTCATGGTCCTTGCAGAAAATGTCACCTGCACGGCTCCTGGAGCACGTCAAAGTGCACCCTTCCATTACTCTACATTGGCTCACGTAACCCACTGTGTGCAAAGAGGCGGGCAGGTGAGCAGCAGCATCATAGTTTCCATTTTAAAGTAGAAATGAGACAGAGAAAGGAACCGATTCACCACAAAGCTAGAAGACAGCTGAGCTGCCATGAAAACTTGGCCTCCTCGGCACAACTCTTGCTGCCAGAGATGTGCCTTAGTTAAGCGCCTCAGTGAAGAAAAGGGCAGTCTGTTTAATAGCTCCTCATTGACACCCTGTCACTGTTGAACTGGCACAGAACCCAGAGCTGGCAGGGTGATGCGTGCTGCTCTCCACCTTGTTTCCTGCACACCAGTTCTTAAAATCAGAAGGCTGTGTTAACCCATGTCTTCTCTCCAAGGATTAATGATTGCGAAAACCACCACTATCAACCTTTGCATGGGCTTAACAGTTACCCTAGCACTTTCAAAGATGTTAATCATTTACTTTTTCCAACTTTAGGATATAGGTGGCATTAACACCATCTTAAAAAACGAGGAAACAGGATCAGAGATGAAGTGACTGGTCCAAGGATAATGAAGCTCATGAGCACGGAGCCAGTATCCGCTTAGCCAGGCTTCAAATTCGCTGCCTCCTCTACACTGTGTACATCCCAGAGAGGACGTGGAATTCAGAGTCCTGTCCTTTGTAATATGATGGTTGTCCCAGTTAGAATTAAGAGGAAGAGAGAACTCGGGTTTGCTCTTTTCTATCACTAAGTCTGCTACAGAAGTACATGGGCAGGACACATGCAACTTTACTGGGACAAGAATGCTGGTTAAAATTCTAAGTGTAAAGAAAAGAAAAAGGAAAAACAGTCTTCGCATCCTCACTTATTGCTGTCTTTGGAGTAAATTCAGTTTTTCAAAAACCCCTGTAAATAAGAGTGAGGCTTCTAGAAATTAATATAGTTTTGATACATACCTCAAAATCCTCAGAAAACCCATGCTGGTTATTAGAATAGAGCTCACCGATGTGTTTAACAAACTGTTTGACAGGAATAGCTTCCATGTCATCTGTGGGAATAAAATGACATTCAGAGTCACATAAAATTCTTCCATAAGACAAATAACGCTGATAAGGGATTACAGAAAACAAATACATGATTTTTGCAAAGAGTGATATAATTGTATCATATGAAATAGATGTTCTCAAGAGAGGTCTCAGGATTTACTGTACATTAGGATCTCATAAGTTTAAATGCCTCTCAACTAGATTGAATACGGTTTATTTAATAAAGGCATATAATTACCTTTTTTTTTGTATTAAGGCGATTTATATAGTTAAATTACCACATGCACTCCTAACTAAAAGTCTGAACTTACCAAGGCTAGATAAACATTTTATGGTAACTTAAGATCGGTTTTTTGTTTTTTGTTGTTGTGGTGGTTTTTTTTTTTTTTTTTTGCTATTCAATTATTCAGTTGGGGTCCAGCTTGAACTTGGGGCAATACAGTTCTATTTCCAATCTCTGAAGTCTAAGCAATCTTTATACACAATTACATGTAGATGTCATTGTACTAGTTGGCTTTGGGTACAATGCCTTCTATGTTTAAGTGTTCAAGATTTTAGTTCAAGACAGCTGTGTCTACACGATGCCAATTAATCAGTTAGACGGAATTAACTGGATTTTTTGGTGTTGACAAACTAGGTATAGCATCATGAAGACCATACATTCCAATTTATTGTAGTGTTGTCACTTCAAAGGACATTTTTAGTTCACAAATCCCAAGTATGTTAAAAGCTGATTAACCCAGCCCCAATTGATAGAGTGCTGTAAAAGTGCCACACCCCACTCCCTGGAGCTCCAACCCTCCTTCTTCTCTTCTTCCCTCGACCCTCCCCCGCAAATATTTCCTTTTAAAAATACTCTGCTGAATTTGAGATAAACAACAGACATGACATTTACTTTATTCAGAGTGAAAGATCTTTGGCAAACGCACAAACATCTAAACTGCCACAGATGCTTTTCTTAGCAAAGGGTATGAAGATCTGTATGTGTAAATGAGGTCCTACTTTGGCAAGAATGTTATAGATCCAGGCCTGACAATCTGATTTCTCTTCATCTGGTGACAGTTAACATTGACTATGTCATTCCTTCTCTACTTTCTTTCGAGAGAGCAAAGCTCTAGGGTGGCTTTTTGCATCTATTGACATTTTCAAACTTGAATCATTCTTAAGTGGAAAATAGCATCTCATACTTTGTTTAAGGAAGGTGACTTATATGTTCATAATCCAAATTGCTTTGCATGGAAATGTTACTTATCAAATAGGTGGTGTTCTGTAAGCACAAATTCTTTCTGTGTGAACAATTAAAGACCTAATCATTTTAATAGGCCACCTTATGAAAAAAAATTGCCAAGTTATTTACAAATATTTCAGGATTGAAGATGTTCATGAATATGCAATCATTTTGCACGCCCAAGAAATCTATAGCGCCCATAATGATGTAACCAGCGTTAACAAAGTAAGCAGAGCCAAAATGTTTCCCCCGAATATTTAGCAGAATGCATGGTTAAAAAAAAAAAAAAACCCTCCAAAATTATCTAATCACTTCAAGTGATTAGAAGTAAGCATAGTATGATTCTATGATAATGAACAAGTGGTGAGGAAGTAAGCTTAACTTGAGAAAAGGGTTACTATGTACAAACTGGAGAGTCTAAAAGATTAACCAAGGATAAACTCATTTTTGGACAAGAGGCAAAAAATTAGTTAAAGGGCCAGAGCCAAGTGTCACAAACACTCCCGTATTCAGAAGGCAGCAGTTCTCTCCTATTTTTTTAGAAATGAAAGACAAAACTATATTTCTAAGGATAGGGTGACACTGTTAACAGTGTAATAGGCTGTGGACATTTACTCCATAATGTTAGTGTAGAATTTCAGATTCCTAATAAACAATAAACTTATGGTGCCATGATTAAGCAAATGGACTCTATTTAAAAACTAAGAAAAGACAATGTTAACTTTAGAGCTATTTACTCGGCACACCACAGTGCTTTAAAGGTTGTGGCTCATCTCAGTCATTAAAAACCTGTGCTTTCTATTATTTTTTTCCAGCCAACTGGTCAACATAATGCCTTTCAAGCCTGTAAATTAAGTCTGCCTCATATGTCCATGGCCTGATGCAATGAAAATCCATCAGAGCTCAGTATGATGATCCTGGAATAAGACTCACTAGTGTCTCCAATTTGCTTCTTTACCCAAGGAAGTTTAACCACAGCTCACTGCAGCTCCAGGCAGCAGTAACATCAAAAAACCACCAGGCAGGCAGGCAGGCAGGCAGGCAAGCAGACACATGCAAACACACACACACACACACACACCATATTGACCACCGTCAGCTCCCCAAATAGCACATTATTTGTCTTTTAATCAAGATAAATGAAGTTGAGTCATAAGTCTTTTTCTGAATATTAAGATGAATTTAAGGTTGTGATTAATTTGAAGTCCTAATGGTTTTCTCTTATATAGTTTTTCTATTACATTTCTCTCAACATATGCCAGATAATTATAAAATTACTGTAGCAGAAGGCCAAGCAATTAGGACAGCATCAAAGATCTGATCTGCTGGGTCTTTATCTGGAAAGGCTCTGGGTTATAAGACATCCATGTATACAATGTTATTTCACCTAAACATCTGAGTTTGATTTAAAAAGGCAGAGAGTACCAGTGACACTAACTGTGGACCAGGCACTTTCTATGCTCTTAAATGTATTAACGCATACTCAATCCTCTTCAAACTCCACACTCCTCAGTTGAGACATTTAGCTCAGAAGGACGCACTGAAGCCTGGGGAGTGGCAGCAGCAGCTGGCCTCAGACCCAAGGTAAACAGTCCCTGATCTGGAGAACAGCTCTCATTTGGGTCCGTGAATGGGAAACCACTGGGTGAAGCATTTACTAATCACCTAGGACTCAGCCAGCTATTAGGGACATTATCTCTGCCCAAGAGCGACATTTTTATTGGAGAAATGATGAACATGAGAAGATGAGAGGAAGAACAGCATGTCACTATGTGGTGAAGACCTCTAGTGCCATAAAAGGAATGGATCTGAGGATTTAGGTGAGAATAGATGGAACTGATGAGTGGTGCTGGTGGAGAAGCATAAATAAAGATGAGCTGGAATCAAAAGTAATGGTGTCTCCACTAACTGCAGGGTAGATGGAAGACTCTGGTACAATGAGAAAGCGTGTATAATGACAGAGATGGTAGGAGAAGAGAGCCACCACTTACTAAGCCCTGACTGGTTATCAAGGACTGTGTGAAATGCTCTTCCTTCATTTATCTTTACAAGAACCGGGTTATCCTCACCTTACACATAAGGAATTTGAAACAGGTTGTGCAAAGTGACACAATTACTAAGTGGCAGAGTTGAGATTTGGATGCTGGTGTGCTGAGCCCAAAGCCTGTATCCCCATGCATTGTGATATACTGTCTTCATTCTCAAAGCGGCACGATTTCAAGGAAATTAACAGTATTTGGGCTAATCTGTAAAATACTGCTTTTTAATTCTGAGCAATGTCTTCATTTATAAAATTTTCAAATGCCAAGGTTTAAATGAGGCAGAAGTGGAACCACTAGAAGTGGTTTGATACAGAAAGTGTTTGATATAGTCAGTTGAGAATCAGCACCCGAGAAGTAGATTTATTGTTATTAAATAATATTTACACTCTGTTCTAAGATTTTAACCCTTGGTAGTTGGAGTTAAATGATATGTAAGAGCACTTTTATTTTGGTCAATCCATGACAAAATGCCTTTATGCATCATTTCTGATGAAACTTGAAATTAATAAAACAGCATTCAAACAAGGTGACTATTTACGGAGAAGAAAGTACCAGAAATACCAAAGCTGAAAGATTCAGAGGGAAAAAAAAAGTCAATAATCTTGATCTCAAATGCAACAGTTAGAAATTAATATATTTGAATGTAAAGAAAGGCTGTTTCCCAAATCTGCCACTATGTCTCTGCTGTATCCTCTGAGACACTAGGGGGAAATCACCCAAACTTTGGTCTGTGCTCCTAAGCTACTTTCATTTACTAAATATGTTTTAATTTTAAAGAATGACAGATAAAAGGGAAAAAAAACCCCAAAAAACCCTTGGCTTTCTTGACTGCACTTAGAAAGGGAATATCTAATTCGAACATCTATCATGGGGAGGCGCTGGTGAAGCCCCAGCCCGGGACCCAGCTCAGAGGTAGAAGGGTCTTCATTCAGCCTTGACTTGGCACAACTGTTTAGCCACCATTCTTATAGGCCACCACTGACATAAGGCTTCCTGGGTAGGGGGCAACCAGCGGCAGTGGTGCGGATGGCAAAGCCAGAGCCAGGCTGCCTGGTAGTGTGACTTTACCTCCGATCCCTTCCCTTGCTGGCAAATGGGAAGAATAACCGTCTAACTCATAGTGTTAGGAAAAGTAAACAAGATATCAAAAGCAGTTACAGGTGTGCTTGGCATTTAGTAAATGCTTAGTAACTGGGATTTAATATTATGTAATGGTCGTTTTACATGCATGACCCCACATCTCAGGGCCATAATTACCTACATTTTGTAGATGAGGAAACTGTGGTTGAGACAGACCAAGGGGGTTGGCTAAGGGGTTCAATGACATTGTCAAGTGGAGGACCAGAATGACTCCAAAGCTGGAGTCCACCTTAGGCCTTTCCAGAGAGCTGAAAATGATGACGCAGAATTACAGAGGGCAGACAACCACATAATGCATTTTGAAGAAACTGTCCAACAAAGAAGGGCTGAAAAAATGTGCTCTGGCTCTAAGGGAAATTTCAGGTACCTGGAAAATGTACCTGGTCTACCGGTCACCATAGAGATGCCAGTGAAGAAAAGTGTTTTGGTATTTATTTACCTTCCTGCCAGGATGCTTAGCTGCTGAGAGTGATTGGCTTAGTTAGGGTCTTTTAAGAAAATATCCCTGCTTGCATACTCTGGCGGGGTGTGGGTACATGTATAATTGCTATTAAGATTTCAGAGGGCCTTTAAAGTTACTGATTCTGAGACCAGGCTCTTTAAAGCTCATTTAACCTATGGCACTTCCCTCAATTTGATTCCAAATTCCAACCAATGCTGTCTATGGGTAGGGAGAACCTCTAAGGTGCCAGCAAAGTACTTGGCTTAAGTCACTTCTGCTCAGACCTCTCTTTTGCCCCCTAGTCAGAACTGTTATCCAGGTCTGTTAACCACCCCTATAGTGGACAGACCTGGATTTCAAGAACTCACTCCCCTCTCGTCTGCACTCTCAGCCTCCCAGAGGCCAAGTTCAGGTCTCTCTCTCTGTGCTTGGGAATACCTCTGTGTCAACTTGGGAAGATAAAGCAAATACAAACGAAATGAACATTATCAAGATTTTAGTTAGGACACCACAAATAAATTTCTGTCTAAATCAGACTCTTAGGATTCAAGGAGTGCTGTGGAGATTGGAACATTTTATTTCCTGTCATAAAATGAAATCTCTTTTCATTTATGACACAATGAAGTCAACAAAGAAAGGGCTTCATTATAGTCCAAAAGACCAATGAATCTCCTTTGGAGATAATCTCCGTATAAATAAAATATGCCAACAAGGTTGGTTTAATCCCAAGGGTTTTAAATGGCATGTTTAATTCCCCTTTATATGCTAGCACCCTGCTGAAGCTGGTGACCTTCAAATTATTAAGATGTAGTTTAACTGCTGGAAAGGCATGAATCATTTCTGGATTTCTAAGCTACTGGCTTGCAGCAACATTTTCTTCTGTGATGCACTTATTAGAAAGTTAGATTTTCTAATTTCCAGGGAAAGGCATTTATAAGGACATTTGTATTTGACAACATGCACATTTGGCAAAGCCCTTTTGATATGCTCTACAAGCAGGTTCCTTTCATCAACTAAGTTCTGATTTTTAAAGCTATATACAATGAAAATCCAAAAGAGTAATACTAATAGTGCATCTAATTTGTAGGCGACATATGTACCTGTAATTCTTCAGTGATAACTATAGCAAATGTATTATTCAAGGTGGTTGGCAAAATAAATATCCTCAGGTTGAAAACACTAGATTTTTAGAAAGACTGGTAGATGTTAAGATAATATGGATTGTAAAGGACAGAAATTTGAGACCATGTTAATGCTTTGGAAGACGAAATGCACACGAGGGGACTGACAGTTTGTGTTCAATTATGCTTTCTTTATCTTCACAGAGTAACAGTGGGAGACTAGTAACCCTGGGTTATTTGGTTTTGAAAAACTGTTAGTGAAAAAATTTAGAGTCAAAGCTCCTTACATTCTCTTACAGAAGTCAAAGTTTAACTCCTTTGGGGGGGGGGAGCCCACTTTATGCATATTTCATACTTGAAAAATCAAGCACTATATTTCAAAATTTTCCTGATAAAAGGACTGATGTCACTTCTAATAGTGTTTGGAACCTAACCTCAAATGTACTTCCTTCATGGTAGATAATTACGCTTGCATTATGAGTTCTTTCTGATGTGGCTAAATAATCTTAGCCACCAAATCCACAGCCTCTAGCATTTTCACAATTTATGTAAGTGTAAGTGAGACCAAGAAAAAACATCTCTTACAAGACCATCACTGCCTTGTTAAACCAGAAGAGCACACTGAAGATGCTAAAGAATCTAAATTAATTTGCTAGAATTAGTAAAATTAGCTACTAGAATCTCCTCAGAAATTCCTATATATCACTGGCACCAAGATGTATCAAAAGGTTAGCAAAGCTTCCCTTAATCTTTTGCCTCTTTTATAATACTTTTTAGAAGTCAGCATAACTTACTGATTTTATTTGTGCTTTGGGATTGAAAAATCAAGGCTGTGATTTATGAATTTTAACGACAGTAGAATCATCTAAAAGTTGCTGATTTAGTGACTGAATTTATTCAACATGTTTGTGCATTGCTCCCTAAGTCACTGAAATCACACAGACCTATATTTGCAGAGGGAGTGGAGGTATTTGTAAGTTGAGAGTAGTTCTTAGGAAAAGAATAAAAATAAGTGAAGATAAGAGGATATGATATGGAGGAAACTTCAACAGCAGAATTATGAAGCTCTGGAAGGATGAAAGAATCTAGGAGAGTGGCAAGTAGTAAAATAATGGCAAAGAACAACTACTCAGAAAAAGCTAAAGGGTATTCAATGAAAATGGCTCGATTTAATGAAGAAATATCTGAATGAGGAGTCTGAAGTCTCAAGATATCAGAGCAGCGTGACAAAAAGTGGCAGTTATCTTTCAGTGTCTTGTGTTTTGATCTCACACAAATTCCAACGCCAGCTCCCTTATGGGTGTAAGTTTGTGGAAATTAATAGTGTCTCCTACTCTCAGTTTCTTCAACTGTGAAATGGGGACATCAACTGCACTTGTGCCCACAGGATTGCAGTGAAAATGAGCATACGGCCCATATCTGGCAAGTGCTCGATCAATGTCAGAGGATGTTTTCTAAAAAATCTTACCTAGGAAACAAGTTCTAGCAATATCTTACAATGATGACTCTGGACCACCATTTTACAAGTTTCGTACCTGAATTTCCAATCTCATGCTTCTGTACACATTTTTAACTGGTATGATGGTTTGCTTTACTGGTGCTTGTTAGGAAATTTAAAAAAAAATATGAATCCTAGACAATGAAAAGTTCAAGTGATTAAAAATTGATAAATCTGGAGCCCAGTAATCTTATTAGATTTTGAATAAAGATAAGCTATAACTGGATCCAGTGGGCAAAATTTGTATGAACTTTATGAGCCAAGTATGAGCTCTACAAACATGCTATTATTTTTAGAAATAAAAACAATTAGTTAATTTCCAAGTTAAAACATTTCAAATGATCCCAAGAGTCCTCTAGGAAAGAAAAGTTGTATTGAAAGCTTTAATGGAGTGAAAATAACTCACACATTTATTAAAATGTGTGATTTTTAAAAAAGATTTATTTATGCATACAAGAACTGGGGTGTAGGCCAGAAAGTGGGGACAGCGAGAGGATTAATGAGAAACAGAGTGGGGAACAGACCAGGTGGATCTACTGAAATATACTACTGAGGGGAGCAGCAGGTGAGACACGAGAGGTCTGCTGCACCCTGTGGGTCAGCTCCCTGGCCCGGGATCAAACTCATGTTGCTGTGTGCTGAGACAACCCCTTGCACCAACCAGCAGGGAGGCCCTAAAAGGTATAATTTTTTAAATGGATTTTCTCATGCAGTTATAGTTGTATTATAAACAGTGGAAGAAACCATATGAATAAATAGAATGGACTGTTAAAGCATTTCATAAATTATTTCATAATTTACAAAATGCAACTGTTGAATAGGACTGTGGGGTTTTAAGAAGCAGTGATTGTGATCAAGTTGGAAGTTCTTTGACACAAGGTCACGTAGGGTTACTTCCTGGTTAAGGGCAATCTAAGACTACTTCTCTTGCTGTGCCCAACCCCCCACCCCTCCGAGGCCATGCTAACTATGCAAACCCCAGTAAACAGAGTAAGAGCAGTTTCGTAGTGGAAGTCCTTGCACACCACACTGCCTTACAGCAGCATTTCCCAGTAACAGTAAAAAAGGGAAGTAATTCCTTTTTACAAAGGTGTTGCAACTTATCAAGGGCACATCCTGCTATGCCAAGCGAGATACAACCACATACCATGGATTTTCTCCATCAGTGGAGAATTTGCAAAGATTTTCTTTCCATGTACTTATGCTACCAGTAAGCAAGAATTAAGAAAAACTCCTATTTAAAAGAGAGAAAAAATCATTTAAAGAAGTGCTTGTGTATTTGTGAGTATTTCACTTAGTAATTAAATAGGTAGATGGGAAGTGAAGCAAAAAGCCTTCTAAAGCATTTCTGGCCTAAGACCTCTATTTGGAGGTGTGGCAAGGCAAATGTGACCGGTGGCTTTTTCTAAGGTTCTGGTGAAGTCAAAGACCCAAAACTCAAGTCAAAGAGCACAAATAGGTACGGAGCACCTGTGGATGTGGTCGGGTGGGAGAGATACTGTACCGTGAGAACCAGGGCTCACTGTCCGGGGGTGCTGGGTGAACAATGGCATGATTTGGGAAGCAGAGTTTGAACAGCTGACACTTCTGGCTTCCTTTATGGTTCCCAAGGTCCTGTGATCCTATCACCTCATGCAATCTCTGCCGTTGTCTTGAGTGGCAAGGAGGGCAGGCATTCTGTTTATTAGAAATTCTGGAAACCAAGGCTCAGAGAGGTCATGGCACTGAATAAAGGTTCAGTGGTGGAGGCAGGGCAAGACTTAGGTTTTCTGATCGCTAATCCAGTGGGAAAAGAAAATAAAAACTGAAAGACAGGCCCAAGAAGTACCTCACCATTTTAACATTTTAAAATGGCTTTCAAATGCACAGCTACCCAACAGCTGTGTTTGTCAGATGAATCAGTTGAGAGGAGAAAAAAAGGCTCCCAAGCATTTTCTAGAGATCACCACATATTCTAGGTAATCCAAGAGACAAATGATTATACACATGCTATTGCATACGTCTGAAAGACTGGACAAACCTACTTATTCTGTGCAGATGGAAGACTGATGACTCCGTCTGCTCGCTCTCCTCTCAAAGGCAGGAGCGTTATGACCACCACCCAGAGTAAAGGGTGAGGGTCAGTAGAGAAGAACACACAGTAACACAGGCCCTATCCCACCTTTATGGGAATTATCCAGCAGCCACAACAGCATCTAAGAGGAACTTAGAGACTTATCTGCTACTCTCTCATTTCTGTGTCACAGAAATGAGCTTTAGTCAGAGTATGGAGAAAATACAGCCAGTGCAAGCAATATCTAATGATGTCACATATACAGACGCATAAAAAGCTAGTGAGGTCCCCAACCATACTGTACCTAGGAATCTGCAAACAGTGGAAGCATCTCTTCATAGTGCCCAGAGAATGACTATACTTCTGAGCTTCGCAGCTATGGCCTCTTGAAAACTTTAAGGAAGGTTTACTGACACTCACTCAATCATACATTCCTTCATAGAGTTAAAGAATCCAGGTGTTACTCTAGCATTAAGAAGACATCTATCTACTTGCCTTTATCGCTCTTCCCCACCCCCACTAAAACCCAAGTAAAATGTATGGTACACTAGAAGAAGGAAACTGGAGACTGTTTCCTGGAGACTGCAGACTGGAAACTGGAGACTGAGGCAGACCTGTGGAGGATGAGGGGGAGCTGCAAGGTTGTGGGGTACGCTCTAGTATAAATAGTGCCTCTGTTTACAAAAGAACAATTCAGCTGATGAATGTATACAGTATCTGAAGACACACTGTTTACAAGTATATAAGGAAACCCAGAGCTAAGTCCAAATCTGACAAAAGGGAAGGGGTACCCGATAAAAATGCTGGGAGCCACCTTCAAATCCCCTGTTCCACCTATCACAACTGACCCGCTGCTGAACTCCTCAATGTCTATGACATTTGTGAGGATTTACTCCATCAGTGACTATCCCGACATAAACCTAATGCTATATACCTTTTTGCTGAGGACAGATGAAATATACACCAGCCCAACAATGTATTCTAGACTTTCACACAAACATCCCAAGAACCAAAACTTCCAAAACTGAGATAAATTATTCTGAGTGAGGAATCTTAAAAGAAAGCTCACTTTTACAAAAAGTATCACCAATTCTACTTTAAAAAAATGTAAGCACAAAGTACCTATCCAAACTTAATTCGGTTCAAGTAGATTGCAAATATGTATCTTCTTCCTTTTTCTCTGCTGATACTTCCCTTCCCTGTATGTGAATCTGTACTTCATTAGTTCAATTATTTATTCCTTTTAAAGGGGATTTCTTCACTTTGCAGATATGTGAAGGGAAAAGACTTTGGTCAAATCACAATTAAGCATCTCTTAGACTGGGAAGGCTTTAAATGGCCAGAAAAGTAATATTTTGTCATGGCTGTCACATTAAACCGAGAACAAAGAGCAGAACAGTTAGCCCATTGTAAATAAGAGTAGTATCTTACTTACCCGGGATAGGAATAATAGGAATACTTTCATTGGGGACCACCCGAGGTGAACTGCTATCTTCCACATAGAAATGAGCTGTCTGAAAACATTTTCTGTGTAGGAAAGAGAAAACATACAAGGAGTGAGACCAGAGAAATACATTTGTCGGAATTCATCATTTTTCAGTTGTTCTTTCACAGATTACCCCAGCTTTACACAGCACACTGCGCTGAGTGCAACCCCAGGCCAAGTAACAAGACACAAGAAGGACAACATTCAGCTTATTCAAAGAATCTCAAATAACTGTAGACTGACTTTTAGGACACCTCACCTACAATAACAGTCAAAAGGGAGGGAGAGGCTAGTTCTCAAAGACATAAAGTTGGCATGCATAGAGTAAACCTGATGCACAAATTGCCAGGATTACACCACCCAATTTCAACATTTTACATGGTACAGAGAAACAATGTACTACTCTCAACACCCAGCACCAAGTTCAAAACCAGACCTCCAATCCTCCCAAATGCAGTCATCAAACAGCTAAGTACACAGTAGCACCACATTGTTAGTGCTTTGCAAAGGCCCCGGAAGCGGCAGACAGCTCTACAAGGGGGTTAGAGGGCTTCAAGGGGGCAGACAGTCTAGATTCAGAGGTCCTTGCCAGACAACCTCAGAGATGAGGACCCGAAGCCCTCGAGTGTCATCCGCTTATATTCTGTTTGGTTTGGTTTTTACCTGTACTTCAGGCAAAGCAGAGAGCAAACACTGGTCATCACAGGACAGGCAGTGAACAGAAAAGCCATCAGCAGCTCACTCAGCCTCTGTCTACTGATGCTGGGCAGCCCTTGGCTTTCCAGCATCCACGTCACTGCTCATTGCGGCCCTAATGAGCTGCCGGAAACACAGGCTGAATATTTAATGAGGCTGCTCAGCGTGAATGGCTATTGTGACCAGAGAAGGGTCCCTGTTCATCTGGCGAAGGGGCTTTACAATAGCCGGCCTACTGCCGGGTCTCTCAGCCAAGCAGGCGGCATCCTTCTGGTGTTCCATGTCCCTGGGATCCATCCACCACTCTGGCATCTCACACCAAGGCCCACTTATACACAAAATAGCTTCACTTTTGCTGGGTATTTCAACCAATAGAGTAAGTCAACTTTCCTCAGAGTTGTCTCTGCTCTTCTCATCCAAAGTATCCTGGAATGCTTCTGTTAGGCATGCCACATTTGTATGAAGCCAAGGAAGGGGGTTGGGAAAAATCAAGCAACTTTATAAAGCAAAGGAGGTGTCTGTGGGAGTGAGGAGGCCACCAAGTCATAGAGATTATTTCACCTCAGTTTTATGCAGGGCAATTATCACACACAATCAAAAATGACTGAGCGTCACATAATGAAGCATCTTTCTTTAAGCAGTGCCTATTTTCAGATGGAAAGAAGCTCTAACCAATTGTACATTTGGGCACTGATCGAGAAGCCGTCTGGTTTGCTGCTCCAGACCATTAGAGGCTTCTGGACATAAATCACTCCCACTCTTGGCACATGTCTCCCCGGCTGCTCTTGCTGACACTGAAGAAAAGGGATTTTTTTCTATGAATCGTCTGGCTTTTTTACAACATATTACAATTGGAATATTGTAATATTTTTGTAATTAGTTTTCATCACTCATTCAGCTACCGCTCCCTAAATTTGGAAAGAACACCAGTCAAACCACACGAATATGTAATGTATATGAAATACACGAAGCATGTTAGGTAACCGAATCCCCTACTGAATATAAAATGATGGAAATCCATGTCAAAGATATGATTCCGATGCCTGTAATGACTTCTCTGCGTCTCAACCATTCATCAAATTTTGGCCTTGGATTCCTATCCCTGCCTCCCACCCCCGCCCCAATTTACACAGATTTCCACCAAGTAAAAAAGTTAAAACAGGATATGAACTTCACAAATGAGCTTTTCTTGAGCTATTGGAGCGTTCAAATACTTAGTAGCTAAAAAAAGTGCTGTAAACACTGAAACAAATGACTTCCAATTTACCAGGACATGCTTCAACAACAAAATAACCCTTCTATTTTAAGACCATAACTACTATTCCTATTTCTAAAATACGTATGTGTAAGAATCTTTATTGACCAATTTACTATTAAAGTCAAGTGACTTGGAAAGATCAACTATACTGTAGATTTTCTTAAAGAAGACAGGCAGACAGTTCTTCCAGTCTCTCAGTTACATGTGGAGCTAAATGCTCTCCGTTCTCTTTGCAAAAAGCAGTGTGTACTGAAGCAAATCACACGCTAGTGCCCCATGTGCTGCTGTTTATAGTGGATTTTCCCTGGAGCAAAGTAACTCTGTGATTGCCAGAAAATAGCACGCCACTGGCATGAAGGTCAGAGAGCTGGGAGACACTGTTCTCTCCATCTGCACCCGATGCCAGTCACACATGTTTCCCTCCCATACCAGAACCTGGTGGGCAGCTAACTACAGATCTTGGGGGAAATGTCTTCCCTTTGAATAAAGGTTTGAATGGACTCAGCAAATATTTATTCAGCACCATTGCACAGCATGGAGCGTGCAGGTAACACATTCTTTGCAATTGCCTAAAAGCCTTCATACCACTTTCTCAAGCCTACCTGAGTATTCGAATTGCACACACAATACATTACTTCAGCAGAACAATTAGATATACAAATGAACAAAAAGAAAACCATCACTTGAAATTACCCCAATCTTCTCCTAGTGATCATAATCATTAATATTTGGGTTATAGCCTTTCATACTTTTCTGCATTTGTTGACTCTTTGATCATCAAAGATGAGGGCATGGGAGCAGAATAAGAAACAAAACAGAGTCCCTGCCTTCATGGTGATTATGTTTGCATGGGGAAAAATTAACTGATTAAGGAGGACCAGTCGTAGGCAGCACAGGGAAAGACCATTTGAAGCAGGTCGAGCAGCTAGTTAGAGAGCCTTAGAGGAGAGTGAGCTCTGCATATTGTTGGAACTGAAAGGAAGCCAGAGGTCGATCAGGGAATGGTTGCAGAAAGCAAGGGCAGGAGCTAGATTACGGCACAGCCAAGGCCACAAGTTTCACGCATCTACTGGCAATGGAAAGGCAGTGGCGGGAGGGCTCTAATCTGTGACCTGACACCGTCGGCCCTTGTTTTCTTCAGAGCACTTATTTTGGTTGCTGTGTGATAAACACAGTGCAGGGCAGCAAGAATGAGCAAGATCTAATTGGGGGCTATTACTGTAATCTCACACAAGGACAGACAGACAGATTTTAACAAATGTAGTCATACTCTATCGATCCATCATCTTGTTAACGCTTACTTACCCTTTCATTTCATGGATGTACTATATAGTTACATGTTTAATTTATTCCTTAATAACTTATGTATTGTGGGGGTCTACTTTTGGCCAGGGACTAATCAAGGTGCTAGGTTGTCGTCAACCTTTGACTACCGTTGGCCACACTGAAACAGACCCCGTGCATGTACGGCTTCTGCACTGGGGGCTTAATACCTAAGAAAAATAGCAAAGCGCCCAAAGATTACGACTTAGGTATCAGCTCCAATCTGCTGTACTCGAAAGTAGGCGCTAAAGGTTTCATAAAATGTTCTGTTATTTCTGAGCTATAAAGCTTAGGTCGGCTTATTACCATGAATAGCTTTCCATTAATTGCTTCATTAAATCTGAAGTTTCTCACAGATGTTTAACAACAAATTGACCTAAAACTACTCTTCCTTATAAATTGTCATATTCTTTTATAATCTATGGACATCAACAGTTTCTTCACATTTATTTCTTGTAATCTACCAAGACAATGGAATTTATTATAAATAAAAAGAATAAAGGTTAAAAAAAAAACAGCTGGGTTCAGAGCTGACTGACATTGAATGACATCATATTTTATGTCACCCATTTCAGAGAAGTCCCATAAGAGATTTCGCTTTTGGCCTTCAGTGGTATCCAGGAATAAAAAAACCAAGGCAGAGATTTTGGAGAAGAGAAAAAGAACACAAAAGGTTTGTGTTAGGCAGTGTTAGCTCTAATTCTGAGCCCAGGGGAACAGAGTTAAGTTTCTGAAAATGCTCAACTGTGTCAATGAACATGCAATTTCAATTTTCAATATAGATCCAACTCTTTCAATTCATTTATTCTAAAAAAAAATCCCCTTGAATAAAACAGATTCTAATGCCCTAAAGAGCCTCTGATAATTTCTTCACAATGAACATTATTTATGCAAGAACCTCAAAACGGAAAATCAATCAAGTGGATCATGTTCGTAACAAAAATAGAAGTTTAACTATAAATTATAGTCAGATGGATACTTTTTTTTTAATAGAGGCATGTTTATTTATTTATTTATTTGTTTGTTTGTACATGCACTGGGTACAGTCAGAAGCGCGGGAGGGTGAGGGAATTCACCAGAGCCAGAGCGGGCAGCAGAGCAGGCAGAAGGACCGAAGTACACTGCTGAGGGGAGCAGCGGGCGGCAGGAGAGGTCTGCGCGCCATGTGGGACCCTCCTCCGGTGGCCGGGGAGCAGCCAGGGATCGAACCGGCGCCACAGAGGCCGCGGGCAGCTTCGCAACCCAGTGATCAACCGCTGCGCCACCGGAGAGGCCCAGATGGATACCTTTTTTTGAAGATCTAATCAGTTTTATTAAAAATCTCATGGAGCAGGCAGCATCCCACCAAGCAAGCAGAAAAATTCTATTCACGAGATGTTTTATGTTGTTGCCTCTCCCTGTTGTCCTCTCTTCTCCCCTGTCCTATCCCCTCCGGGTCCCTTTTAAAAGGACTAAGAACAGCCCTTTCTCATCAACCCTGACTGGGTCAATGCACTTGAAATTAGTTATTTTATGTTGAAATTATGTTTTTATGTCAAAATTAGTTATTTTCTGTTTCCCTCATCTGCCTTTGCAGAATATATTTTCCCGACACTATGGGCTTCCCAGTTTAGTTCTGGAGCATCCTGAAGTCAGTCAGTCTCTCTGCTTCCCTCTCTGCCTCCCTTCCCTCTCTCACACACATATAATGTGTGTGTATTAATAAATAACCAAGGAATAAGGGTTTACTATTCAAACAAATGCAGCAAACTACACAATAAGCAAGAAATCTCTAGAATTTTCCTCAGCATTCCCCCACACCCATTTCCATCCAGGAGCCTGACATCCATAAGGCAGAACACCAGAATCAACAGTCTTTTGCATAAAAGTTTTCCTTTCTGCTTCTCCTGTTCTTTTCAGGCACCTGCTTAGGCACCTGCTTAACACATCCTAACTATTATATTTCTTTGTGTCTCTCTGTCTGCTGAGTATCTGGGAGCAATTACGGTGACCAATACTATTCAAAAACAAAGCGCTGATCCTGAATTCAGAACAATGGCATATTGCAAATGTCTGGAATTCCACATCTCACTGCTGTATATCGAAAAGTTTTTTCAAAGGCAGGCATCCAGTCCTGTTTACTGGAAAGGGGGTTTCTGAGATTTATGGACATCTGTGTCAAATGTACATCTCTTTGACAAGCTTGAATGTCATGCTGTTCTCACCCAGGGCCCTTGGCTCACTACAGCACATCGTTCTCAATGTCACTATGACTGCTGGGGCCTGGGCAAGAACACGGTCACAACACAGTTTCAAGATTCCAATGCAAACCCAGGATTACGAAAAAACCCAAATGTTGATACAAAGGGATTAGAAACCAAGCACTGTCTCCAAATTAGGCTCAATGGCTTTATAATCGTATCAGGTGATAAGGAGTTTGTCAGCAGTGAGCTGCTCAGAATGCTAATTGCACACTAGAAGGGGCAGTTGGCTGCACTGCTGCCGAATATTAATTAAGCAGTCTTAAGTGATTTATACTGCCCTCATTTAAATTTACAGTGGCACACCCGCTAATAATCCCATTCATTCTCATACTGTCAAGTACAGAGATCACATTAATATTTACTTTTGTAAATTGATCTGTTGTAGTAAACCACGTATGAATAAGAGCCACTTATAAATAGAAAGCTGAAAACGTTCACGAGGTTTCAAGGAAGATGATTGAGAGTTGTATTAAAAAGACATGGGTTGGGCCTCCCCTGGTGGCGCAGCGGTTGAGTGCTGGGTTGCGAAGTTGCCCGCAGCCTCTGCAGCGCGGGTTTGATCCCCGGCCACCACGTGAGGGTCCCACATGGCACGCAGACCTCTCCTGCAGCCTGCCGCTCCCCTCAGCAGTGTACTTCGTCAGTCTGCCTGCTCTGCTCTCTCCTCTGGCGCTGGTAAAGTCTCTCATTCTCCCGCGCTTCTGACTGTACCCAGTACTTGTATAAATAAATAAATAAAATAAATCTTAAAAAAAAAAAAAGACGGGGTTGATTTATTAGGGCAAGATGTTTCAAGAAATTGAAGTGACAAATACAATAGAAGGCAAAGGCTGTTGGAGTGGTGGGGTTTTTCCCCCCGACAAAGAGTCTGTCTGAAATAACTCAGGGGTCCCATTTGGAAAAGAGCCCGATGTAAGTTCTGAGTTGAGATTTTTCATATGCATCCACTCACTTGCTGTTAAGATTCCTTACTGCATGTTAAGTGATTCTGCTTGTAAAAGTCAGTTTGCACTTGTAGTATTTTTTTTTTTTTCAGCACGGGACCTTCTTGAAAGAAAAATTCAGAAATTTGCTTCTCATTTGCATATCTTCCAAACCATAAAAGCAGATTAAGTTATCAGACAAATAAGAATGTGCTTTTGGGGATCAGCACATGTCCTGGAAATCCTGGGGCATATGGTTATTATACCTTGGATAAATGGCGCTTGTCATATATGCGAGGGGAAAAGGAGGGAAGCAGGAAAAAGAGAACAAGATGATGTTGAGGATAGATGGGGTGGGAGAGAGGATACAGATATTAAACAAGGACGAAATGGTTCAAAATATTTTGGATCTCACATGTGTGGTAGACGGTCCCATTCAACTCCCACTACAGCTAGAAGCAACAAAAACCTGCTTCCTACGGTGAGGCTTTTATATAGATTGTCTGCAATGAACATCTTAGGATGGTGGGAGAAAATGAACAAAAGTGGTCTCAAGGTAATATACTTTCTTGCTAACTGCTATATTTGCAAAAAAAGTCCTTGTAGATGCCCCGGGATGACCGAAATGCTGATGATACTTTCCAGGATAGGATAGCAAAGGTCACTGCATAATACACATTTTGACAAGACTAGAAACTTGACCAGGGCGGTTTTTATTGCAGCTAGTTTCAAAGGGATTCAGCCCGGGAGAGAACATCTCACAGCTCCTGGCTATTCCCCAGACAAGGAGGCTGGAAGTTAGGGGCTGTGAGGAAGCAGTCTCAGACTTAGGATTGGCCTGGGACCTTCTGATTTTCTTGAGTTGAGGCTTAAGGACTCTCCACCTCATCTCCCATTATTTTAAGGCACTGACACAATTCCCCCATTGATTGGGAAGGACAATGGGAATCTGATGATCTACTTTGTTTTGACAAAAAAGATAGGAAATGTAAATTCATGTTTTATTTACTGCATGATTCAGTATCAATAATGTAAAATGGTCTGGTAAAGCAACTTTTAGCAACTACTTATTTCCTTAATGTACTGACTAAGTCAGTCTGATTTTTGCTCTAAGAGTGACCTCTTAAGGACCTATCAAGACATTATGTGCTTCTTCACTGAAGAATCTCAGATGCCAGGACTTTCTAAATATGTGGGACCGTGGAATGTGGGAAAATGTGGTGTCACATATGACCTAAGAATCTAATATTAAAATTTGAAACCATACAAATACCTAAAGTAACCTCAGAGTGGAGGGCTCTTTAATATTGGCTCATGATCCAGAAACCAGAAAAGAATATATGGATAAATGTGACATGAAAGTCAATGCAAGAGCCTAAACAAAGTTAACAGGCAAAGGGAATATTGGGCGAAAAGCATTTGCAGCCCACACTGCTAACAGGGGATCTCTCTTAGAAAAAGGCCAACAACACAAAGGCAGAATGAGCTGCAGATTCAGAGTTTGCAGGAAAAGAAACACAAATGGCACATATATGTATGAAATATGCTGATCCTCACTTATGATAGGAGCAAATGTATTAAAACAATAAGACACCACTTTTTTCCATAAGGAAAAAAATCCTTAAGTTTGGCAAGACGCTGTACAGGGGAAGCTGGAGCGAAACAGACCCACGGGCCCCTTGCCACTGGAAGCAAGGGTCAGTGCCCCGCCCTAGGGAGCAATTTGGCACCTGCCACCACAATTGCAAATTCATATAACGTACACTGTAAGACAATCTGTGGTATTTATCCTATAGAGGTATTTATCCACTGGTAAAATGACACACAAACTTATTCGCCACCATATTATAGACAAACATTAAAACCAACCCTTGAAAACTGACCACAGATCTGCCATTTCCAGAGGGGGATTAAGAATGTGTGTGTGTGGGGAAAGCTCAATGGGCTATAATGAAGGATTATGGATGATTTGAGGGTGGGAGGACACCAGTGATTACACTCGAGGGGGAAATCTTATACTGTCAAAACACTAACATGTAAAGCAATGGTTCGCCAATGAAAAATTAAAACACACACACACACACACACGGGAACAACCAAAGGGACAGTCACAGGGGACTGGTTAAATGAGATGACACATCTATACAAAAGAATACAATGCCTCATACAAAAGAATGAGGTAACCACATATGCACAGAGAAATATATTAAGTGACAAAAGCAAGGTTACTGTAGTTATATATTGTATTCTGCTGTGTAATAAGGGGATGTAGGGTCATATTTGTATATACACATTGACACGTAAACTTAATAATCTGGAGCAAGAAACATCAAATTAGGGCTATATTCAGTGCAAATTAGTTCCCTATATTCAGGGGGCAGGGTGCAGGCTGGGTGGGTGATGGGATAGAGATCTAGGGTTGTAGATACATAATTTTAAAATTTGATTTTTGAGCCATGTCAAGTATTACCTACTTAAAATTTAAAACAACTTCATTGAGAAATTAAAAACTTGCACCTGCCTCTTATTGTTTTTTCTTCTCCCTTCGGGGGAGATAATTCGCCATCATTTCTTATGGCTGTCGTCGTGCTTTAAGTGGTTCTGTCCACCCTTAGTCTGTACAGCCCCATCCGAGGACTGTTTGAAGTAAGCAAGGTTAGAAAAAGGGGCGAGGAGATACTGCCCTGGGGTGAAGTGCATGGGCTGTGCAACAGCAATTTTAACTGTGTGGAGGGTTGCTATTTAGGCAGCTCTTCGGGATTTCTCCTTGGGAGGTTGCATTCCCCTCCACATCGCGATAGAGATGCAGGCTAGGAGAGTGGGGAGAAAGAGGCAGAGCGAGAGATGTGACTCTGCCCTGCAGCAACCTGGCAGAAGAGGGAGGGGCCCTGTTGTCTCAAAGGGCTTTTAATAGAGCGGAGGAAGATGGAACTGGGTCAGGAGGCTGCAGCAGAAGCTCCTGGGAATGGGGTGGGGGGCAGATAGAGAAGTGGGAAGGTGGTCTCAGTACATGCAATCCTCAGGAGGAATGAGGAGGTGAGGGTCTTGGAGGATGAGTATGGCAGGACAGCCAGCTTAGAAGAGCAGAGTCTCTGAGCCCCCTGAGAACAAGCTCTAGATCTGACTCATCTCTTCAGCATGGAATATTAGCAATTCATGTCAAGCAGTGAGGGGAAGGTCACTGCTCAGGTCTCCGGGCTAATCCCAACTCAGCCATCTAGCCAAGTAACCTCCCAGAGCCTCAGTTTCCTCATTGTCTCAACCAGGTAAAAATGTATCTTACACATGAAATATTTTCTATGTGTTTTCTCCTTTACTCTCCACCACAGCCCCACAAAAAGCAACTAACATTACACACATTTCCAGATGAGGACATGGAGGCTCAGGGGGCTTTGGTAAGTTGTTCAAGGTCACAGTCAGGAAAGGTAGAATGACAGTTAGAACCCACACCTCCCCAAGATAATGTCTGTCTTAGTTACCATATACAATAAGGCAAAGAGAAAGGACATGATTTACAATCAGGTGGATTCTAAAAATACTTGTAATTTCCTAAGATGGTCTCTCAACTCTAGCCCCAGATGGAACTGACTGTGCTTCCCCCAAGCTGTTGGCACTCAGAAGGAGAGAAGAAACCAGACAAACTAGTACCTTATTAAAAAAAAATACAGCCTCTTCGGATCTAAAATATACCCATAATAAGCCCATTCCCATATTTAGGGGCAGTTACATAAAATAGAATTGATCACAGTCTACCGAGATATGGTATCATTTCTAGAGAGGACTTAGAAGGTGGAAGTACATTTATCTTTGTGCTATCCACGAGGGGAAGCTAGCTTCTTCAAGTGTCATAGCCAAAAGCACATATTTATAATGACTGGGAATGGAAGTTGGGAATTGAAGTGAAGCCAAGATCTGTCTGTCTGTCTCTTTCTTGAGATCTCTGAGTCTAAAGTTGTGCAGAGGGTTTATCATGTCAGATCTTACAGATCTTTGCAGTTTTAAAAATGGATAGGACATGAAAGATTTCTATTAAGTAAAAAGAGATCACAGAAGGAGTAATTACATTACCAGGATCAGCAGTTACTGACTGCCTTTCCTTACAAGGCCAAAATTGCACCATCCATGTAAAAGAGGACCGATCTTGGACTTTCTCATTAACCTTCACAATTCCTATACTGCACAGGACAGACCTCATTGGCAGACCTGATTGTAATGGATGATTACCTAAAATTTCATCTCAATAAGCTGCTTTACCCATGGCCAATAAAAAGAAATCATTTGACATAAAATTCTAATGTAAAAATCTATGAATTGGACGTAGTAAGGATCTACTCACAACATAATATTAACCAGTAAATTAGTCCAGTTAGCACTTTAGTACTAAAACATTAATCACCATACTGAGTAGTTTCTTAAAATAAGCCCACAGAAATATTATCAGGAGGTTCCAGTGTGGTGACAAGATTGTTATAGTCACGCCTCCTAGACCTTATAATAACTCATTTCACAACAATACTCCTTACTAGTCAAGCTATCTAGAACTCATGTGCTTTCATTTTTTTAAATTGAGGTAACATTGGTGTACTTTTTTTTTTTTAAAGATTTATTTTTATTTATTTATACAAGCACTGGGCACAGTCAGAAGCGCGGGAGGGTGAGAGAATTCACCAGAGCCAGAGCGGGGAGCAGAACAGGCAGAAGGACCGAAGTACACTGCTGAGGGGAGCAGCGGGCGGCAGGAGAGGTCTGCGCGCCATGTGGGACCCTCCTCTGGTGGCCGGGGAGCAGCCAGGCATCGAACCGGCGCTACAGAGGCCGCGGGCAGCTTCGCAACCCAGCGCTCAACCGCTATGCCACAGGGGAGGCCCGGTGTACTTTCATGTTTAAAACGATTTCAACTTTCACCTTATTGAAAATACATTTACTCATTTCTCTCCTTCCTACTCTTGATCCCTAATTTAACTTTTAGAAATCTAACTTCACTGATATATTTCACTCAGCTAAAGTGCACACACAATGTATTTTATTTTTTTAGAAAAGCTCTGAACCATGCAAATATCTAAAATCTTAGAGAGGAAATGAATACAATAGACATATAGATACACAAACACAGAATCCCCCCAGTATGTACCATTCTAGAAAAGAAAGCATCCCCAAACCACAAAATAAAGCAAAGCAAGCACACACAGGGCATAGTTTAGCCAGGACCAGCGACCCGCAAGCTGTATTGGTATTTTCAAGTTTTACGTTGGGGAGTTTCAGTACTCTGCTGTCCGGCGGACTTTAAACTCCATGGCAACAAAACAAAAATCCAGCAAGCCAATCCCAGCCAAAGAGACACCCCTACCCCCCCTTAAGCTTGACCGCCCCTCACCTGCTCCCCTTCTTTCCTCTCTCCCCAGAAGAAGGCACTTCACGGAAACGTCTGGGAAAGCCCTTGGACTTTATTTTGTTACACCCTCTAAATGGACAAAAAACAAAAGAGAACAGGTGTAGAAGACAGTACTTTCAATTGACCACCAAAAGTTCCACACAAATATCCCCCCTCCAGCTGACAGACACATCCCATCATCGGCCCATTTGGGACACTCTCAAAAGAAAAAGCCTAAACCAAGAGGTGACTGGGGTTACTGAGGCTATTTATCTTGAGGTAAGAAAAACAAGAAATGGGAACTTTGCTCTTTAAAAGCTTGTCGTTACATACATACCCCTGCTGTGATTCAAAGGGAAAGATATCACAAACCTAATAATGAACTTTCCAGTCATGTGCCTCTTCGTCTACCTTGGACATGCTGCCCTGGCAATCAGAATGGCTTGAAATAGCACCAGAATAAACAGAACTTGGCAGAGACCCCCCTGGGTACCATTTGGACCTCCCTTCTGCCTCAAATTTCGCTGAATATGATGCTGTTAGACAAATCGAGGGTTTTATCTTTTCCCCATGCATTCCTCTCACCTCTGGACACACTCTCTCCTGATTTACAAGACAGACTGTGGACTACATAGGCAAGGTCTCTAAAAGAAAGTGGACTTAGCTGTGGTCAGGTTATTACATAGTAAGTCCAGTATTCAGTGCCCCATAAAACCTAAATAACCATAATCTCTGACCTGGCTTAGGAGTCATTTGAAAGACTTGTCACACACTCTGAAGGTGTTTAATTACAGTTAATCCTCAAACCACCTGGACTACAGGGTTTCTCACTGAAGTGATTCCTATTCTTTCCAAACTGTTGACAAAACAGCAAAGATAATCATGGATACAAGGAATCTCTTTTGAATCCCATGTACATCTCTGAATTCAGACATACAAACCCAAAGAACATTTATTATCTGCTGATTTAGTTGGTGGCTTTTTACTCTAGGAATGAAACTCTGAATTCTCAATGTTACATTATTTGTCTCGAATACAAGCTTTCATTTGTTTTAATAATTATGACTTCATAGTGGGTAAAAGTGTTTGGCATGGGAATTAAAACTTGGGAATGCGACTTAAAATTGGGGGGAGGGGATGAAAGAGAGGCGTGTGTATAATTCAGAACTTCCTGTCTCCCTCTATTGAGTACATTCTGGAACTACATCAACTGTCCTCAAAACATCACAAACACTCAGTGCGGCTATGAACATTAATCTGAAGAAATCATGAGTGTGTTGGAGTGTTTTTGCAAATTTTCATAAAAACTTGAAATTTGCAGCTTCCTAAAATATTTAGACTTCTTCTCAACCCTTAGCCCTACTCTGAATTCTGCCAGATTCACTCTTTCAGGAATGTTGGAGCAGAGCCGGCTATCTCTGCAGTTTTTCCTCACACACAATCACAGGCGCTTAAAACTACCACCCGTGAACTGACAACACTTTGCTGAAAAGCAAATGCCATGAAACCAATAACTAATATCGCGAATAATAAGGGACTACCTGAGCCAACCGACAGAACAGACACAGTCACCCCTGGGAGAGAGAAGATTTAATTCGGAGAAGCCCAAAGAAAGGTGTCGGTTCTGCAGAACAGACAGAAGCAAACAGGGGTTTCCCTTTCCTGAAAAGTGAGTTCCCTTTACAAATGTATCCAACCACTCCTTCCTTACCAGGATCGGTTCTGTCTTTTAAGGATCATGGTGTATGTTTAAATGGCAACCTTTAGCAGTGCATCTCTCCCTGCTTTTGTCTAATGACTATGTGTTAGCCTGTTCCAAGAGCTTCGGCTGGCATCTCAGGGCCAGCTCGGCAGCAGGGGGCCGGTTACTATAACAACTGACAGCTCTAGTGAATTCTGAAAGGCCCCCAGTAGCCATTTGGGAAACAGTTATTGAGCAAAAAGTTGCCTGGGATCGGCAGCATTTGCTGTCATGTGACCCGAACCTCCCCATAACAGCTGCACAGAGAAAGAAAAAAGATGCCGACCTCCAGGAAGAGCTGGGGCCCTCAGAGGCTCCCCACCCCCATGCCTGTCAGCATCTCAGAACAAGACAGTTTAATACTAAAGTGTCATCACAAACTCAAATCCTCTGGGGCAAGCCATATTTTGGCATCATGAAAGATACTTTTACTCTAGCCCCCCAGTTTGATACATTGTCAGGCTTTGGAGAGCTAAATTATAAAAATGATTCCTAATGATTAAAAAAAAAACAAACACTTGAAATATGACCACAGAGCCACGCTCCAGAAAGATGAGTGACATAGTCACCAGTTTTAAAAGAAAAAATGATGCCCGGAGTATCTGTGGTTCCCGAAGCTTTCTGTTTGCAGAAAAGATAATGGTAATCACATTAAGTCACCAGAAAGCATGACTGGGAAGCTCAGATTTTTCTAGATTTGAGAAAAGTTGAATATAAACATTACCTTTTGATTTCCACTCTCTCCCTCACATAACCTACAGAAGGGCTGGCCTGACCCAGGACTTTTGTACAGGCAGAGTTCCCATAAAAGTGGATTTCATTTTGCATGAATAGGTAGTTTGATGGCATTTTCCCTCTGGCAATACTGAGCATACTGCTCTGCCCTAAGCATTTGGATATTCTCTGTCCTATAAAAATTACAGTCAAACATGCTTTCCCCCATGAAGCCTTCCTTTGCTTTGTCTTCCTCCTGTCCCACTCTGTTGATATGGGGGGGGGGGTGTGTGTGTCAAGGGTCCCTCCCAGAGCTCAGTCCCCTTTCATCACCACTGTCACAAGGGAGCCCAAATTCAATCCCTGCGGAGCCCAAGGAGGGACTTGTGGGAGGCTCGGATTGGCTCTATCCAGCCCCAGGGAGTGTGTAGGCAACTTAGTCAGATCAGCCAGTTCATTGCCAGAACCCAGACAACTGGTGTTTTAAGTTAAATCTTCCTATTCTCAGAATAATTCTAATTTTTAAGGAAAAAAAATATTAGCTACATAAAACAATATGGAGCCCAGCAGTTTTTGATTTCTATGATTACCTGCTCATCTTCATTAACCCACAAGCTTCTTAAAGATAGGGATCTCTTTTCCTGGCTAAGTCTCCAGTACCTAGCACAAACCAGATGTGGAGGAAACGTGTCTGAATGAATAGAACAAAAGAAGGAATGGGCCTGGCATAAAAGGTCGTAAGTCAACAAACTAAAACATATGCTGAGGTCTATTTACAAAAACACACTAGCTGTGTGATCCTAAGCCAGTCATTCCCCCTTCTGGAAACACACTCCTCCATTGGGAAGATGTGAAGCTGTCCCCACCATCTTGGCTTCCACTCATGGCTACTATGAAGGTTACATAATATAACCTGTGCTTCATCTTCATTCAACCATAATTGGTTGTTACTAGTGATTGTTTCTCCCCTGCTGTCTGTTCATAGTCACCTGCATAGGAGAAATCGGTCCCACTGCACCTGCCTCCTCTATTGCTGATGTGGCATAGGGGAGAAGGCCTAAACCAATGCCACTCGTCAGCCATCAGCAAGTGAACTTGAAGTGCTGCTGTTAGAGCAGTGTTGCTGTTAGATGTGTGCCCAGGGTCACAGCGTCCCCAAGTGTCTCCGTAGCTACTGGGCTTGCAGGAGGGACCCGCCACCCAATGGAACACATGTGGTCAGCCATTCTTTAAGCCACACAGGGATGTTATCACAAGCCTACACTTGACACACACTTGCATGTGTTTTTGTGAGTCTCCAGTTATGCCAACACAAACTCCCACACATCTGTGATTTGCACCCTTTCCTATTTATTACACTGTCTCGAACTGAACATCCAGGGAAGAAAAACATTGCGATGTCAACAAACTCATTTGATTTCATGAACAGCATTCTTAATGAGGAGGCACCAACACATGCCACATTTCTGAAAATCTAAAAGGAACTTTTTTCTATCTGCCCATGAGACTAAACTGGTGGACTGATATGCCACAGAACTTACAGATGGTTTCATCATATACTGAAGAGGGACATGAATTTTTCAGAACCCTCATGATACCAGACTTTAACAAACCTGAGCCGGAAGTTCAAATTCCCATGTAGAGCTGCAGTTTTCTGTTCCAGAGTCCCTCTTGTTAGCTCAGTCCTACCTGAATCTGAGAAGTAAAGCTTAAAGAGAACTAGTGGAAAGTTCTCTTCAAAGCTAGAATTATGGTCAGAAGTTCAACTTGTCATTAAGGAAACTTAGCTCTGACCAGCTGAGACTAACACAGAACTAGTAGGTTGTGACAGTCAATATTAAAACCTAGTCAGTTTCTAGCATACCTGAAGTGTAGTTGGTCCTCTAAAATTTTCTTCTACGTGATTTAATCATTCCAAGCCATGGAAATTTTGGACACACAAACACGCATTATGAACACTGGCTGTGGAAGGGAGTAAGTGCCTTCAGGCATGCTGCTCCTCGGGTAGGCAAAATAATGTCATGATTAAGACAGTGGGGAATAGACGGGATTCAAATCTGAGACCCGCCAAAGATTAAACACCATGTTTTGGATATGTTGTCTAGTTTTACCTGACCTCAATTTTTTGATCTGCAAAACATAAAAATTCCTAGGACTTGTATACTATTTAGGAAGGGGTGTGTCCTCAGCTCGACTGGTACATAGTCAATAAAAGATCCTTGGCTACACAGGCCTGTAGAGATATGAAGTCATTTCAAGGGTAAGACTTTGCTTATCAGAGAGAAAGCTACCTTCAAAGCAATTTCCCTCAAGATTAGAGAAAACAAAACGAAACAAAAAGCCTGCGCAGCTCTCACAATTCCAAGTAGACACTAATGTCTTGAGCATAGTAGTTAAACCATTCTGTGCGAAGAGTTAACACGAGCTATATGCCGATGCACACTGCTGGAACACCCCGTACACGTAGCTCTGCTCCCAGTATCTACCTCGAATTATGCAAATTGGAAAGAAACCTTCCCCAAAACTTCCTCTGCTGAGTGGCAGCAGCTGTGCTGCTCCAAGTCTTTTGAGGAACGTCAGCACATTAGTGCCACATAAACAGCTTGTCATGATGAGGCCGGGATCGGGAGCTCTTGGAATGTGCTTTCAAGTGTAATAATTCAAAAGGTGCGTTTGTCACCATCTTGAGTAGTCAGGCCAAAACGGCACACTTCAAAAACTACTGAATTGATTTCTGCTGCTGCATTTCAATAGAAACGATTACTGCTCTAAACCAATGCCTGGCTGATATGGATTGCAGTGTTTCAAGAGTTCACACAGGGCACCGTTTACAAAAAGGAGGCAAGCTGTCACTGCTCGTTGATTTTTGTTGATTTTATCTTTATGGCTACCTCACAACCCTGACCCCGTCCCTTGTCCCAAATCACTTTGTGTATAAATCTTCCTAGCAACTATGGATTGCACTGCCATGGATTTGAGTCCCTACATCTCTTCAAGGCTGACCTTTGCAAGGAGCAGGCAAGAGAGAAGTGTGGCAAGTGACGTCTAACATTCAGTTAACATTTTAAAATAAATTTCTCCCACAAATTCATATCGCTGCCTGTAAAACTGTTGCTCAAATAGTCCCCAGTGGATAACATCTGTCAGTTGACAAACTGGATCTGTGATCTCTACCTGTATTTTCTAGTTTGGGCCAAATGTGAAGTAATAGGACTAATGATTAGTCTCTACAGGTGTCTCTCTCAGGAAATATACTGTTAACTCTGATGCCAATGGGTCTAAATATTTAAGGACACTTTCAAATACTCATGGCTCCCCCATTTAGTTTGAGTCCTTGGGGCTGTGTGACCATCTCTAGCCAATGGTGAGCAAACAATTCCACTCTGAGGTGATACGTTGAGAGCTAGATATCTGGTCCTTTTTTCTATTCCCACTCTAGCAACTGTGGGACACTTGTTCTGGAAAGCAGAGCCACAGTGGAGGACGGCTACCCACCCCACCAGACTTAACATGGATGAGAAATCAACTTCATGTTGTCAGGCTACGGGGGTGTTGGGGTGTCTCTAGGTCAGCAGCTAATGAAACCTACTCTAATACAGCTGTCCCAGCGTTAATGAGACAGCCCACTGGGTTTCAAAGTCATTTGGGAGGGAGGTGGGGACAGGTGGGTGGATCAGGTCTTTAACCTACTTACTTAGGGATATGCTCCTCTGGAATCATCTCGAGCCCATCTGGAACATCACCCAAACCAACTTCATTAACTTTATAGTCATTCCTTTCCCTTTTTTGGCCCAAAATGGTTCTGCTCAGTTGGTTCACCTACATTTACACTATATTTAGCTCCAGGCAGATGACCTTTCACTATTTCCAGGATAAGTACTTTGTGTAACTGAAATCATTCAAAGGCCTGAACTGTGAAAGAAAATTCCAAAAGCTATTTGCAAGCAGTGTTTTAAGCAACGGACAGCTGACAAAAAATTGTGTACAGCCACATGTGATAGTTTTTAAGAGACAACTTCCATTTATATCTGAAAATCTGATTTTCTTTATTAAAGAACAGTATCTTCTTTTTAGGCATACCAGGACCCAAGATTAAATCTGTATCCCTCCACCCCTGGAAAGGGCCAGCACAACAACTACTGCCGGCACATTCTCCTCGTGCGGGGGCCTGGGATGGCACCTCCCATCATGCCAGAGTAACCTCATCAAGCCTGTGAAACAGCTCTTAACTCTATTTTGTAACAGGAAACTAAGGTGGTGGAGACTTGTCTAAGCCATGTTTCTCAACTTTTTTGTTTAAATCACGGGTGTCTCCCCTTCCTTAAGGGGTCTTTAAAGACTTTTAAAAATAAACCTCCCAGTGAAATGTCAGAGTAGTAACACACTATGTGTGTATATGTACATCTACACAATGCCTGTGCCTTATACACAGAAGGAGTAAGTGCTGTCACCTCCCAAGAATCCAGTTCCCCTCTTTGGGGATGCCTGTACCCGTGTTAAGAACACAGTGGGTGAACGAACAGCGAAACTCCAAATTCCGGGCTGTCCGGCCCTGCCTGCATTCCCTTTACTGTTCACAGGACTGCCTCTTTCTCATCATGCCCTCCCACTGCTTCAGCTCCTTCATTGCCTTTCCATTATTTAAAGGTCCTCCAGGTGGCACCCAAGCTGCCCCTTCTGTCCCCATACTTTGCTTCAGCAATGAGGAAAGGCTGTTGACAACAGGCCAGGTTTAACCTCTCCACCCTCTGGCCTCCACCCTCGCTTCGTTGTCTACAGATGCTTGTGTTCAGGACCCAGCTTGGGCATCAACTCCTCCAGCGAGATTTTCCTGACCCCACAAGGTCTGGGTAAGCCTGCTACATGCTCTCATAGCAACATGGACTCGCTCCTCTCCCAACACCCTTCTTACTCGGTTATAGTGACCTCCCCCAAAGGGCTATAAGGGCCCTGTATCGCGAGGCCCAGTGCACAGGCACTTCCCGGGGAACAGGCAGCTGCAAGTGGGTTCATGCCCAAGCCATGGTAAAAAGAGTTTTATAATCTGTTAATAACTTAGCCAAGCCTTGAAACTGCTGCATGTACTCTCTACTAAACCTGCAGTAGGGGTGAGAATGAAAGTGGCCTTACATTTTCCATCCATAGCACAGGCCTGCCTGACACCAGGGTCCTCAGTGAGAAACCGAGGCTGGGCAGGCTGAGCTCACATGCCCACCGTGTTCCTTTCCCTCTCGTCCCAGGTGCATCTCCCGGCCTATCCAAGTCTGACTTTTCTTTTCTCGGGAGAGCCCTGCTCTCTTTGACTCCAACTTCCCAGCTTCTTTTGGAGATGGCACTGGCTGCTTCTGTCTGGACTGCTGCTGGCCCTTTGGGAAATGTCTCCCCGACCAGCTCAAGTACATGGCTTCATTTCTGGGCTCTAGAGTAAAAGAGAAGACCTAGAGCTGATGAGAGTTTTCAGTCCCTCTGGCCACTGGAAGGCTCTGGGGATGGACAAATCACTGAAGTCATCCATAGGAGCCACCATCTTGGGACTTAACTGTTAGAGAAGGACTCCCTTCTCAAGGGAAGGGACAATGGAAATCTAATGGTCTAAGGTGGGTCAGATGTCACCATGTAGAAACAGAGGGGCTGAGAGAGCTCAAAACAGAGCAGATCACTGAGTGTGAAAGGAACAGACACACAAATAGTTCAATGATTCTGTTCCATCTTCCAAATCCAACTGGGCCTGAGGTGCCTATCTTTTCAATTCCATGAATTAATAAACTTTGTCTTTTTGTGCTTAAGGGAGTTTGAAATAGCATTTTTATCATATATAACAGAAGTGTTCTAACCAACACAGTGGATGAGAAGCACACTGCTAAGCCCACAGCAGACATTCGAGCAAAGCTCGCTCCTCTTTCCTCCTCTGGTCAAAGCAAGTAGGTGAATTGAACAGTAAGGCACTGACCTGCTACTCCCAAACTATCTGAACATCAGTTGTGCTCTGTACTTACAGCCTGGAGGTCTCAGTGGTCACATAAACATATGGTTCTAGAGTGAACACAATCTGTGCTCAAAACCAGGACTCAATTTATTGCATGACCCTGGGCAAGTGACTTGGCCCCCATGAGTTTTTAAGGCCTTACTTTTATTTTTTTTAAGATTCATTTATTTTTATACAAGAGCTGGGGTATAGGCCAGAGGTGCAGAAGGGTGAGAGGATTCACCAGAGACAGAGTAGGGAGCAGAACAGGCAGACTGACTGAAACACACTGCTGAGGAGAGCAGTGGGCGTGATAGGAAAGGTCTGCTGCGCCATGTGGGATTCTTGCTGGCTGGTGGGATTGAGCCCACACAGCAGAGGCTGTGGACAGCCTCACTGTGATGCGCTCAACCCGCTACGCCACCGAGGCCAAGGCCTTACTTTTAAAAGGGGCACAGTAGCAGTATCTGTCACAAAGGTCTCTGGTAAGAATCACATGAGACAGTGCCACCCAAGTGCTGAGCACAGCATCTGGTACTAGAAAACTCCTTGGTGAAGATTACCAAGCACTACCCTCACCTAACAACGAAACTAGTGGAGAAACAGAATTCAGAGAGCTCGGGTTTCATTTTCTACCAGTTGTGAACCTATTAAATTACTGTGTCAACAACTCTAAGTGAATGCCCTCAGAAACCAGAAGAGCTGCAAAAGACCGGTCCCAGGTTCTAGAAGCTGTCATTCCAGCAAGCTGGTGTGGACATCGGAGTGCCAGGCCTGCCACCTGAGGAAATGACCCAGAGGTTTTGATGGCTCTTACTACTCTACTTATGCCAAGTCTGTTTGCCAATCTTCTGTTCTGTGAGCCTCGAAAGGCAAAAAAAGCAGCACTGCCTTTCCCTCTTCAAAACTGCATGGCCATAGGGATGCATATGTCTTTTCTTTTCTGCATTTACCTATTTTCTGGGTGAGCTCCCAAGGCTTCCTTCTTTCACATGACTAGAATAATCATAAAAATTAAAAGTTGGAGAGAAAAGAGGTGTCTGTCCCTCTAGGCTATTCTCATGCTCAGACAACACATCTGTCCTGACGTTAATTCAGTTTTATTTTCCTTCCTGTGAAGAGTTTTCTTCTTCACACTCACCTTTGTGTACTGCCATTAGGCAATTGGTAAAAGCTCAGAGCTAGAGTCTGCTAGATGACATACATTTGTGCGTGTAAGACATTACAAATATATTTTAAATATGAAATATTAATACTATTCAATACATATATTCCATTTGGACTCTGTTTTTCAGAAGAATAAGCAGTTCCTGTTTTCTAATGGGAAAACACACCTTGATTTGAAGAGTTTAATTAAAGTTCCTTCTGTTCTCATACGACCCCTTTCCTCAAGTAGCTTGTACTTAACATGTGCCATTTGGCTGGCCCAATGTGAGCACATCTGCTTAGCCATATGGTTCCTGGTCTTTCTGGTAACAGTGATCCATTCTGGGGTGGGCAGAGGACCAAACAGAAACAATCCCGAAGTTTTGCTAGAACTGCTTGGAACAAGATACTTCACACTGGGGCTGCTAAGCTAGGGGCACCCAACCTAGGGCAACTGTGGGCCTGCTCCTGCCCAGAGCCACCCCGTGCCAACAACCACAAAGCACTAAGCAAAGCCAAGAAATGGTGTGTGGACCTTTGGTCACTTCCACATGCTCAGCTGAACCCACGTTAGGCAGCCTCCAGTTTATCAGCGGGATCCAGAGGAATATTTCCCTTGAGCAGGTATGATGTGGAAGTGAGTCTTCAGTTCCCAGGCTCACCCCCAAACACAATTAATTCTGTTAGATGCCTTGGGATGCTTAAGATCATCCTTCCTGTTCCCTCATTCTATCCAATTGAGAACAGACCCAAAGAGAGACACACATGGTCAGTCTATCAGCAGATTCTGTTGGTGCGACCTTCAAATCACATCTTTAGCCAACTGATTACCACCACCTGTGCTGCTGCCCGCATGAGGCACCATCGCCACCACCTTATACTAGTTCAACAGCCTCCCCATCCTCCCACCCCCTGCTGGCCTCTCTGCTTCTGGCCCTACTCCTCCTCAGTCTCTCTGCAACCCAGCAGCCAAGTAATCCTGTAGTCAGGTCACAACACTCTTCTGTACAAAACTCTACTTATCTTAGAGTGAAAGGCAATGTGTCTGCCATGGTCTACAGGCTATACATGACCTGACTCTCCTCATCCAATACTCTCTCTTACCACTCTTTCCCTTACTCACGCTCCGGCCACATGACTTAGTGCTATTTCTGAATATGCCAGACAGCTCCTGCCTCAGGACCTTTGCACATTCTTTTCCTTCTGCCTGGAACTTGCCCTGGATTTGCTTAAATATCACTTGTCAGTGAGGACTTCTTTAACCACTCTCAACAGTCACCTCTAAGACTCAGCAAGGCCCTACCCTTTCAGCTTCAATTTTCTCCATTAACCACCACCATCCCAGGTATCATATATTTGACTTATATGCTTTGTTTATTACTAATATATATTTTTTTTTACTACCATCTTCCTTACTGCAATGTAAGATCTATGAGATGAGGGATTTTTCTAGCTTCACTTTTGCCTTGCCACTATCTAGAAGTGTCACACAGTAGGGACACACATTTTAATGGAAAGGGAGGAAGGGATGGATATACATTTATCATTTATGACAGTGTTAAGGGGCAGATGCCACCTACATTAGTCTTAGAGGTGAAGGCTGCCAGGCCAACCAAGTGGGACAAGCTGCCGCAATTACTCAATGAGCTGGCTGAAACAGCACAGCCAGAAAACCACCGAATTTCCAAACAGATGCTACAAGCAGGCTTCCCCTGCGACCCAGTGAGAACCAGTTCAAAGATGATGACAAAGCAAGGACAGCTCCCAATCAGCTCTTTTTATCTTACATGTATTACATGTGAGATAATATGCTAAATGTAGTCCTATTACCCAATTTTCAGCAAATAGCTATGAAGAAAATTTAAGGGCCAGAGGAATTGTGTGGCTACAACAAAGTGAAACATGATTTCAGAGAAACTGGAAACACTATGAGATGTATTAACTCCTTTTGCAGGCTTTTAGAAAGTAAAACTCAAAGTAGAAATGGGATTTGAACCTGATTCTCCTGGATGCCCAAGCAAAAGCCTCTTTGTCATTAAACCCCAGAAGCTCATCACAAGCGCCCGAGGCTAAGTAGCAGCTCTAGCCCTCTGACTTCTTTCGGTCCCAGCAGGTCTCCTAGGTGATCACACTACACTGCAGCTGCCTTACCTTCCTGAAGGGTGAGGCCACAGGTTTTCCCTCCCCATAGGCTGGGCCCTCCCAGAGCAGCGTGCTTACAACAGAACCTGGTCCCCACATTCACCCTGCAGATGCACCCGGCTGACTCACCTCCAGTAAACTAGCACAGCAATGAGAAGGATGAGGCACACGAAGGTCAAGGCTGATACCACAATCAGAGGGATGATCCACTCCATCCTCCCTGGAGAAGAGCGGCTTATCATTCCAGAGGTATTCTTTTCTGCTGCAAAGAGAAACCATGCCAATTAGGGGACAGAGGCTAGTGGAAATGGAAGTGGGAGCCAGAATGTGATGCAGATTTGTCCTCTTGGGTGATTGCCAGAGACCTGGCCTGCTGGCCCTGGGCTGTCCTACAACAGGAGGAGAAATCTGCAGCCTGCACTGTTTGCTCCTGAATCCCAATACATATGGGGCCTTTTCTGCAGGCTGCGTCCTCTAATCGCCAGTGGGATTGGATTTGCAGAAAGAGTGCAAGATTTTTTGAAAGAGTTGTGCAAAAAAAAAAAAAAAAAAAAAAAAAAAGACATCCAGTCTCATGTGGAGAATATTAGTGATCCAGAGCGGCCTGTGGATAACTTGAAGAAATGTGCTCAAGTCTGAAGGCAGCACCAGGCTGGGGCCGGTGGGGTGGCCAGTGGAGAGCCTCTCAGATCCCCCAGTGCTGCTAGAGGAATGGCAGCAGGAGACTGAGCAGCTGAACCAGGGGTGACTACAATGGCCACACATCTTCTCTGCCTGCTTAGCACCCACTTTCCCTTCCTCTACCTGCTTTGGGAAACCCTCTCCCCCAGTCATCCAAGTGTGGGCTCCTGGTCTCCCGGACAAGGATTAACAGGCTCAGGCCAAGGTAAAGGTGCCATCTCCCGGAATCTCAACCAGCCGCTCACTGCCTGAACAACACATGCCACAAGGAGCACCCAAATTTTTTGCCCCCAGTTCCTATCAACCAGATCCCCCCAAATCTCAAATTTGATTCTAAGCTTTTCCTTTCGTTCCTCATTCCTCCTCGCCAATCCCATTCCTTTCAAAACCTTGAAAACAACCGAGGACAGGAAGCCGTGCCTCACTCTGCGCCTGGCTCACATCTGCCTCTAAACCGCGGACCATTCTAGGGGTCAACAGGGCAAGTCTGAGAGAAGGTTCAGGATTTTCTCTGGTCAACCAACACCTCTTACCTGAGCAGCTCCTTCCTCTGTCTCTTGACCCCGGCAGTGTCTTCACAATTGCCCAGGAGCCTCAAGGGCAAACCTAGGTCCTTTTGAAGCCCGTATGTACCTCGGGAGAGAGACCTGGAGATATCCAGGTGGCCCAAATAAAGCTTGAGGGCAGCGTGGGGCTGGGAGAACACAGGTGGAGACAATTATGGGATGCAGGTGGCAGGAGAACAAAGGTCACGTGTGGCCAAGGGAGAAGCCCCTTGAAAACTCCAAAGCCGAGTGCAGGCTGATGTGCTTAGCAAGGAGGCCTCCTATTCTGCAAGAAAACGAGGCCAGCCTTCAGCCAGCCCAGAGCGTCCCTCGGCAGGATGGACTAAATACAGGGCTAATCAGGCTGCCTTTCCAAGTGGGTGGGCTGAATAGGAAAGAAATAATTGGTCCTGGGAGTGGATTTTTAAAGAGGCAAAGCTGCTAAGTGATGACAAGGTATGTTATGGTCCTTTTCACTGTTTCCTCGAATGTAGTTTAACTTAGTCGGTGTTTCATGCATGGGCCTGTGAACAGCAAGATGGGCTTAAGTCCACCTCCCAAGTAAGCAGACAGAAGCCGGCAGTTGAAATACATTCTGATTAAAGACTGCAACAGAGCACTTTGGGACTTATAAAGTCTCAGCCTGTTCTTTTCACCCCTTGCACTGTAATTTTTCATAGTGAGCTATATATCAAGCCCTGACTATGTGCCAGTTTGGGGCTAGGCAACAGGGATGCAGTAGATCAGACAAGAGCAGCTCTATGGCATGGGGATATGGGCCATCTAGGGGAGAGAGGCAGACTAAAGCCAAATAATTAGAATAAAATGAATGTGATACCAGGGGAAGTACAGGAGCCACAGGGAATAGCTGTCCTAGCCCAGGGGTTCTGGAGGGGACTCCCCACATTTGGGTGAGAAAGGATAAAGGGGAGTTAGCCAGGCCATGTGCATTCTGGACAGAGCACTAAAATGAGGGGGCGGGGAACCAAGATAGAGAGTTAGAAGCCACATCAGCCAGAGCTTTGAAAACAGGTAAGCACTGTTTGTCCCGTGGGCTGTAGAGGCTACAGCTGGGTTGTGAGCCAAAGTAGCTAAGAATCACGTGTGCACACTTTCCCTCGACTTAACAATTTGATGGCAGAGCCCAGGTGATGAGCCAGAGGAACCGGAGTTGCAAATGAGAACCACTTCACAGGGCTCCAGTAGGGGCAGCCCAGCCAAGGCATGGTCTGCCTTGGGGGGTGGAGGTGGGTTGCAGTAAACTCAAAGACCTGAGGGTCCTGTTAGTGGAAAATGTGGCAGAAGGGCCGATGTTATAGGCCACATGTCCAGGGAACTCAGTAGCCACTCCAGGGGAACGTTGCAGATTAGCGGGATGCTCATGCCTTATTTCTTCCTTGCCTTCCTACAGGAAAGGGTTCTTGGTAGGGCTACTGTATAGCAGGCAGGTATGAGGAGGGGCAGAATGTAAACTCCAGGTTTCCATGTCCAAGTCACTGAAAAGGGCCCTTGGCCAACACAGTCCCTCACACCAACATCTCTACCCAACTATTGGAAACACCACCTCAGTGGGATTTCTGCAATTCTGACACAGTGGTCACTCCGGAATGTCCCGGCCTTCGGAGGAATGACCTAGTGGTAAGAGTCCATGCATGTTACACTATCTCTGAAATCACCCCTGTTCGTGATGCTGTCCCCCTCTCGCCCCAAAAGGTGATGGTTGAAATTTTCATCAAGTGCTCAGAGCTCCAGAACCAAAACAGTCTGTGAACCCCTCCTGTGGAGGCCTTGATGTCTGAAGGAGACCTGAAGGTCAGCAGGGGCTAGGGTCTGGGGGAAGTCACTGGCAGCGGGGACGGGGCTGGACTCCAACTAGTTTTCACGACTGACTCATTTCTCTTTCTCACATTTCATGGCACTTGCGTGACAACTGGGAACTCGGGGAGTGAACGCCGTCTGAAACCTCACTGGACTGCCCCGCACGGCAGTTTCTGTGGAAGTGAGCTCAGGTGACAAAGACTTTCTGTGTGAATGAGAGACGTGAGGAAATCAGCTGGCAGTAGTTTGTGCTCCACATGGACTAAGGGCAGGCAGCTGGGTCTTCATGGGAACGCACTACTGGATCTCTGTATGAGGCACGATAAAATTGACTGCACCTTCAAATTCAAAACATTGCTGTGTCTTCATGGTGCCAGGAGCCTGGAACCTAATTCTCCACGTGGCCACATGAACTCACTGTCACTCTCCTGAGGAATTCTCACTGCCCTCACAGACAAGGCCCTTCAGGAGGGGGCCATCCCTTCACCCCTCATCACCTGCCTCTCCCCACAGGGTATTCCAGCCAACCAGTGCCATGCTGGGCCATGGCTCCACCACTCTGCCTTTTGCCTTGCCTACCCGGCTACCAGGAATTCCTCTCCTATCCCACCCTTAGAAGTTCATAGTGAGTCCTCAGATCCAGTTCAGGTGCTGTTGTCTCTGTGAGGCCTCCCTTGTCTTCAGCCTGTGCTATCTCCAGAGGGCAGAGTTTAGCTCATAGGCTCAAATCTTAGCTCCACCACCTTCTGCTGACTTTTAATCAATAATTCATTCATTTGGGCCTGGAGTTCTTCATCTTTAAAACAGGATTTACATATTTCAAAATAATGTTGGGAAAATCCAATGAGAAGATGCCTGGAGCATGCTTATAAGTGTTTCCTGCACTGAGTTAATGCTGTGTAAGTCTATCATCATCGTCATCATGGTCATGGTGGACTGCTTTTGCTACACACATCACACTCAATTATAATTGCTCTTTTATTAGTGCAAGGTCCCAGAGGTAGGGATGATTTCCATCTGTAGAACAACAGTAATAAAACCTTGTCTCTGACTAGCTCTGCAACTCTGGGCAAGTTACTTAGCCTCTCTGTGCCTCAGTTTCCTCTTATGTAAATGAAGGTGATACTATTGTCTGCTGTATTGTGTGTGGGAGGAAGGGGGATCAGGGTTTAAATGAGTTAGTCCATATAAAACTTAGAATGTTGCCTGGCACCCATAGGCAGCTGGTTAATGTTAGCGATGATTATCATCCTCACATCACCTCCCCTGCCAGCACTAATTATCCTCACAGGCAGCGGCACCCTCTCCTCCTCACACTCTAGCGCAGCACCAAGCAGATGCTGAGTGCTCACTGGGAGTCTGCTGAGTCTGATTCCTGGCTGTAACATCCGAGTGTGTAAGTGGCAACCTCACAGGACCTCAGAAGTGCCGGGCATTGGCACTGGGGCTGCCTGCCTGTGATGAAACTGCCAACAAAGAGCCAGAATCTCAACAGTCACGCTGAGATAAGACCACATTTCTTGATGTTCTTCTAAAGAATGGTTGTCCTGTCATCTGACTCAACGTGTGCCCTGGCAGGCTCTTAAAGGAGGAAGCATAACACGATAGCAGAGCACTAGAAATACCTAACAATGCAGATTATATACTCTCCCCTCTGATGCCTTCAGTCTCCTGACAACCTTCCCAAGTTTAGGTCCACAGGTTCTGGAACATGCTACAAACTTTTCAGTGGAACCGAGGCAGCGTGCCACAAAGTTACAGACCTGTACTTCAGAGTCAGGCAAACCAGATTCTAGATTCCTGTTCAGGCCATTCTAGCTGTGTGACTTTGGGAAAGTGACTGTCCATCTCTGAGCCCCTGTAACATAATATTCACCTCTTACTAGGTTAAGAGGATTAAGTAAGATAATCTACATGAAGTAGATTGTGTAAATGATGGCTGCTAATTTATATGGCCAGACGCAAAGTGAAATCATAGGGCCCCTTGTTCAGAAATGATTAGGGAGTTTCAAACAGGCTATGGTGGAGCATGAAGGCATGTTCAGGGCCTTCTGAGGACAGGTCACATGCTCTAGAAGCCAGCTCCACCTGGCCAAGCATTAAGCACAGTGTGTGACACAGGGGAGAAACTCAGAAAACATTCATTCTTATTTTCAATGGAACCAAGCAAAAGTACTGATGGTGTGATAAACCCCAATGCTCCTAACTGTTAGGAGCAGCTCACTTGTATTCAGAGCTTCACTTGTCACCCAGCTGCCTTCTGGAAGGTTCAGCAGAACCTTTACTGGAAATTTGCTTCCTTCCATAATTCCCAAATCCTGACAGCAGGATAAGTTCTAGGTAATGCAGTTCCCTTTTTTCTCATCTCTGGTTCTTCCAGATGGTTTGGCTTTCCCAGTAAGACCAGTCCTTCAATTCCTCTCTGGAGGGGGTGGGAGTGTGAAGAAGGGGTATGAAATGAATCTGGCTTGCTACCCTACCCCTCGCCCATATTTATTTTTAAACTGTGAGTTAAGTGCCATCATTTAATAAGCAAATAAGTTCACATAAAAATCAATAATGGAACCTTCTACTGAAGATGTAAGGCTGGCAACACAGACCTAAATTCCCACATGCAAACATCAGCAAGGATAAAGGAGTATAACGCTCTTCTGACAGGGCATGTCTCACTAGTTTGCCACAGTCCCTACTGTTTCCTAATGTTACACACCAGACCTACTTTCCTGATCTCTGACTCCTGCTGCCAACTCACTCTAACCAGTCCAATTTCAGTCTGTAGGATAGCATTCTAGGTACAGGAGTCTGCAGAACAATACCAACTTGGGTCTTTAAAAAAGTCCTCATAATTGGGCCTCCCCTGGTGGTGCAGCAGTTGCACGCTGGGCTGCGAAGCTGCCTGCAGCCTCTGCAGGGCCGGTTCGATCCCTGGCCTCCAGCAAGGGCCCCACATGGCGTGCAGACCTCTCCTGCTGCACCCGCTGCTCCCCTCAGCAGTGCATTTCGTCAGTCTGCCTGTTCTGTTCCCCGCTCTGGCTCTGGTGAATTCTCTCACCCTCCCGCACTTCTGACTGTACCCGGGTTCTTGTATAAATAAATAAATCTTTAAAAAAAATAAATAAAATAAAAAGTCCTCATAATCAAAAGCAAAAGTCCTGGTTTAATAAACTCCTGACCATGACTCTGAAATCACGAACCTGGAACAAGAGGCTGTCTCTGTACAAGGCAGCTTTCCCAATTCAACATTTATGTCTGAAGCTATTTAATTTTGCAATGAGTAAGTAATTACCACACTGTTGCTTTGCTTAAAACAACGTGGGTCACTCCCCTCAGTGAACTTGGACTTTCTGATACTCTTTCAAAGCTCCATCTTGCTGCCTGTATAAGAGAGGATAAAAAGGGAAGGGGGTATCAACTTACACCCCCTCTCTCCCCATGAACGTGATGTGCACATGCAGGGCTACAGGGAGGGTCAGGAGACATGAGATCAAACTGGGTTAAGCTCAGAGAAAGAGCCTATTTCAGAAATGTCCTCCAAATGAAACTTGGAGCAAGAGGCTAACTAACCCTCTTAGAGAATTTGCAGGTGGGAGGTCAGGCTTAACGATCTCACATGGCCTTTCCTCCTCCTGGTTTTTATTTCAGCATCCAGCAGAATCTGAGTACAGTGCCTCCATGAGCTTTTTAAAAAAAATTTTTAAAAAAAGAAAAGAAAAACAGTTTTCAGTGGCATATGTCACCACTGAATTAATGCTGTTTGCCTTTTACTGGCTTGGCTCTCATCCCAGTAGAAGCAAATAAAAACGGAGTACAATGTACTATAAATGCTACAGGCAGCGAGCATCAGATGGACTGAAACGCTTCCTACCCCACAGCAAGGGCTCCGCTGCTGCGACAGGACAAGAACTCCTGCCATGTCAAGACACACCAGCTTGCATTGAGAGGCCACTCTAGGAGGAGGGAATGCAGGATTCACTTTTCAAGAAAGACCAAGAGAAGAGGAAGTTGCTTACTGCATCCTATCGCCTCAATCGATGATGGGCAACTTGACTGCATTTGTTTTGAGTAACACCACCCATTAAAAGACACCCACAGTCGTGAATTGAGGCAGCTGCTTTTGAAAAAATTGTGGTAAAAAACACATCAAGTTTGCCATCTTAGCCACTTCTAAGAGTACAGAAGCAGTGTTAAGTACAGTCACGTTGTTGTGCAACCAACCTCCAAAATCTGTTTTCAGTCTGCAAAACTGCAATTCTAGATCCACTGCACAACAACTGCCCATTCCTTGCTCCCCCTAGTCCCTGGCAACCACCAGTCAAGTCTCTGTCTTTGACAATGACATCTCTAGCTGCCTCCTAAAAGCAGAATCATGAACGCTGGTATCTTTATGACAGGCTTACTGCACTTAGCACAATGTCCTCAAGGTTGATATGGATATATCAACCATTGATATTGACATGGATATATATCCTATGATATGGATATATCGTAGCAGGTGTCAAAATTTCCTTCCTTTTTAAGCCTGAATAATATTCCACTGGGCTTATAGATATGCCACGTTTTGTTGATTCACATTCACTAATCCATCAATGAACATTTGGCTGCTTCTACCTCTTGGCTATTGTGAATAATGCAGTATGAACAACATGTACAAATATCTCTTTGATATCATCCTACTTTCTATTCTTTTGGGTATATATTCAGTATTGAAATTGCTGGGCCCTAGAGTCATTCTGTTTTAATTTTTTTAAAGACTTATTTATTTATGCATACAAGAGGTGGGTTGTAGGCAAGAGGTGTGTGTGTGTGTGTGTGTGTGTGTGTGTGTGTGTGTAGGGGGGGCGGGTGACAGAATTCACCAGAGACAGAGTGGGGAGCAGAACAGGTGGACTGACTGAAATACACTGCTGAGGGGAGCAGCAGGTGAGTTAGGAGAGGTCTGCTGCGCCTTGTGGGTTGCTCCCTGGTGGCGATCGAACTTGGCTCCCAATGGTTTCATAGTACGAGACTTATCCCCTTGCACCACCAGGGATGCCCGTTTTAAAATTTTTGAGGAATGCTGTCCTGTTTTTCAGAGTGGCTACACCATTTTCATTCCCACCAACAGCACATAAGGGCTCCAATTTCTTCACATCCTCCCTCATATTTGTTATTTTTATTTTGTCCTGCCTTTTTTCTGTTTTGACGATAACCTTCCTTAAGGGTGGCTATAATAAGGTGACTTCTTTTTACAGGGTCAAAAAGCTTACTTTCTTTGTCTGGAGTCCTGATGCTATCTGAGCCACTGATGCAGATTACAAGATGGTTCGTCACTTACAAATACCCATGTCTTTCTGCAGTGGGACACAGGTTCTGTGTTCCCATTATTGTGTCTGAGCTGGAATAGAGCATTTTGTGTTTCTACTTCTATCACTGCCAGAGTGCTTGTGAATAAGCATGCCTTACCACTTCAGACTGAGCTCACTTCATCAGACTCAAACAATCAAATAAGATGCTGTCATGTCTACTTCAATTAGATACTGGAAATTGAGGATATTTGAGAAATCCCAAGTTAAATCCAAGCACCATAAATACCGCTGGTCCTGACCTACCAACCTGCCATCATAGATGCTTTACTGCAACATCACACACCTCTGCAGATGCCTACACCATTTATGTCAAATGCACACCCACTCCAACCTGAACTCCTGACTCCAACCTCTGCAAACCTGCTTGTTCTGAGTGGGGTCTAGTGTCTCACACCAAGAGACATACCATCTGTCCTAGTTCAAACATCACTCAGAGCAGGACAAAAACTTCCAAGGACCTAAATACTCCTAGGAGCAAATTAAACCATGCTGGCATTTAACAACTTCGCCCTGTTGCCCCAAGCTGGTTCTTGCCAACACACCCTGGAAGATGACAGCCAAGAGCAGAAGCAAGTGGGATCGTAGAAGAAACATTTCCAGAAAAAGGAACCTGCCCAACCTTGACTGAAAATTGCTTCTGAAAGTGCCTGCTGTGATTTATTTTAAAAGAAGTATACTACAGGTCTCCCATCTGAACACTTCAGTTGGGCATGGTGTTCATGATTTCCACCCTATCTTCTGAGGTTGTGCTGCTGTTTATCCATTTCAAGTTGATTACTGATTTTAACTGAACTCAAGTAAACTTTGAAAAGGAAACTTTATATTAATTACTACCACAGAAGTTTCTTGACCTCAGTACTATTGACACGAGGGTGATTCTTTGCTTGGGGCTGACTGTGCTCTGCTGAGCAGCACCCTCGGTCTCTACCCAGTAGATGCCAGTTGCACCCTCCTCCCGGTTAGGACAACCAAATATGTTTCTGGATATTGCTAAATGTCCCTGTAGGGGAGGAGGAAAAGTCATCCCAGGCTAAGAACCTCTGCCAAATAGTAAATTGGCGTCTTTTTAACAAGTATGCATTCAAATATTCACTTTATAATAAATATTTCACCTGAAATTATCTTGTGTAGCTCACTTGGGGAGCAAGTCCCAAAGCCAGGTGGCTTCAGGGCGCATGTGGGTGCTCCATCTTGCCACGTGCTGTTCTGCCCTGGGCTCTTCCTTAAACTTAAGGTCCATCTTGCCACGTGCTGTTCTGCCCTGGGCTCTTCCTTAAACTTAAGGTCTCCTCACAGACCTGGTGGTGACATTGACAGCCAAGCTCTCAGGGGGCACTGCAGGGTAAGTGACATGCAACACCACTGCAAAACAAATGGTAGCTGATGATACTGTTTCTGTAATCAGGGGCTTTCAATCTGGGTTCCTTAGAGCTTGAGGTTTCCAAAGAGGTGACTCAGAGCTGCCCAATGCACTGGGTTGCTGGAGGTGAGCAGCCTCTATACTAGTCTAACGCAGAACAGCAGCCCAGGTCTCTAACCAGCTCTGTCCCTTCTTAATTTGCAGGCTGGACGAAGGGTGGTATATGGCCTGGGGCAGGAGTGAAGGGGGTAGTAGTTTGCTACTACCTGAGTGGGACTCTTAGGGATGAACCACAGGAAGCAAACAACAAGCTTTCAGTAAATAACTGTTTCTATACTGGGGTTCTGAGCAAGAATTAGTCTGAAACAGGAGTTTCCCTTATTTAAAGAAACAAAACTGGAAACACGAAATGATGAGTTTGTAGCTCATGCCCTGCTGGACGGCTTTTGCCAGGACCTACTGCACCACACACCAGCCTGAGAACATTATATTGCTGTGAGAGGATCTGGGGGTGCCTCCTCAACCCTGTTCAAGCTATGGGTCCTGAGGGTGGGACCACGTCAGAATTCCATGCAGCACAGCGGAGGGCATCACACTAAACAAATGTCAGCAGGAGGTATGTGGTGTGAGAGACGGAGTGAGTGCACTCAGGCCTCTCGGCCTTCTGGTCACTTCCAGGGCATTTTGCAGCTATCGCATCTACTCCACATGAGAGGCCAAGCACAACAGGGATGCTTACCTATCTGCCAAGGGAATGTATTTAGTTCAGCACATATAAAAAAAGAAATGATTTTTTTTTAATTTGCTGAAACTTGGGGGATTTTTCAGATAGACTTCAATGTCTGGCTCCCTAAGAGTCTCACTGGCAACAGCAGTTGGAATTATATAAGGGGGCCTTCTTTAGAAAGGGCATGAATTCTCTAGATTGCTGCAGGCCTCACAGCTCCCTAATGTCTAACACCTTGTCTTTTTCTCTTACTGATACTCTGTCTGATAAATTACTGTAGGTATCTGAGTTTGTCTTCTATAATTTCCCTCTTTGTGAGTTAATACTAATTCTACTGCCCATAGGACTTTAAAAGGTGTTATTAAACACCAAAGGTCTCTGGGCCACAAAACCAAAAAATATTTACTATCTGGCCCTTCACAGAAAGTTGGCGATCAATCTCTGGCTTAAGCAATCACTACCACCACTCTTGAATTTGAATTGCCTGCCATTCTGAAGTGAAATTACACTTTGCTTTGGGAAGCTGTGCACTTTCCCATTTATTTATTTATTTATTAAGAAGATTTATTTATTTATATATACAAGCACTGGGTACAGTCAGAAGCGCAGGAGGGTGAGAGAATTCACCAGAGCCAGAGCGGGGAACAACAGGCAGACTGATGAAATACATCGCTGAGGGGAGCAGCGGGCAGCAGGAGGGGTCTGCGCGCCATGTGGGACCCTCGCCCGGTGGCCGGGGAGCAGTTGGGGATCGAACCTGCGCTGCAGAGGCTGCAGGCAGCTTCGCAACCCAGCACGCAAACGCTGCGCCACTGGGGAGGTCTGCACTTTCCCATTTAGATAAAGGACCTGCTGGTCTCCCAGTGTTAGGTATAAGCTGGAGTTCCCGGGGGTCATTTTTAAGGCCAGCTCGCTGTGGCCACAGCCTCGGCACACTTCTTAATGTCCTGGATGAATGCAAAAGAAACTCCTGCTAGGAGCCTCCCAACGATGATGTGGCCATGGGCTGTGGACAGCTCCTCCTTCCTTATCACTGACAGCAAGGAGGGTGCTATGCATCCACACAGCCTCCGGCACTAAGGGGATCTCTATCCTCACTTCACAGATGAGGACGCTGAGCCCAGATCAGCCTGAGGATCCCCAGTGGACAGGAGGCAGAGCCCCCTGGGGCGATCTCACTCTAAAGCTACGTTGCCAAGATGGAAGACACTCACCATCTTGTCTTGAAAGATGAAGCTGAAAGGCTGAAGCTGGAGACGCACCCCATTCCTGGAGTTGGGAATTTCCAGGGTTGACTCTGTTCCCTGAAATGTGACTCTAATTCACAATGACTCGTTTCCATGCCCCATGTCTCTATTCCTTTCTAATCTCTCAGGCTGTAAATACTCCTAAGTTACATGTTCTGCACCTATTTCCCAGGAAGTTAGGCAAAGAGAAAGTGAAGAGAAGCAGGCTGAGAGTCCTAGGTCCAAAGATGAACTAACTGAAGCTTGAAAATCAATTCCAAGTCCACCACAGGTCTTTGAAAAGGCGACACTGGTCTAAGCCACCATCACTGCCACCTGTGAACTGGGCTTCCTCGGTCCTCTCCTGCCTCCCCTATATAATGTCCACACAGAGGCTACAGTCACCTTTCAAAAAAGCTAGTCAGATGGGTAATAATGCTCCTGCTGAAATCCACCTCTGGTTTTCTGATGCAGTTAGAAGCAAATCCTGGATATGGCTGCTGAGTGTCATGCTGGTCTGAGCTCCTCGAATATCTACACCCTCCCCTCCTCCCTGCTCCCGACTCTATGTCTGGATGCCCTGGACTTCCAACAGCTCCCAGGATGATCCAAATGAATCCGCACTTTAGAGTCTCTGATCCTTCTGTTCTACAGCCCAGAATGGTCTTCCATGTACCACTGAATGGTTTGGTCTTCATCAGGTGGGTCTCCACTCAAATGCCATCGTTTGACCACTAGATGCTACACTGTCCTGACTCCAGCACTTAACGCTATTTGAAGTTATGCATTTGTCTACTGGAATATTCTCAAGCTCCCCAACTGGAATATAAATCCCAGGAGAAAAGAAATCTGTTTTGGTCTATGTTTTCTTCCCAATGCCTACTTTGGTGCCTGGTACACAGTGGGTACTCCCAAAATATTTTTTAACTATTTTCAAATGAAGGAAACTCAACCTTTTCACAGCAGTTCCTAGAGGAAATATCACTGTTCATGCAAGAATAGCTTCAAGGAACTTCACAAGTAGCCAGATATTTCCTTCTCTCAATTCAACGCAAACCTAAATTCAACCTTTCCCTAAAACCAGGGCACACTGAGCAACAGACATAGGAAACCCACACTTCAAAAAAGGAGTCCATACCAGCTTTAAGGAGGATCGTAATTCAAAACATGAAAATTTATTCTAAGTTGTATCTTAACATACGAGATCTCAGCTTTAGATGAATTTTAATGTTTACAAGTGCAAAAGCAAATAAATATTTACCAGTTGCTTTTTTTTTTTTGCACTCTTATAACTCCACAACAGCTTAGATGCAAAAAAAATTGTTGCTAAACATCTTGTAGTCTGGCAAAAGGAAGAATTTCTTATTAAGAAAACCCCTCACAACGATAACTACCCCTCATGCTCACAGCTCCCTCGCAGAAACTATCAGGATGATTTGTTGAAATTTGAGCACACGACAGAGCCACGAAATCGCCAACCATCAGGGTGAGGGGGCACATCCTCACCACGGAGCCCAGACAAGCCTCGCCTCGGCTTGCCATCTACAAACCGGGCAATTTGCACAGCAAATGGGGCTCTGAGACAGAGTCCTATTTCTTGGGCTAGGACCATGAGCCGAAACCAACTCCCCCAAGCAGGGGCCTTTCATTCTTTATGTTTTGATGTAATGTTGCTTTTCTAGAATGACCTTTTTAGTCACGATAGGTGTCCGCCCTCCTCATTCATTATTCTATTTGATGGCACCCTGTCCATTTCCTCTCTTACCATCTCCCACTCTCCAACTTGCGTTAGCTCATTTCCTCATTTGCCAGCTAACCTGCCTGCTTGCTAACCTCCAGACATGCAGCCCAGCTGGCTGCCACCTCTCTGCCTTCTCCATACTGGGTTCCAGGTGGCAGGGACTAATTTCCAGGTCAGCCCCAGCCCACTGGCGGCCATGAAAGAGGAAGTCCATAAATAAAGGTGTTGAATAAATGGATAAGGAATGAAATATTAATGAATAAACAGCTCAAGATGAATGTCTCCCTTATTCATTTGTTTTCTTGCGTGGTTGAAGTCTTTGGAGTTATTCCGAAACAAGTGGCTTTTACCAGGAAATAAATATCAAGGTGACACTTACTGCAGCAAGACTAGGAGAGCAGAGGCTATTCTTACTAGAATAAAACAGTCATACACGCACACCTCTGCACGACTGCCATTCGTCTTTTCTATCAGGGGCATAGATGATTCCAAGAATATGAAGCACTTTCTGGATCTTCCTCCCCTATCCCCACAGCAAGACTATTCACAACAGAAAGGAGCCTCGAAGGAGGACCGGGCCGCTTACCTGGATTTACAGTGATAAATTTGCTATCTTCGGAAAATCGGTCCCCTCGGGACATAGGCTTTTTCGATGGCATTTCCGGCTTCTTGGGCTCACTCCCTTCATAATGTTCCTCTGTGACTGTGGGGGGCACTTGGGTGGAGGTGACCGAATGGGGGTCCAGGCCTGGGTCGGCATCCCTGGTGGCACCGGGCTGGTCTGTGGGGCCGGCACTGTGGTTGCGCCCAGGTATAGTCTGATGCCCGCCCTTCTGGGCAGGTCTACTGGGAGATGAGGGGGTGGGGGCGGGCTCGGTCTGGTTCCGCTCCTGGGTGGCGTGGGTCCCCTCACTCTTTTCCTTCTTCTCAGAGTCCTTCTCCCCCTCCTCCTCATGCTCCCGCTCCCCATCCTCACGCTCGCTTTTCTCGTCCTTGTTCCCTTCCTCCGCACCCTGGCTGTCCTTGGTGGGCGCCGAATCACCGTCGGGGCCGGGGGAAGCCAAGGCCTCTGTGGTGGCGAGGACGGGTCTCACGGCCTGTTTGCTGGCAGAGGCGGCCGTCGGGAGGCGGGTGGGCCACACAGTGCTGGGGAAGGAGGAGATGCCGCCGCCGCTGAACCCCAGCCCGGCCAGGAGCGTGCTGGTGACCACTGAGGCCACGGTGGCCTGGCTGCCACTGGAGGAAGGGCCCATCCCAGTCGCCATGGACACAAACGAGAAAGGGATGCCCGACGATGTCCAAGTAGAAGACCCGGAGCTGATGGGGGCCATGTCTGCCGAGGAGGCAGGAGACGCTGTGGGCTTGAAAGGGTCACCAGGCGAGGTTGAGGGAAGGGACAGGGCAAGAGAAAGCAGAGACATGTCAGCCATTAGGACTGGAAACGAGACCCAGGTGGTGACACTCAGAGGGTTTTATTCATCCTTTACCATACCCACGGGGGTCCCCAAAGCATGGTGTGAAAGTGGACATGAGGGGAGCCCTGCATGACCATGTCTGGCCTTACAATTACTTGGAGTGCATTCAAATTTGTAACTAGCACATCAAGCCAAACTTTTCACTAATATTGCTCAGGATGAGGCTAAGTGGCAAAAAAGTAAGTAGCATTAATATTGGCTTAAAGACAAATGAAATAAGCAGTCAATTGGCAACATCAGATGGTCAACTGGGGGGGCAACAGAAGAGGCAGGAGCCCTAGCTTTTTCATGCGTCAAGGGTGCTATGGAGAATATACAGCTGTTAGATGGTGAAATGCCCTGGGGATCTGGTCTTCCACCTGACGGTGAGGAGGTGATGGACAAAGAGGGGAAACACCCCACCAGGTCTGAAAGCAGGAGCCACACTGCACTGTGGCTTCCAGAACTGGCTTCCAGTCCATGTAGGTGGGCACTAAACAGTGGCTATTCCTTTCAGAGTCTCCAGGTTTACCTATGCCCATGTGGATGATGACAAGAACCAGAGTTCCATTTAATAAGTGCCAATTATATGCCAGGACTTTCCGTGATACGATGGAGGCACACACGACCATCACCATTTTATAGGTGAGGAAATTGAGGCATGGCGATGTTAAGGGACAAGGGCAAGATGGGGTGTGTCTAAAGCTGAACTCATGCTTCCTATTATACTGAACTGTCACTGGCATACAGTATCTTAGGAAAGAAGTAGTTGCTCTGAGCTGTTCATATAATTCTAGCCTTATAATCTGCTGCACAGGATCCAGATTTCACCCCATTAATTATGCCATTCAGAACACTGAGACCAACTTAGATTTCATAACATCATCAATTTTTACTCCGAAAACTTGGTTGTGTAAGGGTGAGCAAGTTAGCAATCACATTCTGAAGTTGGTAAAGGACATGCCAGATGCCACATAAGATAAGGCACAGGAGTCAGAAGTCAGAAGGTCTGGGTTTGAGCTGACCCCTCACTTTGCTCCCTAGCTGATAACTGGGCACATTGATCTAAGTCACTAAGCCTTGATTTCCTCATCCATAAAATGGAAATAAGAGTAAAACCAATCCTGTGGGATGCCACAAGAAGTAAATAAAATCATCCTAGGTTTCCTAGAAACCTAGGAAATGCTGGGTAAGTTTTATGCTATAGTTGTTATCGCCAGTACTGTTCTAAGTATGGTGACTGTTAGTTGCACTAGAAACGAGGAAACTTAGATGTTAATTGAGGCTCCAGAAATGCGCAAATCCACATAACTTTGGGCAAATGACAGCCTCCGAATGCAGCAGCTGTCAAATGCAGGTCTCGGAACAGATCTTTTACATTCTTACATTGTGTGATCCCGCAGATAACAAATAATTAAAAATCTAGAGAGTTTTTACCTCGACAAATTATGCAGTATAACACAACTGCTTTAACTCTGTTGCCCAGCTTGTTTTCATAATTTATTCAACTAGAGTGAATAATGTTCCTTTTTTCCTGTACTTTAACCGGTTCACATCAAGCAGTATAACAACATCATACTGCCACCGTGTGGTGACAGTTTTAAATGCATGTGAAGTAACTCTTCAGCCCCAGACTACCATTCTGTACTTACCACTCCTGTTTTAACAATTCTGGTCCCTTGGAATATCCGAGTGGTATTAGCTGAAAAACAAAGAGATTACATTGTTAGGTATGTAACTCTGTTATTCCAACAAAATTTTACTTAGATACACAAATTTGAGTCACATATAATTTCCACAAGTCATGAAATACTCCTTTTAAAATTTTTTTTTTTTTTTTTTAACCAACCATTTGAAATTGTAAAATTCTTCTTAGCTTGAGTCATAAAAAATTGCAGAGGACTCTATTTTTCCTCTGGGCCATAGTTTTCTAACTCTTATTAGTTTAAGACAATTTAAAAACTTTTGTTTTCTACTGAGGTTAAATACAGTAAAAATGAACAAAACTGAAGAAGTGTGGTCTCATTACTCTACTTCTGCAAACACCTGTGTTCTAGTACCCATACTGAGCTGTGGACATTCTCCAGCACCCATCCCCTGCTTGCTGTCAATGCCACATTCACCCCCTAAAGGTGACCACCATTCATTCTGACTTGCTGCTGTTTTGCCTTCTTTTGCGCTTGTATGTATGGAATCATATATTCCATTTTGGTTATATATTTTTTAAAAAATTATACAAGAACTGGGGTACAGGCCAGAGACACGGGAGGGTGCGAGGATTTACCAGAGACAGAACGGGGAAGTGGGCGTGACAGGAGAGGTCTCCACACCATGTGGGAATCTCCCTGGTCAGCTGGGGATAGAATCCACGCTGCAGAGGCTGCGAACAGCTTCCCAGAGCTGTGCTCAATCCCCTGTGCCACCGGGGAGGCCCTGGTTATAATTTCTTATAGTTTGCTTTGAGTGGTTATGGTATGAATCCTAGACTTAGCTTACCTTAAATTAACATTTTACCACTTTCTTAAAATATTGTGCAGTACAATAATTGATATTTATTTGCCTGCCTCATCTATTGTGTACTGTCATCTTTCATTTCTACTTATGTTTTATGGGATAAGAGGGGGTCTTAGTGGTGGGTGTGGTGTAGCAACAACACCTGAAGGGGGCGATCCTATACCTCTAAATCATATACAGTGTTGTAAACCAGTGTTATCTCAACTAAACATGTCAAAATAAAACCCCATAAAATTTTGCTATTGTTGTTTTAAGTCAAATTCTTTTGTATCTACCCCACATCACCCTCTTTGGTGTTTTTTCCTTCCTAAATTTCTGATCTCCCATTTTTATCACTATTAAACAACGTAACTTGAAATGGTTTAGAACTGTGGTCAAATACACATAACAAAATTTACCATCGAGTCATTCAGTGCACAGTTCAGTGGGGTCACATATATTCACACTATTGCGCGGACAAAGTTCCATAATGTTTTCATCTAGAAAAACTGAAAGCTGTACCCTCTGACCAAACAGTCCCTGGGCCCTGGCCCTTGTGGCCGCCATCTTCTTTCTGTTTCTATGAGTCTGACTCCTCCTGAAACCTCATAAAAATGGAACCAAACATGACTGTTCTTTTCTGACTAAATTACTTTACTTAGTATAATATTTTCATGGTTTATCCATGTTGTAGTGATGATCAGAATTTTTTCCCTTTTTAAGGCTGAATAATACACATACACACACCACAGTTTGTTTTCTCTTTTGAAAGGCATGTGTCTTTCCACCTTTGCTACTGTGAGTAATGCCCAATAGTGTAACTTAATAAAAAAAGGATCAACCTGCTTCTTTGTGGTTATCTAGAAAAAACAATGCTATAAAAGTTTGTTTCCTATATATACATGGCTCTGAAAAATGAGCAAACAATGCTAATCACCAAAATAAATAACATTTATACCTGCTGCGGTTCTGACCTAAACCAGAAGCAGCAAGTGACCAGCATGTATTTTTGTTTGACCTGCCAAGCTTTTTTTGAAAACCCAATTTGCTGCCAACATCATAAACAGTAGCTTTTACCTTAAAAGAAACCCCAATTTCCTGCTTACCCTGAGTAAAAAAAAAAAAAAAAACACACTATCTGGCCAAACCAAGTTCACCTTCCTGCAGAGTCGCATTCGGTTGGAGCTGAGCATCCATCACCCCCTACAGGTGAGCCAGGGTCTCCAATTTCTTACTGAGCACCCTCCTCTCAATCATACATGGACACCTGAGTTTTTTGCGAGTCTTGACCTAAAGATGTATTCATTCATTTTGAGGAGTTGGAAAGTGAAATGCGCAAGGAGACATAGGTGGAGAACAGACCAATCTAGAAATCAATACCTGTTCAGATTCCACATAAAATAAGGTAGCCTCGTCTCCCCGAGACTCAATATCCACCATCCTTAGTTGCACGAGGATCAACAGTGCACGGCCTCACACAGGTCTGCATACCTCCCTTTGCTGAGACAGGAAGACGGTTTCTAGGAGCCCCACTTCTCCTGCCTTTACAAAGACTCTAATCAAGGGCAAGACACTAAAGAGCCACTCCATCAGCAGGGCGCCTTTCCATTAATCGGGAGCAATTTCCACCCGCGTCAGGTCTAGCCATGCTGACTAGGAAATTTTCATAGCATCTTTCCCATCAGGGATACTTAACCTGGGGTCTCCAGGTCTCAGAATTCAGGGTGCGGGGGAAATCACATCTGCATGCTCACTAAGCGCCTACTAAGCGGTGGTTCTTCTCCCTTCCATCATAAATGCAGACAGCAAATCTCAGTTGTAGTCACAGGACCTGTGACTTTGTCTATGATTGAAATCAGGTATTTTCATACTGCCTTATAGTTTGCAGTGATTTTGGACTCTCAGAAAGCACAGCAGCTAACATACCCATCACTTATCATTTAATAGTTTAATGAAAACGTACATCTACTACTATATTCCAAATTTGCTTAAAATATTTTGACAACTGTATCTGAACATAATTGGTTGCCTTGCCTATGTATTTTATGCACTCATTAAAAACTCTTCTGAGAGAGGATCCTTTGGCTTTCCCAGGCTGCTACATGGGTCTGTGGTACAAAGAAAGAGTTCAGGAACCCTATATTCCATGACCATAGAGAATTGCAAAAAGGCTTTAAACACGATGTAATGCACCTTTTCATGTGTTGAAGAATGCGGACATGGCAATATTTACTCTTCAGGGTGGTCCATGTTAGTAAATGAATGACTGAATTTCGGAACAAGAAATCTGTACACTGCTTGCACCTAAGTGAATTTTTGCAAGATACTAGACCACCCTTGGACATCATTTCCCCATCTGTAAAATAATACCTACATTCCAACTGCCACAAGGTGAGGTTCAGATGCAATCATTTATGTGCAAATGCCTGTAACTGTGAGTTATTCCTCAGACAGTGCCCACCATTATATTTATCACAGTAAGACAAATAGCACACATTTATTGTTATGATATCTAGAACACAGTATTGATATATTTACTATAAAAAGATCACTATTCCAAGTGGCATGAGGAAGTACCAGCTTCCTTCCTGATCCACATCCAGATGTAAACTTTACCACTGGGAAGCCTCATTATGCTGAACGTGGCTTCTGTGGAATTCTCTAAACTTGCTTTCTTTCCCTTTTAAAATTTAAGTCCTAGTAGCTGATCGATTTTGCACATTGGCCTTTCCTGCTCATAAATGCCCATGTGGCTCACCAGAAAAGGTTTAACTTAATCACCTTGATTAAGATTTGGATTGACACCGCCTCCTGGAAGCTGTAGGGAAGATGCCAAAGCATTGTGGGGAGGAACGAAGAATCTGTGCTCTTTTGTCAACATATGGGGACAAACATCGATATTTGATTAAGGCAACTCATGTCCACTTCTGAACAAAGAAAGTCTGTAGACAAGTCACTGTGATTGGATATTTTAAATATTCCATTTCCCTGAATTTATAGCTGACAAGGCCTTTTTGAATTACATTACATTACAAACATTTAATTTTTCAAAGTCTATGCAGAAGCCAGCAAGTTGAGGGGCCTATTAATCAGGAGAAGCAATTCTGCAGATTCCAGGCTCTGGGTTAGAGCACATGGGAGGGAACAGTTCCCAGGCCTGAGTCTCAGTGAACCCCCAACCTGGCCTTCCCTTCCTTCTCGCCTTGGCTGGCACAGATCCTGTCTAGACCTGAGGTCCCTTCTCAACATAGGCCAAGGGGACCACACATTCAGGGCACAGGTAGACACATGCAGTGTGATTTATTTGTGGGGAAAAAAAATGCAGTTGTGTTCATTTCAATTAGTTTAAATGGAAGGATGTGATCAAGGTGAAGATTAGCAAAGAATATTAAAATATAAACACAAAATTATAAAGCTAGAAGGAATCCTTGGAGGGGAGCCAGGCTGAATGGTTTCTTACCTAGGATCATCATGTATTTTTTTTTTATGTCAAATCTAATAAAAGGGAGGCGTTTATAGTCGGAACCAGGCATGATGCTGATTACTTAACACGTGTGTGTGCCTCACACTATGGCATTTTACCAGGACCTGAGAGACTAGTACTGTTAACACCAGCACATTTTGGATTAGGAAACTATAGGTCAGAAGTTAGGGAACCTTCTCCGAGTGACAGGAACACCAAGGGGCAGCCAGGACTCAAACCTGGGCCCTCATTCCAAGGTCCCAGTTCTAAACCAGCACATATCACCCAGGCCATCTTGTTAAAATTCAGATTCTGGTGGTATAGGGGGTTAAAGTTCAGAGTTATCAAGCAATCGCCAGCCACTGCAGCCTGAGTTGATCCCCAGCCAGAGAGCTACCCACATGGCACAGCAGACCACTCCTGACATGCCCACCGCTCCCGTCAGCAGTATATTTCAGTGAATCTGCCTGTTCTGCTGCCCACTCTGTCTCTGGTGAGTTCTCTCACCACCACCGCCCCCACCCCTGCACCTCTGGGGTGCATACACCCCAGTTTTTGTATGCATAAATAAATAAAAACAAATCTTAAAAAGCAACAACAACTCAGATTCCTGGTTCCCACCTTCAGCAATTATGAAGCCATTGGGCTGGGAGGGGCCCAGAAATGTGCATTTCTCACAGGCTTTCAGATGAAGTGGCTGCTGCTGGTCCCTAGCCTACAAGTTTTACAGTAGGTGCAAAATTCACATATTCCAGGGGTAAGGTTCAAAACTTCCTAGTAACCGACTCAAAAAGGTCAAGAACCATAAACTAAAAAGGTCATGTGTAGGTTTCTCAGGGAGGACAAAGGCTGGCAGATCAGGGCCCAAGGCCTGGTCCCCCACTCCAGGCGGGTGCGCGTGCAGGTCACAAAACCAAATTGCGAACTCCAGGTCACAGGATGGCTGCCTTGCTTTGTAAATATAGTTTTGTTGGAACCAGGACTAGGATTACGTTGTTGCAAGTAAGACAGGTGGATTCTGTCTTTATTTAAAATTCTGGTATTTTGTTCATTTTTTTTTTAAGATTTATTTATTTATACCAGAGCTGGGGCACAGGTCAGAGATACCACAGGATGAGAGGATTCACCAGAGACAGAGAGGGGAACATAACAGGCAGACTGACTGAAATACACTGCTGAGGGGAGCAGGGGGTGAGACAGGAGAGGTCTGCCGTGCCATGTGGGATCCTGGCAGGCGGGAATCAAACTGGTGCTGCAGAGGCTGTGGACAGCTTGACAGCACGGCGCTCAACCCGCTGTGCCGCTGGGGAGGCCCTGTTCATGAAGTTTTTGCTTTGAAAAATATTTTTTTTAAATATTACACATCTCGGTCACTGGGATTTTTGGTGCACTTTTAAATTGTGTATCGAGGTAAAACACCCTACTTCCTCACCTGAGTGCAGGCTCTGGGATGTTATACCAGTGACTAAACCAGCAGGAACGAATATCTCAAGCTCAAGGACCCTCAGGCCAGAGGGGAGACTGGACCTGTTTGGATGTCAGCTACTGGGTAATGCTAGAAACCCAGAAAGACTCCCTGAGAGTGGGACCCGGACGTGCTTTTGTGATGTGACAGTGACAGGCAACGGGTGGGTGGAGATCCAAATACTTCTTTCACCACAGTTGAAAAGTAATCATAAAAACCCAAATCAACACTTTGCTTTTCCTCCCACTTCTGGCCTAGGAGCACCCCCCAGCCCCCATATGAGAGGCCTACATTCCCAATGCTTCCCAGGTGTGATGGAAGACCCCACACTGATTCTCAGGCCAGGCTTGCTTTCTTTTGTCCAAGCACCTTGAGAGGAAAACAGACAAAGCATAAAGAAGGAAGGGGTTCAGGGCCACCTCAGGCCAGACAGTGGGGAAACCGGCCTCACCTTGAAAGAGCATCGTCTGGCTGAAGTCGCTGCGCATGTCGTTCCGACACACGGCCTGGACGCGGAACAGGTAAAGGCTATCAGGTGAGACATGGCTAATGGTGGCTTTCTGTTGGTGAAGAAAGAAGAGGTGATGACTTGTTGGGAGGCCAAAGCTAAAGTGATGGTAAGGGGCACTGGTAGGTTTCTGGATACCTGGCGGAGCCTGACAGATACCACGCCCCCCTACAAAAGGTTCATTATGAAAGGAGAAGCATTCAGAAATAACCTTGCCTGGGAATTCACTTTCAAATAGACAGGAGAAGGGAAATAGCAAAATCAGCCTTGGATTCTTATTCTTGACTGGTTTCGACCATGTCTTCTACCCTTCAGGGACTCACAAGCTTGGGCTTCTTCTTCTTCTTCTTCTTCTTTTTTTTTTTTTTGTGGGACTCTCGCCAGGGCCGGGGAACGAACCGGCGCTGCAGAGGCTGTGGGCAGCCTCGCTGCCCAGCGTTCAACCGCTGCGCCACCAGGGGAGGCCCAAGCTTGGGCTTCTTTAAAATACTTTATAAACTGTATGTCCTAGATGTCTTCTAGAATTATCAAGCACATGGAATTTCCAGATGCCAGCAAAGTTTTGAATATCATTAATAAAATCTCCAAGTATGTATTTCTTTGTAGTTTAAAGGCCCAGTGGCTTCTCGACCACAAAAGATATGGGGCATGATACTAGGAAGAATGCCTGGCTGGAGGTGAGGTGGCTGAGATCTAGCCTTGAAACCCTGCTTAGTAGCTTAGTGATTCTTAGCCAGCTGTCGTCTTCCATCCTCTGCACCCTTGTAAGAGAACTAGATAACAAAGGCCAGGCAAGCCTTGTTCACAGATAGTCCATATTAAGCAACAGAAGGAATACCACTGGTGTACCACATGGGTCAGGCAAGCTACAGCCCACAGGCCAAATCTGGCCCTCCATATGTTTTTGTAAATAAAGTTTTATGGGTACACAATCAAGCCTATTATTTATGCATTGTCTAATGTGCTTTCACCCTCGATTGGCAGGGTTGAGTAGTTGCCACAGAGAGACCTTATGACCTGTGAAGCCTAAAATCTTTACTATCTGACCCATTCTAGAAAAAGTCAACCCATTCCTGGTGAAACATCACCTGCTAAATCCAGATTCCCATTCCTCAAAGCTTTATTCCAAGAGCCTTTTAAAATTGGGGATTAGAGACTACCTAAAAAGCAGGGAGTATTTAACAACAAGAAAAGACTGATTTTCAAAGATTTCCTAAAGGATGAGTGTCCTGTCATCCAAACATATATTCTGGACCAAATAGAGAAAGCAATTATGTGTGCTTAACCATTGAGTGGGTTTTCCCCACATAGCTATTAAAAACCTCTGACCAGGTATTAAAAGGTAATTGTGGTCTAACCTGCTGCTGTTGCCTAGAAAACAGCTTCCTGGTAAGAGCTGTGGGTGGGAGCCATGTTATTTAACTGTTAGCTTCCGTTTTCTCTTTTGGAAAAGGTAGGTAGTAACACCCACCACAGGTTTATAGTGAGGATGTGGAAGAGGGTTGTAACTGGAAAGTGCTACATAAATATTCTTTTAGGTTTCTGGGTCACAGTAACCATAAGTTAGAGAATAGCTTTGTTGCCACTAAGTCAGCACTCTTGACTTCTTGAGGAATTAAAATTAATTTTGTGTGTCCCCAAAGAAAATAACCAACCTTCGAAATTCTTATAAAAAAAAGAACTTGCTGTCAAAGCATGTTATTGTCTACATCTCTCTCTTTCTCTGAAACTAATTTATGCCTCGTTCTCTAAACCTCTGACCCAGTCTTCTGTTCAGAGCAAAATTTTCGCTCCATCTATGCAGGGATTTATTAGAATTTGCTGCAAGGCAGTATCTATTCATCTTTGCATATTTAATTATTTTCTACTTAGAACAAGAAACTGCATAAGCATCTCGATAGTTTCTGCTGATTAATGCAAGCCATCTTTACTTCAGAAAGAGAAAAGCCCCTTATGGACTTCCGGTAGTGACAAGAGAAGGGTCAAAATACATCATAACCTTGGGTGCCTTTTAAAAGAGTCCTCTGATTTTGTGAAGCTCATCATTCCCTAATGTGGCCCAGATAACAATGTCTAATAGGAAAATTGAAAATATAAATGGAAATGAAGTAAAAGAATCTTCATCTAAAGGAATTCAAAGAGTATTATTCTATAACTGATTGAACTGGCCCCGGGGACTCTGAATTGGAGGGAAAAAGTGATTAACAGCCATGAAGACTCCTACTCGGTGCTATTGCTTTTCTCACGTGCATATACAATTGCAGGCTTCAGGGTTCCAAAGCCTCCCTTTGATGAACAATAAACACGAGCTTTCAAACCCAAATGTGTGTCACATTAAGTTTCTGTGCAAAGAGTTACAGACTAGTGCTTGTGAGGGTTTGCTCTTAAGGGGGAAGATGGCTTCTCAAACATCTGTTGTTGGCCTCTTTGGGGGCTGGCCACTTAACATTTATGTCACTTTTAAGGTGAGAAGTTGAATTGGGCATGGATAGAATACAGAAGGAATACCACTGGTGTACTACAAGGGTCAGGCAAGCTACAGCCCACAGGCCAAATCTGGCCCTCCATGTGAGATCAGACATCACAGTGTCTGAGATGGGGTCAAGCGGCTAATGGGAATGTACGAGGCAGAGCCATTGTGACGAGAGGGAGTGGAGAGGACCCGGCCAGCTGGTGGTGAGCGTAGCAGGAGTGGGAGGAGAGGAAGAGGAATAATGGTAAGAATAACAGCTTGTACTTATGTAGTGCTTTCTAAGAGCCAGGACCTGTTGGACATTTGCATAATTTAATATTTACAGGAACCCTACCAGATGAAAAGGACTTAATGGAGGCTATTTTTTTTTTAAACTAATGAAAGAAAAAGCAGTCAGTTTTGAAGGGCCCAATTATAAAGAAATTGACTAGTTTTGCTTGGTGGCCTGGTCTAAGTGTCAGGGCAGGATGGAGCCTGGCAGACTCAGGGTACAGTCCACTGCTCTGCAGCCCAGCCCATGGCAAGTACAGGCATGTGGGGCTGGGGACACAGTGGTGTCCAGCAGGGAGGCGCAGCAAGGAACCCCATAACTGAAAGAGCAGCAAGCACCCCACTGGGAAAGGGAGATTTTACCAAATCTTTGTCGCTGTCCTTGGTAAATGTCTTCTCCTTCTCGTCCTCATTCTTGGTCCAGCTGTAAGAGATCATGTAGTTCATGATGGGTGGGTGGTAGATGGTCTCGGGCCGGCTCCAGGAAACCTGCAGGGCTGTCTGGTTCAGGGGCTGCACCTTCATGTGGATGGGTGGAGAGCTGCAAACTGAACACACATACGGACAAGCTCAGGGGGCCTCCAGGCACAAGGCATAGTCAGTGGCTAACCCGTGTCTTCTTCAAGGTTCCAACTTCCAGTAGGTGATATCCTAGTACCTGCCCATACTCCCTTCATTAAGCTCCTCCTACTGCTAACATTTGCACATCTGTTCTCCCTCTCTCCCTTTACACCCCCCCAGTTTCCCTGCTGTCACTGAAAGCAAGTTGCAGATGTCTTGACAAGTGACTCCTAAATACTCTGGGTTGTATCATCTACAGAAAAAGGCCAATCCTCCATGTAACTGCAGTGGACTGTGCACCCCCCAAATTCACATTAAAACGTGATACCCATTGCCATGGTATTAGGTGAGTGTTTGGGAGGAGGAGATCAGATTATGAGGGTGGGGCCTCCTGAGTGAGTATCCTTATAAAAGACAGCCCATTCCACTGTGGGAGGACTCAGCAGGAAGAACACTGTGAACCAGGAAGCAGTCCCACCAGGCAAATAATCGGCCAACACTTGGATCTTGGATCAACCTCCCACCCCCAACTTCTGGAGCTATGAGAAATACAATTCCGTGCTCTGTAAGCCACCCAGTTAGTGGTTCTTGTTACAGCAGCCTGAGCTAAGAAATCAATCATGTTTGGCCAACAAAGGGCTGCGTGTCAGATGGGGGTCCCCACACGCTGTGTCACACAGCCGTGTATACAGCCAGGTGTACCATCCAGGTGTCAGTAATTATACCCTACGATGTCACATAACAATAAAATCGCCTAAGGACTTATTTCTCAGGATGTATCCCAGCGTTAAGTGATGCATGGCCACCTAGGTTGCCATTATCATACCTAAGAAAATAAACATTAATTTAGTAATATCATGTCACACAGTCAATACTTGAATTTCTCCAAATATCTCTAAAAGTTTGTGTGCAGCCCCCTCCCTCTCCCCACCCCATCCTATGCTGCATTAGCAGTCACCTGGCTATTTATTCCAGGATGGACTTTCGGAGGAAGCCAGGCCATTTGACTTGTGGAATGTGGACTAACTTAAATTGTAGATGAAATTTTATTGTGAATAGATTAGTGTGCAAACAACTACAACTTAAAATGAGACTCTAGGTGATTTAATAGCAAAGGTACAAAAAAAAGGGATGACTTTTCTCTGGACCAGAGAACCTTGTGTGATTATCCTGAGGTGGGGGGTAACGAGCAGCCAGGCTAATGAGCCTTTTTTGTCTTGTGGCTGGAACGTTCTGCATCTGTCTAGGGGTAAACCTATTAAAGGGTTGAGACTAGCTAGTCAGAATTGTGCCCTTTCCTAGGGCCTGTGGTTCTGGTTCCAGGGGCTTACCGTCTAGGGCAGTTTTCCCAACCTCGGCACTACGACCTCTTGATCAGACCGTTCTTTGCTCTTGGGAGGTGGGCTGACCTGCGTATGTAGGATGTCAAGGGGCATGCCATGCCTCTACCCACTAGATGCCAGTAGTATTTCCCTCCCAAGTTACAACAAATAAATATGTCTGCAGAAAATGTCAAATGCCGGGGGAAGGATGTTCCTGTTTGAGAACTACTGGTCCAAAGGGAGGAGCTGAAGATTCACCCAAGGATCACATATGTGGCCCTAACACTGCAAGCCAGATGGGACAGATGGAGGGGAGGTATTTTCCAAGCTTGCTTCTGGCACCTCCTAGGGCCTAACTATACACCAAAGAGCTCCCCATAAGCCAGACTCCCCAAGAGCTCAAGCCCAAGGCAGTCCTGGGGAGCACAATAGCTTCCCTGCCAGAGGAGCACAGACCCAGATTTAGGGCCTGGCTGCTGGAGAAAAGCAGAGATTGGTTTTGACAGGGAGGTATCCTTTTGCTCTTCAACTGCCAAGCTGCGCTTCAGTGGAAGAGACTGGCTTTGGGCGACTGAGACAGGAGGAAGAGATAAATTAATGAGGCATTCCCATTGCCCTGCAGAACCCCGGGAGGCATCACGATGCCTGCCAAGCAAATGCCACCAGAGCTGGGACATCAAAGAATCTGAAGGGGGGCTTCCAGAAACACTGGAGGGGAAGCGACAGAGTGTGGGCACCAGGTGGCGCTAATGTACCATTTTTAAATACCCCAACTTAGTAAGTGCCTTATAGTTTCTGGAGATAGCAGCACAGAAAGTGTGTGTATTGGGGGGGTGGGGGGTGGGGGGTGTATTGGGGGGGGTAGATGAGGGAAGAAGGAGGGGGAGATCAGGAAAAGATCTACACCCCAATCTTCCCAATGCACCAAAGAAATTTGGAGATTTATATACTGGGAAATTTCCATCTCTCATGCTGATGACCAGATCAGATTTCCTGACTTTTTCATCGCTTCCCACCTCCTACCATATGCTTATTAATCTTCCTTATTCTGAAGCCATCACTTCCCTGCTCCAGTTAGTGGTAAGCTGTATAGGGATGAATATCACTAACAATTACATCATAATCACATAAATAATTCCATCACCCACGTGCAGATGTACCCATTCTTCTTACTTATTCTTTGAAACTAAAATAGCTATGTTTTTCTTTACTGATTAAGATGATTCATTTTAAGACTTTAAAAAAGAAACCTAACTAGTATAAAAATGTAAGAAAAAAGTAAAAAAAAAATCATTCTAAATCCCACCACTCAGAGATAATTATTGTCAACTTTCTGGGGACTGAACATCCAGATAGCTCTGCATATATATGTAAAAGTGCATATACAAATGGAAACTGAAATGTTATAACACAGTAACAGTTTTCTGTTGTTGTTCTGCTTTATTCAATATGTCTCAAAATATTTCCCTGTCAATAAACTGAGCTTGGTATCACTGCTTTGAATGAAGCTTGGCATTATATATCTCAATGTACTAGAAAATACTGTGTTAAGCTGGCAATGGAGGCAGGCCCAGCTTCACACAAGGGATCACCCCTTTGTGTCCCAGACCGAACATCAGAGTTTATCAGGGGTTTGCACCTAAAGAGTACCAAGTCCTGACCTATGGGGAGAGTAGCTGGAACAGGAATTTTTCTCAACTCTCCTTTGCCCCCAATTCCTGACAGGGGAGGGTTTTCCTGGGCCAGCTTTGGAGGAGGTGCCTGCAGATACCAGAAGGACTAGAACACGGCTGGGGAAACTTTTCCTATAAAAGGCCAGAGAGTAAATATTTTTGGCTTTGCAGCCATATGATCTCTGTTGAAAAGACTCAGCTCCGCCTTTGAAATGCAGAAGTAGCCTAGGCAATACATAAACAAATGAGCTTGCAATGTCCTGTGATTTTCATGTGTCATGAAATATTCTTCTCCTATGATTTTCCCCAACTGTTTACAATTTGAAAACCATTTTCCAGCTCATGACTACAAAAAGTCATGCTGATGGTGGGTAAGTTTTGACTTGTCAACTTTCAGGGGGTCCATGGTTTGCTGACTGCAGACCTGGAAGATTAAGGGAGGCCAAATCCTTATCTGAAATATATTTATCAACTGCACCATATTCTGAATACCAAATTCTGCTCCTCAGGACAGTCTGAGAGGCCCATCGTTTACAGAGCGGAGATTCTCCCTAGTACTTAGTACCATGCAGAGTTATATTCCTGGCTTCACTGACCACCTAGAATGAATTCTGTCTTCCCACCAGAATGTGAGCTTCATCCTCCAGGCTTGTTTGTTCCAGTATTCTTGGTTCTGAGACACAGCCTGGTACACAGTGGGTTTTTAATAAACATTGGCTGAAAGAACTGGGTGGATGAAATAAATCTTAGTATATCTGGGTCCTCAGTTCCTGTGTGACTAGACCCTCTTCCACATTTCCAGCACCTTCACTTCCCACCCTTCCTTCTCACTCCCTCATCTCTGCCTAATCCCCACCCACACTGGCCTCCTAAAAGGTGGGGCTTCATCATTAGCTCCCCTTCCAGAGGTCAGATTCCAGGCCGCCTGAGCTCCCAGAACAACTCTGTCTCTCCTCAAAGTGCCTGTCACACCACATCCTCATGATCAGTCCACCCCTCTGTTTAACTGGATTGAAAGTATTTTTACAGCAGGGAATAAACTCCCTATCGCCAGTGTCTGTGACAGGGCCTCAAGTTTTGCTGACGAAACACAGGAAAGCATTTTGCTCTTCAGTCAGGACCACTGATAAAGTTCCCATGTACAAAATCGGTGCCACACAATCTATTCCTGGGTCACCCTCAGGAGCTCCAAGTTGATGCAAGGAGTCTGTCCCGATCTAATTCACACCTTCACTAATGGATGCCTTGCCAACCAGAAAATGTGTTCCGTCGATGGAAGTGACAAAAATCCCAGCATGCTTGGTGGCTGGGGGAGGTGAGATGACCAATGCTCCCAAAGAACCTCATGCTCCAAGCTTTGTTCTTTTCAGTGATGGAAATGCTTCCTTGAAACGAAACCACCCTCAAAATTCCAAACACAAAAACAGATAAAAGCGGCACAGTGGAATTTTATAGAATGGTTTGGGAAAAGTGGCACAGCATCTTCCCCTTATTTTTAGGGGATATGCTCAAAACCCTCAGTGGATACCTGAAATCATGGATAGTTCTGAATAATTTATATACTATATATGATCCTACACATACATGCTTATGATAACGTTTAATTTGTAAATTAGGCACAGGAAGAGATTGACAATAACTAGTAGAATAAAACAATTAGAACAATCTGCTATAATGAAAGTGATATGAATATGGTTTCTTTCCCTCTTAAAATGTCTTATTGTAGGTAATATTTTCAAACCACGATTGATTGTGGGAACTGAAATCTCAGAATATGTAACTATGAACAAGGCGGGACTACTGCATAATAATAAAGTATGAGCTTTGCAGCCAGGCTCATATAGTCTCTTGTGTTTGCACTGTAAAGTGGCTGACTAGTACTCAGCAGATCCTCTTCACAGGGTGGGGGTGAGGATTGCAGAGAACACTATGGTGAAACCAGAATTTGTGGGCCTTGGGCCCAATGATATACACAAGCAAGTCTCTGGGCCTATACAGTGTTTTTGAAAAGGACAAATTTTCATAGAAAGACAACTTTTACAACTGGGCCTGCATTTATAGATAGCAGTGGTTGCCTGGAGCAGCATAGTAACTCCCCACCCTATAAACTGAGAGTATGTTAGCTCTGGTTTGCCACACTCCCCACCACTCCACACTGTCTTTATCCAGCCTGCTTCACCCACAAGTGCCAGGTGGCCCACGATTGTTTGCCTGAAATTAACACCAAGAACACTGCTGGAGGCACATCAGGTACCCCATACCCTTGACAACCCCTGCAACTGCACCTAACACAGGGGAGCCTGCCAGAGCCTGATAAATCCTTATACATAAAATTGAAGCTTTTTAACCATGTGGGAAGTGCCATACCCAGCTCTCTAAACAAATATCCCCTCTGAGGTGCTCCTGACATCAGCCTTCCCCTTCTCAGGGGCCTGATTACATTCCCACCGGGGTCTGATTGCTTTTCACAAGCATCTCAAATGATGCTCTCAGTGCCAGCTCTGAGAGTTTCTGCCTTCATTCTGAACCACCTTTAATTATGATCCCAGACTTTGTTAAATAATGAAGAGGCATCTAGCAGAGCACCCAAGGTCCTCTGATTCTAAATCAACGTCAAGGATGTTTTCTCAGCAATACCAGAAGGAAAAGATTGGGTCCTTGCCCCCACCTCCAATCCTCTTCATTTGGGGACATGGATAAACGAATGTGGTAATTCTATCTAAAAGTCGGTCTAACTTCCAAGTGCCTTAAAGCATTTGGACAAGATCCTCCAGGGCCACCCTCCTTCAAGTTTCACACCTGAGCCAACAGGTTAACTATCGAGCAGGAATCAGAGATGGCCCTGCTTAAACGCTGCCATTCGGTGCTGTTCACTCTTTCACAATGCTCGTCAACAGAAGCCAAACTGCTGCCTTTGGGGGGTGGGGGGAGAGGCATGACATCATATACCACACAGGGTGGGGTCTGAGGGAAGGGCCTGCCTAAGTCAGCTGAGGACGGCAGGGAGATGCCTCCCCCTGGGACCTGCCTGGCAGGAAAGAGGGAAGGAGCACTATCTCCTCTAACAAGCAGAAGGGAACTATTCAAGAGGAACACAGCCGTGAGCCTTGCCTCGAACAGCTTAAATGCCTGTCATTTCTTTATCGCCCCAGCTCAGCTCAAGAACCCTTGAATATGGAGTCCTTTAGGGGAAGTTTCCAAAGAAATCGCCTCAAGGAAGGATTTCTCTTTTTGAAGGGCTATATCAAAGAGGTCTAGGTAAACACGAAATCCCCAAAGCAGACCACATTAAGACTGCAAACCTGGAATCTTGGTGCTTGAGGGGCTACCTCCTCTGTCTCCACCCAAGGGCTCATGAAAGGGAAATCACTCTGACAAAGGTGTCAGAAACCACAAGGATGAAATGCAAACAGGACCCAGCTCTGGCATTTTTGGGATTTACAACACTGTAATAGTGTCCAGTTGGAGTTGTTTGCTGTCAAGCACATGCCAGAGGCCAGACCCCATGCATTCATCTCAGACAATCCATAGACAACAGACAGACAGGCAGTCAGACACACACCTGAATCCAAGAGGTGGGTTCAACTCTCCCCGTTAAAGATGGATGAGGACATTGGAGTCCAGAGAGGCCAAGTCACTGGGCTGGGTCAAGGTCACAGAGCAGGAGAAGGGTTCAGAACTGGAACTCGGTCTCTCATATTCCACACCAGAAAAGTGGGGAATGCACAGGGGTGATCATGTATGTTCTATCCACTTACACCTCCCACATCTGCTTTCCTATCTGCAAGATAAAGATGTGGGGAAGCTTCCTTGGTGCTTACAAGGAGAGAACAGCCCTACACAGGTGCTCTGTATCGCTCCTGCAGCCTCACGTCCATGGCTTCCAGGGCAGGTTACCAAACCTTTATGCAAACTTCCTTCCTGTTCTCTTTTCTGCCTCTGGTCTAGATCTCTTTGATTTAGCCTTTTAAAGAAGAGAAATTCCTCCCTGAGGTCATTTTTTGGGAAATTTCTCCTCCTTATTCAAAGACTCTCAAGCTGAGTTGGGGTCCTTTCTATTATCAATGACAAATGAGAAAGAGAGAGTAAGAGAGAGATAGAGAGGAAGTGGGAGAGGGAGAGAGGAAAGGTGGGGGGGGGGTGGTTATCTCTTGACAATTTCCAAAGCAGCTTCCAAGTCCTCAAGACCCTCTAAAATCGATGCATCCAATCACCAATTCCCCCCATCAGAAATGCAAACTAAGCTCATGCTCTTTTAATCTATCATGGGGATGCTGGAAATGTATGCAGTAGGGCCAAAATTTGCCACCCCCAAGGCCCTTCCTCTGTGCCCTTCAGCACTGACTTTGCTAACACTAATGGGTCCTCTCTGATGAATCTGGCACTGGGCTGAGTGAACATATTTCACAAATTACGTCATCAAGTCTTCACGGTAATTCTGTGGGGCTGCTGGTTCCATCATTTCCTCTGTTTTAGAGACGAGACTGAGACCCAAGCCAGTCATTCATTCACTTAATCACTCAGGAGTCAGACTGATTCAGTTCTGGACATACCAGCGGCATGATCCTGGGTAAATGCACGAATGTGTGCTGACATACAGAAAGTGTGTGATCAGGAGGAGCTACTGTTAAGTAATTATTGAGCAACTGCTATATGCCAGGACCTCGAGAAGGAAGTAGGAACAAAGATGAACACAGACTGACAAGGCCCCTAAGATCTTGAGATTATAGCCCAGAGGGGATATAGTCTATTAAACACTTAATCTTCCTCAAATAGAGTTCTAATCTTGGGATCCTTAAGGGATCTGGACAGAATTCACAGAGATTTGTGAACTTGAATGGGAAAAAATGTATTTTTATTTTTATTAACCTCTAAATTAATATTTACTATTTCCTTATATTTCAAATGTTGGCAACAAACCACAGAAGGTGAGCAGGTCCCCTTCAGGTGACTGACCTGAAGGTGAGTGTGACATCAGTAGAAATTACTGATTTATTCCTATTAGATTACTGTTGTTGTCAATATCTGAAGTTTTCCCCTTCACACTCATTATTTCAAAATTACAATGATTATTAGACCTGCTGCTAGATTTTATCATCCAATGCCTTCATCGAGCTGATAAATTACTATTTCATAATTTAAAAAATTATGATACCATTGGAGGCTAATTGGCTTCCTTTGCAACTACACTACTTTATGTATCTAAAACCATCAGTATGAGAATTCATGGGATCTGCCAGATGGCTAAGGGGTGCATGGCACCACAGAGGTTAAACATGCTCTGCACCAGGCATGGAAAAGTTACATGCTTTTAAGGAAATTATTATAGCAAGTCTGTAAAAAAGGCTGAGTAAAGGGACTTAGGAGATTTGGGGAGGGGGGAGGGTTGGTTAGGAAAGATTTACTGAGCCAAGTGATATTTACACTGAAATCTGAACAAGGAGTAGGTGTTTATCAAGTGAGCGGGGAGGAAGGAGGTTTGGATATGTCAGACAGAAAAACCAGCCTGTGAAGGCACTGGGATGGGAAAACTGAAAGGAAACTCATGCAGTAGAGGATGTAACCAGTTATAGATAACAGGAAATACATATTTGTCTCTGCCTCCACTTTGCGGCACAAAGTTCCTAAAACCTATATAATTTCTTAAGTGATACGAGCAGTAGGACCATCTTTTCTTCTAATATGGCCACTCTGGACTGCTTCTGGGTGCAGGCTGGTCACCACAAAGATCAAGCCAAGATTAAAGTCTTGGAGTTTCCAATTCCACCCCCATGCTCCAAAGAGGGGCAGGCTGGAAATGGAGTTAATGATCAACATGGCCAAATGAGGAATTCTTCACTAAAAAACCCAAAGTACAGGCTTTGGAAAATTTTTAGATCGGCAAACTCATCCACATACCAGCAGGATGAGGCACCCCAACTCCCGGAGACAGAAGCTCCTGGGCATCCAGACCTTCCCCCTCACATCTCTTCATCTGTATCTTTTATTCTTTAATAAACTAGCAAAAGTGAGTGTTTCCCTGAGTTCTGTGAACCATACTAGCAAACTAATGGAACCAAAGAATAGTGTTGTGGGAATTGCTGGTTTGTAGCCAGACTAAGTAGAAGTTATGGGTAACCTGGGGTCCGTCCTACTACCTGTGGCTGGCATCTGAAGTGGGTAGCAACAGTCTTGGGGGACCGAGACCTCAATCTGTGGAATCTAACACTATCTCCAGGGAGATAATGACAGAGTGGAGTCAAATTGCAGGACACCCAGCTGGTGTTGCAGAGGATTGCAGAGGTGCAGGTCTTCCCACCCCCACAACTAGAAGTGACCAGAAATACGAGAAACACTGTGCCTGTGTGAATGTAAAGGAGGTCACAGAAGGTAGAGAACTGGGGTGTCCCTACTCAGGAGGGATAACTGGGTTCTTCTCATGCACCCATGGAGTTCTTTTCTACATCACAATAGCATCCTGACTATCCCCACGAATATGACTGGTGTGCACTTCAGTTTCTCAGCCTAACAACTGAGTTTCAGGCACTCTGAGTGGCAACTGTCATGGAAGACAGCAGCTTTGAAAACTCTTAATCCATCGGCTGGCTTTTCCGTGCTTGTAACAGAGCCGCCAGCGTCAGGGAAGACGGCGGCAGAAACATGAATCTCCAGGCTTCCAAGCAGACGGTTTTGATTCCCACATGATGCTATTCCTGATCTCTCCTACCTCAGAATCATTTTTTCCCCAATGTAATATCCCCCTTCCTCTGAGAGCTTGAGGCCTGAGGAGGTGTCCATGTCCTGGGCAGGAAGATGCATTGTTCAACTCGGCGCTAAGGGAGGTCGCCAAGTTCAGAACGATGCATCTTCCCAGCCCAACGTGACAACAGCTGCTTCTGGGACACTGGGTGGGAGGCTGGGTTCTCTCCACGGCCCTTCCCTCCCTTTCAACTTGAAGATTTCCTGCCAAAAGGGCCAAGTGGTTCTACCTGCCTTGAACTGAGAACAACATCCTTTCCACACATCCTTTCCTGGTAACTTCCACCTTTGCTGCTGCCCTGCTCTAGGCAACAGTTCAACTGAGGGTCTGTACTGAGACCAGGGCACAGACTCATGGTGTCAAATGTCAAGCACCCTTGTAGTTGAACTTGATCTACTACCCACTGCAGAGATGTTACAGACCCCTGCATTATGAAGAAGCACTCAGGGTCCCATAGCTGCTCAGCAATGCGAGGCTACTATCTAAACACCTCCGAGATCTAGGAGCCGTCTTTATCACTGATCCAATGACCAGGTCCAGAGATCAACCAGTGACCCACACTGATGGGTTGAGCCAGGCTGTTACTTAAATCACTGATTCCAGATGCATATGATCCCACAGGTCAGAATGCCCTCCTCTTTCAGTTTGTTCCTTAAAGCAATTCTTCTCTTAGAATTAGGTGTCACCACGGCTTAAAAGAAGCGCCCTGGCTCTCTCCTGACACTCACCTTATTAGCTTGGAACCACCTCTGATTACTCCTAAACACCTCTCTTATTTGTTCTCAGTTCTGGCTCAGAGGGCCCACAGGATGAGGCCCACTGTTTGGAGTGCAACCGAGTTTCCACACCCAGATGTGGCATCTGCACCTACCAGATTATAGGGGTACACCTATGACAGCTTCTGAATGCTAAGTTCCAGGGGCTGCCACACCTGGGGACTGGCTTCACTGTGCCCCTCCTGGGCTCGGTCAAGAGGACTCAAGAAGACAGCAGGAGCCCACTAAATGCTGGTGGAGAACAAGCTGTGAAGAGGTCATGCCCCCACAAGCCCCAGCTGGAAATCACCCACTCAGCCCACGGAGGGGACTGAGGAGCTGGTTACCTCTGGCCTATGGATTATATGTTCTGAGGGGCTCAGCTTTCTAGCTGGCTGGCAAAAAACAAGTTTCAAATGGTCAGCACGCTCCTTAGTGGGATGGTTCCTCTCTTCTGGGCAGCCTTTCCTGGTGCCAGATCCAAAGCTTAGAAACGGCAGTGCCCTGTGCACTCGATAATACCTGCTTGCAGTTAGTGTCACAGTACAGACAATGTCTTTTCAACATGGGTATAGAGTTGATGTGGAACAGCCAACACACGCATTTTGGTCCAAGCTGGTGCTTTGGAATCACAAACCCAGACAAGAGAGGGCCCGGGGGGAAGCCAGCAATCCTAATGACCACTGACTGTGCTGAGGAAAGAGTAAAAGGAAAGAGAAAAAGACACCCGTGGGCCTTTACAGATGCTCTTTGATTCTCAGGCCTCAGGGGCTGTGGAGGTGAGACCGTTTCTTAAGCCATCAAAAAGCACAGGTACTGTCCATGCTCCTTGTACCTGAATAAAAACAACCTCAACTAACCCATGTTTGTTCTCGGAATAATCAGTGGGAAGAATGGAGAAGATAATCTGTCTCCCTGCTCTATTCGTCCTGTGACTCCAAGGAGTTGCAGCAAACATCTCAGAGCTTTATGCTTTGCAGGCTGTGAACGTTAGTTAGCAAGAGAAAGGGGAGGTGCATCGCTCTGGGAGGAAATATGCTGTTGGCCTTTATTAATTTCCAGATTGCTGTTCACAAGCACGGCTGAGCCTATATAAATAAACCCAATGTCAGTGAAGATTTTTCCAGAGAGCAAAGAAAGCTGAAGTGTAGGAGGGTTGCTAAGTTGGCCTTAAAGATCAAACTCTGCCTACCTGCCCAGAGCAGAGGACTAAGTAATGAAGTAATATGTACAAAATATAAAATCCACAGCCTCTGGCATCTGTTACCAATATCAGCCCCCAGTTTCCAAGTCAGAACAGCAATTCTTTCTGGGGGGACCCCTGACAGTAGTGCCTGCCACTTTAGCCCTCCTTTCTCTGCTTTTAGGTTGGTAGAGGACAGAGAAGGGGCACTTCTGTGAGATGAATACGTTCATCCAAGTGTTTTACTGTCAAAGTGGAAGAGAGCAGCCCAAATCTCAAGAACCTCTCTGGTTCTAGGTACTGGGAGTGGTGTGGCATTCAACGCCAATGTCTGGCTATGTTCCTCCTGCAAGAGCACCTAGCCTGGCCTAGACCATAAATGCCCCAACTGTATAAACTCTGGTGGCAAGATTCATTTTATTTCTGGTCACCTATCATGTGTGGGGTAGCTTCATCCATCCATCCATACATCTACCCACCTATTCTCCAAACCACCCACCTACCATCTATCCTCCTATCCATCCATCCACCCATCCACGCACTCATGCATCCTCCCATCTAAGTTCAATATAAGCTTGTGGGATAGTAGAATAACAAGGCATTGAGGGGGAAATCACACAAATAGTTCAAATGACTGTAAAATTCTATGATAAGTGCTTTAAAACACTATATACACAGTCAAGAAACTTCTGCAGGGAAGGAGCCCTGAGCTGAGCTATGAAGGCTGAGAAAGGGTTGATTAGGCAGGGGGCGGGGGCAGAAGGGGGTGGCACTGGCAGGGGCCTTCCAGCAGAGGAAACAGTCTCTGAGGCTGCGGGGTGGCTGTTGGTCTGCAGTGCAGGATGTCAAGGGAACTAAAGAGCCGGAGGAGGCGAGGAGTGTATGGATTTCATTGGAAAGGTTTTAACAAGTTCAGACAGCCTGGATTTGCACTTCTACCAGGAAAAAGGCATGTCCTGATTCTGAAATGTGTTTTCTAGTGACCACGTCACAGGTGATGGCTCTTCCTGAGCATACAAAGAAGTCACAAGTCACTGCTGAACTACAGACAGCAAAGAACGGTTATCTGCACAGTACTTTCCAGGTCCCAGGCTCTTCACTCTTTGCTCCTTACATTGTCTCATTTAAAGAACACAAGTCAAAGAGGGTGTATGTTATCTCCCATTCACAGAAAGGGAAGCTGGCTTTCTGGCTCTCCTGAGGACTGACCTGTGACCAAGGCTTCAGTAGCCCATGCCCAAGCACCTGATGTAATCCACCCAAGGCAAGTCAAGCACATGAAGACTAAGCCTGGTGATTCCTTTTAGGAAGGAATCCCCCAAGGTACATCAGTTTTAAAGCCCCTTCTTCAGGGGAGGAGTAATAAACTATATTGTTGAAGTTACCTGATGACATCTAAAAGAGAGGTCACTGCCTGGGCATTAATCAGTCTTTTGGAAGAGGAAAGAATGCTGAATTTGGTCAAAAAAAGGATTGTGGATCCTATCTTAGCTACCCCTTCCTGGCTGAGAAGCTCTGGGTAATCATCTGACTTTCTGAGTCTTGGACTCTTTGTCTGTTAAAGAGAAATGATAATAGTGCATTTCCCTCTTTGCTCACTGTCATCCATTCTGCATCCAAGGTGTTAGTAAATCTCAGAGGGTCTATTCCAAAATCCATCCATAGGGGATCATTTCTACCTCCATGAGGATCACCCGCACCTAACCACTGTTACCTTATTCTGCCTGGACTATTTCAATCAGTCCTACTGAGGACCTCTGCCTCAGATCCTCAGTGAACATTTCTTACATAACAGTCAAAATTATGGATTTAAAAACCTGTTCAGATCATTACAAAGCTGTTTAAATGCTTCCCTCACCAGGAGCTTTCCACTGCTGTCAGAATACAATCGTAACTCCTTAAACCAAGAAAGTCTTCCAGATTTGACCCCTGCCTGCCTATCATGCTGGTTCCTATGCCTCAGGACCTTTGCACATGACCTTTCCCTTTAAAAGCCTTCCAGGGATGGTTCCTTCTTACAACTTGTCCTAACCAGGGAAGATCTCTTTCCCACTGCCTCACCACATTATCACTCTAAAAACTTAACTTGATTTGCTGTTCTTCAAAACAGTGAAGCAATAGAGGATGAAGGTAACTGACACATGAAAAGAAATTCATGGGCTATAAAACGCGAGACAAAAGCTGATATCACTACTTTAAATATCTATGAATTATCAATATTTTCCCAAGCAATCAAAGGCATCTTATAACAATTCATATTTACATAAAGTTACAGCAATCATATATATGTAAAAATGTTTGACAGTCACACGTCACTAAATGAAGATTTTGGTCAATGATGGACCATATATGACAGCAGCCTCAAAAGGTTATACAATCTAGTTTTGTGTCACTGCACTCTATGACACTCAAACAACGAAATCACCAAATGACAACTTCTGAGAACATGTCCTCCTTGTGAAGCAACACACAACTGTCACATAGCACAACCTTCAAAAGTATGAGAATCTGGGATGTCTGAGTGTTGAAAATAGTTCTACCTTTTTGCTCTTTTAATCATTCCCAGGGATAAAAAGTTATCACTAATGACAGTTATTTTTAAAACAAGGGGGTTATTAAAAAAAACAAGAGGGCCATAGAAAAGATGCTTTTTTTCTTAGCACTATTCTATGCTGAAAGCTTCTGGAAGTAACAAGATCACTTTCTGGAAGCATTTCTGGGAGGGCAGCTGCCTACAAAGGAATTAAGTGCTCATATCAGAGCTTCTTTTAATAAGATAAAGTAATTCAAGCTCAATAATCTAATGAGTGGAAATGATTAAACTGAAAATAGAACAACATTAATATTTTCTCCAAAAATAGCTTAAATGCATGATTTCAATGTCAAACTTTTTAAGAGCAATCATGAATTTACTTCATTGTTTGCTAAATGTGATGTTCTTTCTTAATACATTTTGATTGAAAATAGGTTAGTCACTTAGGCATTCTCACACCATAGTATATATCCTTAAAAGCTGCTTTTTTTTTTTTTTTTTTTACCAAAACAGGAATCAATCCTTAGCATTGAAATGTAACTAACAAAGAGACCCTTCGTCAGCAGAAACCAAGACCATTCTCCAAAAAACAAGGCATTGGAGGGTACAAGGGCAGCCTGAGAGCCTCTCCACTTCCTTTGCTTTTATTACATTATACAGTGTCACTTTAATTAAACCATCAAATCAAATTATCAGATCAAGTGGTTTTGATTCCACTGTGGTTTGAACAGGTTTCGTTAAATTAATAAACCATATGTTTCATGTTGTTGGAAGCAGAGTTATTTTTCTCCATTAACTGTTCCAAAACTCTTCACAATAGACAGTATTCAGGACTTAATCACTGAATGCTCTTCCATGTGCCCGGGATGTGTTGCAGAATAACTGAAATGACAGCCCATTAAATCCTAAAGTCTGTCCAAGTTATTTACCGACAAAGGGCAGAATGGCCAACTGGATGTCCCTTGAACAATCCACCCCTCCTAAATATTGTTTCCATTTACTGGAACTGAAGCTTTATATTTTCATGGATGACATCCCTTATGTCTTCCTCAGCAACAATGCAGTATTAAGATGACGTTTCCCCCTTTCCTTTGGTGTCTTACACGGCCATTCATCTCCTGCTTGGCACTGAAAGGCTGGATTGTGTTTTCTCTATTCCAGTACATCCCATCACCCTGACAGAGGGCAGGATGAGGGTGTATTCACTCAGGCATTCCCCCTTGTGTTGCTCCATGGACACCAGTTAATGACTGCAGCTGGGGGAACAAGGAGTTGGGGTGCTATGCTCAGTTCACTGAGGATCTGTTTATACCTGAAAGATGACCAGGTATTCAGGTGAATTGGTAAGTGGTTGGTTACCAGGTAAATAAATCTTTAACTGGTCCTAGGTTCTTGTAGTGGGTGGAAAAGTAGGGCCAACCAATGGAATTTCAGTCGTGACCATTGCCATTTTCTAAAAGGAAATATATACCCTAAAACTAGCCCAGACTTAGGTTTCTCCATCTTAGTGTGAGTTGTATCCCTAAAGTAGGGGTCAGTAAACTATGGTTCCAGGCCAATTCTAACCTGACACCTATTTTTATAAAATAAGTTTTAATGGAAGACACTTTCTGCACCCAGCCATTTATATGTCTATGGCTGCCTTCATACTCAAGTTGAATAGCTGCACCAGAGACCAGATGACCCATCATCAGATTTTTACACAAAGAAGTTTACTAACTTCTGTCTGATAAAATTAATTTTTCTTTCTTCTATGAAAAAGCACTTAAATGCATAGCTCGATGCCCAGCTTCATAGCTCCCCTAGTCACTGAAAGCTTTCAGTAGTGATCAGAGAATGCCAATCAGATAGGCTTTGTTCCTTTTGAATTACCTTAAGATTATGGAATACCATTCTCGTTTTGAAATTGTTTTTGCAGAACACTGGGCGGCGGGGGGGGGGGGGCAAAGGGATTTCTTCCTTTGTATAGATTCTGTATTGCTTCGATGTCTAAAGTCAAGAACCTAAAGCTCCCCCCTCCACTGGATGACTGCCAGCATCTCTGGCTGAACTTTGGCCTGTTGTGCCTTGGAATTACTGGGTTATCTTGGGTGAAAAAAGGAGGGACATTTGGTCCTGTGCGCTACAGTTTCATGATATGTGCATTTAAAACCAAATAGGGAAATCAGTCATTAGGGAGATTACAATCAGAACTACCAAGAAGTATTAACTCACATCCACTAAGATGACTAAAATAAAAGGATGTAATATAAGTGTTGGTGAGGATGGGGAGAAACCGAAACACTAATATATTGCTGATAGGAATGTAAACTCATGTGGCTAGTTTTTGGAAAACAGTTTGGCATTTCCTCAAACCTGTAAATGTATTTACCTCTGACTCAGCCATTGGACTCCCAGGTTTATATCCAAAAGAACTGAAAACATATGTTTGTACAAAAACTTGATCATGAATGTAATTAGCAGCATTCTTTAACAGCCAAGAAGCGATAAAAATTCAAATGTCTATCAATTAAATGGATAAACAAAATGTGGCACAGCTATACAGTGCTATGTTATTTGACCACAAATGGAAGGAAATTCTGATACATGACTGAATGCAGATAAACCCTGAAAATACATGCCAACTGAAAGATGGCAGAAAGCTGTATAGTGTATGATTTTTTTATATGAAATACCTAGAAAAGGAATATTCCCAGAGAAAGTTCACTAATGCTGCCTGGGGCTGGGAAGAAGGGAGGAAGAAGGAAATAATGACCACTAGTGGGTATGAAATGACTTTTTGGGGAGTGATAAAAATGTTCCGGAAGTAGATAGTGAGGATTGTACAATTTGGTGACTATGCTAAAAGCCATTGAAGTGTATACTTTAAAGGAATGAATTTAATGGATTGTGAATTAAATCTCAGCAAAGTTGTTATTAAAACAAAAACAAGTACAGATACCACTAAGCAATAAAAAGGAATGAGTACAATGTGGATAAATCTTAACCCTACAGAGATATGTTCACATGCTCACTAAAAGGTATGTTCAAGAATAATTGTGAAAATTTGGACATAATCACATTCCACTTATATTAAAATGGGTAAATAAATTCCGGTATAGTCACACTAGATGTGTGGTATATATACACAATGGAATACTTCTTAGCCATCAAAAAAGATAAATGCGTACCGTGCCATTTGTGGTAATGCGGATGGAGCTGGGAGAGATTATGCTGAATGAAATAAATCATAAGGAAGAAGAAATATATCAGATGGTTTCACTTAAATGTTGAATACAGGGGAAGTGAACAAAGGGTCAGGAAATAGACAAAACCCACAAACTGACAATAGATCTAAGGCATATAGCAGGGGAGAAAGACGGAGATGAGGTCAAAACAGGGCAGGGAAAAGCATAAGGGTCGGGGGAGATGAATCACGGGTGCTGTGGTGGTGGTAAACCATGGGGACTATAACTGAGGGGGGAAATCAAATGTTGCCCAACAATTACCAAAGATGTAAGAAAATGAATTTAATAAAAGTAAAAAAAAAAAAAAAGAAATCCAACAAGAATAAACCATTACTACAGGCAACATCACAGATGACTTTGAATACCAGTCTAGAGCAGAAGTCAGACGTGAAAGAGAATATACTGGGGGATTCCACTTTCGCGAAAGTTACACAGGCAAAGCTCATTTACAGTCTTGGTTCCCCTTAGAATGAAGGAGCTCTTGGGAACTATGACATCAGTCTCTCAATCTGGGTGTTTGTTACTCAAGTGTATTCAGTGCGTAAACATTCATCAAGTCATGTGTCATTGTGCGTAAACTTTTCTGCTGTCACACCATCAATATGTTTTAAAAATCAAATAGGATTGTGTACATACGTCTCTGTCTCTAGAAAGATCCTAAAGCACTTTCATATTCACACATCTTCAGAGTCACCAATGGATATAACTGAAATAAAACTTAAGGAAGAATGGAGTCCCTACATTAAAGGATGGGTTCCTGGCTATGCTCAAATTCAGAGAAAGCCCACTCAGTGGGACAGCTGCTCATTTGGACAACTTAATGTAAAGGAAACCATCTTCTACAACTTTCTTCGGTAATAAGGGCCATGTACTCTCTGCACAGCTAACCTATTGTGTGTTCAACCCATCTTTTAGGAGAGAACTTTGTAACTCAGCCATTGGAGGTACCAGATCCTACATTGACTTGTGACATAAATTCCTCACCCCCACACTTCCTCGGCATTCACCTCTCACAAACAGTCAATCCCTAAGAGACCTCCTTTTCCCAAGCATGGTCTCGCCAAGGAATGCTTTCAAGTTACATTGTTTGCTTTATTTTTAGCTTAGTTCAAAAAAAGTAGCCCAAGTGAGGTTTTCCAGGCCAGCACAACCTAAGACATTTTACAGGTTTGTGAGCTTCTTAATCCTTCCATTGTTCCCAGCTGACAAATGATTCCCTTGATAAAGTGTCAGCCCCTAATTATTAGAATCTTGCATTTCTTCATGGAATCCTGCCAGACTAGCTTCTCCAAACCATTCTCAAACAAAATCACGCAGACAGGAAGGAAATGATCATATGCTTTAACTCCTCTTTCTTTTAATTCCTTTCAGATAAATGAACCTGGAAAACGGGTTCATCTGTATCATCACTGCACATGTCTGTAAAGTTATTTGTGGAATATAATCTCACTCCCTCTGTTCCTACAAAGGTTACATACCAGTAAACCGGCCCTTTTAGCCAGAGTGGGGGTGCTCTAAGAACAACACCTCCCAAACAATTTATCACTAAATTACTAAAGTCTACAACAGGTGTGGATAAATGATGTAAGTCTTCCCATAATGCCCAAATTAATAATTTCGAAGGAGAGCATCAGTTTGGGAAAGATCATTTTTTCATACCCTAAGAAAATTTATTCTTATTCCTTCCCCCCTTCCAGATACTGGGACTTTAAGCAGTCTTATTCCTCCCTCTAAGTGTTTCCCTTATCTCTAAGCCACAGTTATGGCAAATCACAGAGCTTGAAGGTGGTTGGACTTTGAGGGTAGAATTAGACTTTATAGTTTCCTGGGAGGGAAATCCATATTCATTTAACATGAAAAAGTAGAAATGGGAAAGATTGTAAACTCATGTTTATTAAACATAGGAATTAAACTATTAAATAATAGTTTTAAAAGGTCATGTGATGTCTAGTGGGGGTGGAGTTCTTGTCTGGTGTGGATGTTAGTGAAACCACCACATGTTGGGGTGCTGGAAACAAATCAAAGGATATGGTTTGAGTCAGCAACAAACTCTTAATTGCAACAGGGAAACAGTAAGATATCGAGCGGTAATATACATGTGAGGAGGTGTCAATCTCTACCCCTAAATCATATGCAAGGCTGCAAACCAATGTCACCTCAATAAAAGATACATTATAAAAGAATTCCTCAGTAAAAGAATTTCTTGAGACACTAACTAGTAGCATTAATGCTACAAGTAGAAAGCAGAGAATGAGTGATAATATTACTAGTCAAGAGGACAATTTTGAATTTATCTATTTAACTGAAATTATTCTCACATCTGCTTCTATTTATCATCCACACAAGTCTCTCTTAGCAGAGAAACATATGCTCTTAACACCAAATTCTAATTTGTGGCAGCTTTGGAGCTCCTTTTAATTTAAAGTAATTTATGACAAGGAATCGTCCTCGCGACAAGGGCACTTAATCCAAATCTACCTTTAGAGGCTTCTGTCCCCAGTGGGTTTTCTAAGAAGTCTGACATGTCGTGGTTCCAGGCATCGTGGACAGCTGACTTGGACACCACCCTGTCATTCAGACGCTGCTGTGGTCGAAAGTTATTTCTCAGGTACTCCACCGACTTGACATGGTCTTGCTGTTCCGTGGTGAAGATGGAATAAAAAGCCTCGAGCTGGAGAGATGGGGGAGAAAAAAAAAGAGCATGGATCAGAAAAGTGGTGTGGTTCAAAGCAAGCAGGGAAGACAACACAAAATGGTAGGAAGTGGCGGGTGCCAAGTCTGATGAAACCAGCAAGGCATTGGCGGCCCATGGGAATCGCTGCCGATGGGCTTTTCCTGCTGTGGTTTCTGTCCTGCCAACTAGCCAGGAAAACACTTCATTTGAGGGCTGTACAGAGCTCTTTCAGTCTGTGTCTCAGACAAGCATCCCAGTCTTTCTGTAGTGCCTCCCTGGCAAGACCGTAAGTATCATGGGAAGGGACACAGAGTTATGGTTAAGTTGTAGGTCCTGAAGCCAGATTGCCTGGGTGGGAATTCTAACTTCATCACTCAACCATTCTGTGACTCTGAAAAAGTTGTGTAACTTTTGTGAGCCTCAATTCTTCCTCTGTAAAATAGTGATGATTAGGGTTGTGTCAGCATTAAATGAGATAATCCATATACACTGATGGCTTAAAATAGTTCCTGGCACATACACGCTCACTGTTAGTGATTTAATTCTTACTAAGTACATTCTTACATACTAGGGGTCCAGTTTAGCAAAGCTGCTAAGTCACACAGTTGCTCAATGCAGGGCTTATAAGTTAAACTGCTCAAGATGAGCATTTACCAGGTTATTTAAGCTTTCTGTAACTCAAAAAGTCTGCATACATTACCCAGTAAGCCCTCAGTAAAGATTAGCTGCTATCATTAGTACTATTAAGAAACATTTTCCGGGCCTCCCTGGTGGCTCAAGGGGTTAAGCACAGCACTGTGAAGCTATCCTCAGCTTCTGCAGCACGAGTTCCATCCCCAGCTGGCCAGGGAGCTACCTACATGGCACAGCAGACCTCTCCTGTCTCACCCACTGCACCCCTCAACAGTGTATTTCATTCAGTCTGCCTGTTCTGTTCCCCACTCTGTCTCTGGTGAATCCCCTCACCCCCGCACCTCTGGCCTGTACCCCAATTCTTGCATGCATAAATAAATAAATCTTAAAAAAAAAAAGAAAGAAACATTTTCCATAAGATGGTGAGCAAGTAGTATGGAGAAGCAAAGCTAAAAACCAGGACTCCAGCATGATATTTTCATTACCAAAAAGGATTCGGTGTCACTCAACATTCTCCTCGCTTTTTAAAAGACATTCTATTATATAAGAGAAATGGAGCAGGGACTGGGTGGCAGATATTTGTTCTCAATGGACCACAAAGGTAGTTTTGTTATCCCCAAAATGCTAATTTCTTCTGAGGTAGGGGAAGAAAGTAGACTGAAGAAGAGAGAAACTGAATGTACTCTTTCTGGCCCATTTGACTCTCGGACACCTAATCAGTATGCATTCTGTGGGAGAGAATGACAAAGTGGGATGTTTAAAGGATGCTTTCTAAATGGGCATTGAGTGGTGCTCTAGACTTTGGGGGACCAGAAGGCAGCTAACACCATTGTGTAAAGCAAAAAGGAGAATTACTACCGGATTTCCAGATGGTCATCTGAAGGCTAGAAATGCCGCCAGTATTTCTCAAACAGCCACAGAAAATGACCTCCTTCCAGTCTGAAAGCCCCTTTCTTTGCACGATAAAGCTATGAATTTATATAGTGATTTTGTCCAAGAAAAATAATTTAAGTATATGGATTCACCTCTCATTCCATCTCTCCTCCAATTCGCCTGCATGTGTAAAGCGATAATGGACCACGTAAACTTCTCATTTTTCATCAAGGTCATACAACCAGAGGATCTCTCAACCAGCCTAAAAGCAAAAGTAGCCCCTTAACCCCATGTGATTCTACTTCTCTACAACTCTCCGACCCGCGAACTTCTCCTGTAAGAAGTCTGTTGGTTACTATTTAGAATTTTCCTTTCTTCCTTTTCTTTCTGATGTTCCTTTGGGATTGAGAGTAAAGGGAGAAAGGCAATAAAAGCAGAAAAATTAAGAAAATTGGACTTTTTATGTTTGATTATTACCCATTCAGATGAAGAGAATGGAAAGTGTTGCAAGGAAAAATCATGTCAACCTCACCACGTGTGCTCACCTGACAACACTACCCAAATCAGAACTCAATACATCCAAAAATGAGAGATTTCTGATTGTCTTAGAAAACACTGCTTCTTAAAAGTATATGAGAGGAATTAACAAAGGCCTTCTGGAGACAGTCTATGGAAAGACTGCCCAAAAGGATCAAAGGAATGGAGGAAAACTGGGTAGAAAGGGTAAAGGAAGTGGCACTGTTACCCCACAGAAAAGAGTAAAAGTGATCTGATTAAAGGCCCTGGAAGACACTGACCAGCTCTCCTCCATGTCCAGAGAAGGCCAACTAGGAGGAAACTGGTTTAAATTAAAGCCTTAGGAATGTGAGTTGAATAGAGGGAGGAGTTTTTAACTTTCAGGGAGTTTTTAAAAAACGAACCGGGCCGCCATCATCCATAGCAAATTAGACCAGACATTTTTCTGGAAGAGACGCCATCTGTCCTGAAATCATTTAATCTCTGAGATGCCAGAAAAGGATGGCCTGGGAGACCATCTCAGCGATATTACTCTAAGGTTTGTTTGTTCTGTAGAATACTTGCTTCTTTCACAGCTAGCATTTAGTTCTCCTAAAAAAGTTTATTTCTGATGCCTCTGGAAAGAATTAGTCATTTAGGAGCAAAAAAGAGGCAGGTTCTGAATTTAACACAAAAATGCTTGCGCTTAAATTGCTCTTACAGCTTAATGACAACTGTGGCTTAAAAGCTTGGTTGCTTCCCTGTCATTAATTCAACTTGCCCAAAGACTTTGACGGAAGGATGTGATGGTTTTGAGAGTGAACTGATGACCTGAATGATATTATATTGTCAACTGGATCATAGCTTGACTTGACAGTCACACAAAAGAGGAAATGGAGAACAAACAGCAGACTCATCAAATATCCTCTGATACATTCACTAAAATCCTGTCTACACTAAGTTGAAGGAAAATTGCCAGTAGCCTCTTGGGGTGATAACTGGCATGCTTGTCCATTAAGTAGAAACCTCCCACCAGCCCTACAGGGATTGGCAAGGGGAGTCTGAGTTTTTCACTTGGGCAGGTAAGGAGAGATCTCTGGTAGAAACCTACTTGATACATAATTGTTACACAGCTAAGTCAGGCTGTTTCTTGGTCCTTACCCTTGCTTCCTAACTACACTCAAAGTGAACTTGACCACTACCAGAACCACCACTCCCCTGGATTCCAAGGGACACCATTTATAGAAGCTACAAAGAGAGCGAGCCCCCTAACAGTGTGCAACATTGCAGCCCTTTCTAATCCTGGAGTCACCAACAAACTACACAAATTTGTGTTCCTCTGGGTCTCTGACTGGTCCATCTGTTTGGTGTTTAATCTGTTGGACTCTTCTAGATTTTCTAAATCCACAATCACACAATGGATGTACCTGTGTTCATGTCCAGCCCTCTATTCAGTACTTTCCAACAACCTCCGATTGTTAACTTGGGGTCCCAATGATCTGTGCTGAATTCTCCAGCCTCAGAAGTCTTACTCTTAATACCTGGGTCCAAAACTCAAAACACTATTTTTAAACCTTCCTTGCTAAATATATGACCTTGGCGGGTGGGGGCGGGGAGGGGAGGGATTGGGGTCAAAATAAGGGGGTTGCAACTGTATGGGGAATATAAAAATAAAATTTATTTAAAATAAATAAATAAATACATGACCTCAGTCAAAATATTGAATGTTTGTGTGCTTCAGTATTCTTATTTGTACAATGGAGCCAACACCATTACCTACTTCATATTGTTACTATTAAATGAGTTACTCTGTATAAAGTGTTCAAAATTACTATGGTTCCTGGTACACAGTAGGTGCTTAATAAGTATCATTATCATTACTATTTATGTACTTACTACTCCCCTATAAGGAATGCAGTAACTATGTATACTAAGCTTAGAGCAACTGTAGATGTTATGTCTGCTTCTCCCTATTTTTCTGCTTTATAGTGTATATTTATCAAAACCACTGTGTACCAGGTATTTTGCTATATACTTTACAAACATTATATCGATTTCGAACTTAATTTTACTTTAAAACAGTAACACTAAGGTAACATCATTAATAACCCAGACATCATTAACTTCTGTAGCTAATATTTATAGGTTACTGCACTCAAGGCATCATGCTAAGAACATTATGTGCTGTTGAAAAGAGCAGGATATGTCACGCCCAAATATGAGACTTTGGCATATTATTTTGATCTAAAATTACTTGAAAATAGCTGGTACAGGAAGGGCACTCTGACTCTCCTTTGTCTCCTAAATCTCCTATCTGAAGGTATCCTCCCTGTACCAGGAGGGCAGAAGGTAGCTTATCACAGAGATAGGAAGGTTAGGGCCAAGATTTGTATAAACAAATCTTGTTATGTCTTCACTAACTTACTACCCCAAGCCCAAGCGTCTTTGTCTTGTCAATTCTACAAATTTACTATTTCTTGGTCTGAAAGTTTCCATCTTTGATCATTTCTTTGACGATCATATTTTAACGGGGTTCTCATACATATGAAATTACATTTGATTTCTTCTGTTATTTTGTCTTATGTCAACTTAATTATTAGGGGAAAAAAAACATAGAAGGGAAAAATTTTCTACCCCTGCAGTTTCTTAATCTTCACAGAAATTCCACAAGGCAAGTGGTATTACCATATTATCACATTATTATTATTATTTATTATTATTATTATTTTCCTGGAGGAAACTGAGCTTAGAAACATTAAATAAATTGCTCAAGATCACACAGGAGCCCAGAGGACAAAGGAAGATGAGAAACCTAGGTGTGTATGACTGTTTTTCATGCCAAACACATAACAGTGCTCAGCTCAGTCACTGAAAGAGTAGCGCTGCTGTGGAGAAACTGGCTGTGGTGCCCAAAGTCCCCAAACAATTCCTTTCAGCTGACCCAAAGCCATTCCATGCAAGGTTCCACAACTGGCAACATCAATGTATTAGCATGTTTCTGCATTCGGAAAATGAACAGTCTATCTCCCAACACAGAAAGAACTGAGACTCATGAAGCAAGATGGCAAGAGCAGGGAGAAAATGCTACCCACCTCACAAAAGGCAAGCTTCTTCTTTTTCAGAGCCAGGAAATAAACCACTTGGGTTTCTCTTCACTTTACTCAAGCTAATGAAGTCTTTATCATTTAGTAAAAAATAAATGAAAGTTTTCATTTCTACAGTATTAAGTTGACTTTTCAACTTCTGAAATGAACATATAAAATACTTCTTTCTTTTATCCTTGCTTGGGGACTTATAATTATATTTTAACTGGTGCTGTTTCAAGAACAATTTTAACCTTGAATTGCAAATGTGTTGGCTGGAAGTGTGTATATAAATCACTGCAACTTAGTTTTTATTATAAAAATATTACAGAGAATAATTAGTTTTTAATCTGTTGGTTCAAATCAAAGGAAAGTTGAAATCTATTCATGCCATTCATGTGCAGCAAGAGCTCTTGTCCATAAGCCGTGGGATGGGAACCATTGTGGCTGAAGAGGGGAAGTGAGAGCAGAATCAAAAGTAATGTAATTATGAACCATTAAAAAGCTGTTATGCACAGTATTTTATAAGATGGGTATAGAATGGTAATTAAACAAAGTCAGAGTCCATCATAAGCATAACAAGCAACTCCACAGTAAGCACTAGGAACCAAAAGGTCATGCCTAAGGTCACATAAACACTTCAGCTTCCCCATACATTTGAGGGGTGACAGGGCAGGCCTCATTATTCAGCAAAATGATACAGAGAGAATATTAAATCCCTATAGCCTGGAGCATCTCAAGTTTTAAGTATTCAACCATGTTACAAAAGCAAAATCTGAGAACAGTTAGCTAACCAGAGGGCCATGTTTTCCCTATAGCTACAGGCAAGTTTGCATGAAGGCCATTTTTAAAGGTCTTCTACAGAAAGAAAAAGACTTTCCTAATTAACAATGAATGCTATCAGTTGTGGATTAATGATGGCATCTTTCCTCTACCATTAAAAAACACCTTGTGGGGCCTCCCAGGTGGCGCAGCAGGTTGAGCACAGCACTGTGAAACTGTCCACAGCCTCGGCAGTGTGGATTCGATTCCTGGCCAGCCAGGGAGATTCCCACATAGCGCAGCAGACCTCTTCTGTCATGCTAGCTGTTCCCCTCAGCAGTGTATTTCGGTCGTCTGCCTATTCTGCTCCCTGTTCTGTCTCTGGTGAATCCTTTCACCCTCCCGCGCCTCTGGCCTGTACCCCAGCTCTTGTATAAAAATAAATACATCTTAAAACAAACAAACAAACAAAAACCACCTTGTGTAGTATTAGAATAGAAAGTTTCTGAATTAAGTGATTCATTCATTGTTGGAAACTTCAGATAAATGTCTGATGGTTAACAGCCAGTAGCCACATAGGGCTGTTCCACTAGATATGCAGCAAACCCTACACATTGAAATGAAAATAATTTGGATATACTGTGATAATAAAACATTATTAAAACCAATTTCATTTTTAATTAAAACCTGTTTCTCTTTAACTTTTTTAATATGGCTACCAGAAAATTTAAAATTATGCATATGGCTTGTGTTTTATTTCTGTTGGACAGCGCTGCCATAGAGGCTTTTTGATGGTTTAATATCAGCAATGGAAAGGTTGCCTAATATCTCCTGAGTATTTTCTGTGGTGCCAGGTACTTGTCTAGGAGTGCTACAAACATCCATCACTTAATCTTTATTATGACGTCATGAGATGGGTATTATCATCATGTCCATTTTATAGATAAAAACCAAGGCACTAAATAGATAAATAATTTGGCTGAAGAATATAGCAGAAGTGGAATCCAGGCAGTTTTCACTGCAAATGGACACCCTTAATTCAAAAGAGTCATTAGCTCTATAATGAAGATTAAAAGTTGGTTTTTTTAAAAAGTTGCAAATAAACTTTCCCTATCCACTCCACTTTATTGTTAGAAAAACAAAACAAGGGCCTCCCTAGTGGCGCAACGGGTTAAGACACAGCACTATGAAGCTATTCACAGCCACTGCAGCATGAGTTCGATCCCCAGCCGGAGAGGAGCAACCCACATGACGCAGCAGGCCTCTCCTGCCTCTCCTGCTGCTCCCCTCAGCAGTGTATTTCAGTCGATCTGCCTGTTCTCCTCCCCACTCTGTCTCTGGTGAATCCTCTTACACCCCACACCTCTGGCCTGTACCCCATTCTTACATGCATAAATAAATAAATCTTAAAAAAAAAAAGGCAAAACAAAACCCAAACATCCCAAAGCAAACAAACTAAACATTTTCAGGCTTATTCATTGTCACTTTGCGAGAGCCCCCAAGAAGTTGTTAAATAGAATTTATGCTAGGGAAAATTATGGGCAGCGTTGTATTTTAAACCACAGGAAGCAAATCATTCCGGAAAGAAAAGTTTAGGATAGTTACCAATGGTGAAAGTGTAATGATTTGAGAACCACTACTCTAGAATAAAACATATCCTAGTATACGGACTGAAAGATGATCACACTCTCCAAATAAATGAGAAGACAGTGCAGACACCAGTCACGCCAACATGCCAGTCATGCTCCTTTGACCTCCCACCCAAGGACTGAGAGTGCTGCCATTGTTTGGATGATATTATCATGGCTGTTTAGTCTGACCGTACAGTGGACGTTTAGTGGGGCCGTATCAGTCATGGTTCCTGCATGTGATTCTAACACCGTACTTAGATCTAGATTATCACACAATCCAAGGGCAAAGCTCACTGGCTACAGGCTGGTTTGAATGTCCAAGTAGACTTGCAAAAGAGAACTAAAGAAGAGAAATAAGTAGTTGCTCATATTTATTCTGGAAGGTTTCAAAGAAATTCACAACATACAAGTAAATGGTGTGTTTTAACCACTATATTTTATGGTGAATATACTCTCATTTTCACTCCTGTAGACACCCAACACTGAGTAAGAGAGAAAAGAGAAGGAGTTTTGGGGAAAAGAAAAGAATGAAGAACTGGAAATGTTTTCTTTCTGATAGAAGCAGACAAGGAATTCTGTCTACTTGGCTTTTCCGAATTGGCTGTTAGCCTTCTGAAGTGAACATTCTGTGCTAGCTTCAGAAAGAATGTTGGCAGGGCTAGGGTGGGAAGGTCTGAAGCGATAATACTTGGATGGCTAATGCTTTCTTTTCTGAGGGCTGACATAGCTATGACCTCCAGCAAGGATCCAGTTTGGCCACATGAAAATGAGCTGTTTTCCTCCCTGGGGAGCGAGATTAGAATCTATGAAGCAGTGCCTGATAAACCTAAAATATTATCTGAAGATGGTTTATTATAAGGAATCTGGGAAACCCACTTAATTAATTTATTTCTACACTATTTCCTTGAAACAATAATGCCCACAGAAAAGTCACATAATGGATATCACAGAGAAAACTCATTTCTGTGCGTAATGGATGGCAGAATGGAAGAGTAAACAAATGTGAACAAAGCACTTTCTAAGAGTCCCAGTTACAAATGTCAAAATGCTTCTAACTGACAAACACTTGACAAACCATCCAAGCCCCTTACTGCCTTTTGTTTGGACCCACAAAATATCTGAAATCACAATAAAATCCAGCATGTGTCACTGGCCTCAATTTCTCCCCAGCCTAATAATTACCATTCTTTGCCTTACCCTTTTCATGGGTATCCTACAAAAAAGAAGGGGGGGGATTAAATTTGTATTTCTTAACCTCATTAGCATAAGTTTTTATATCTTTGAAGACAAAAACATTTACTTAATTGACAAAAAGGGTGCCTGTCCAAAGTCCCCTGCCTCAACCCTAAGGATTAAATATTTGGACTGTAATTTTATTTTATTTTAATTAAACAATGTTGGTTTTTACCATTAGGAGGAAAGTCATTTCATATTTCACTATCTCCTTAAGGCTGGCAGATCCCTGCTCAGAAACCAAATTGCTCATCTGTCTTTGTTCATCAGAGTGGAATTAAAAGAAAAAAAAAAAAAAAACTCAAGTAAAATGACTGCCAATAGTGGCGAGGCCAAGTAAATCTGTTAAGCCTGACCCTATACCACCTAAGCTTTGTTAGCAGGATAAAGTGTCTTTCCTGCACATAGTTTCTCAAACAAAAGCTGTTCTATTTTACCCCTAGCAGGACAACATTGGATAGATTGCAGGTTGCTACCTCTGCTGAATTATTTAATGATGGACACATGACCCAAGCCAGCTACGGTCATTTATTGGTTGGCCAATATCTGTTCAGATCCACCTTCTTGAAAACACTTGACATTAAGATGGGACACTTGTCAGCTGGTAGCTGGTCTTTGAGTTGAAAGGTCAACTGGTGAGTCATCAAATTGGGCCGTGTATCAAAAAAAAAAAAAACAACCAAGAGAGAGAAGTGACCAGAATTTTGCCAAAGCATAGAATCACAGAGACAAGGCAGAAAGGTTTAGAGCCCACAAGTTCCCTGAAAGACAAAGAGGAAAGTGTAGTCTTGCTTTCTAATTATATAGTCTTTTTTTTTTTTAAGATTTATTTATTTATTTATACAAGCAGAAGCGCGGGAGGGTGAGAGAACTCACCATAGGCAGAGCAGGGAGCAGAGCAGGCAGAAGGACCGAAGTACACTGCTGAGGGGAGCAGCGGGCGGCAGGAGAGGTCTGCGCGCCACGTGGGACCCTCCTCAGGTGGCCGGGGAGCAGCCGGGGATGGAACCGGCTCTGCAGAGGCTGCGGCCAACTTCACAACCCTGAGCTCAACCACTGCGCCACCGGGGAGGCCCTCTAGTTATACAGTCTTGATCATGCTGGCTTCATGCCAGCATGCCCCTAATAGTGTTTCTTTAAAGCAAGCCCTTCACTTGAGTCATTTTAAGTCATTTCTGTATCTTATTTCCATCATACACCTGACCAGGACAATATCCAATCCTATTTCTCCCTGCTCTATCCTGTATTCTCTGTCCTTGTTAGGAAAATCTTTGGACTATTCCCCATATCAGCAAAGTTTATAATCTTATTGCCTGTGCCTTCAGTTACATTACTAATGTTATCCCATAATACCATAGAATACCTCCTCTATGCCCTTATCCAGCTGCCAAGCTCTCAGAAGGTGTTCTACAGGAGGCCCTGATAAGAACCTTCCATTTATAGGCATTCTTATTTATTTATTTATTTATTTATTTTTTAAAGATTTATTTATTTATGTATACAAGAGCTGGGGTACAGGGCAGAGGCATGGGGGTTGAGAGGATTCACCAGAGACAGAGTGGGGAACAGAACAGGCAGACTGACCAAAGTACACTGCTGAGGAGAGCAGTGGGCGAGACAGGAGAGGTCTGCTACACCCTGTGGGTTGCTCCCTGGCCGGCCGGGAATCGAACTGGTGCTGCAGAGGCTATGGACAGCTTCATAGGTTGCGTCTTAACCCCTTGCACCACCAGGGAGGCCCTAGGCATTCTTGTTTAATGGCTCAAATTTACTTTCTTATACATCCTGCTCATTGTCCCCGGTTCTATTTTCTGGAATAACAGAAGAAAGCTACTCTTCTGCTAATTTAGTGCACGCTGCATCTTTAATAAATAACAAATGCCTTTGGAGCCATTTCCCCTTCCATCTATTATTCCTCCTGAGATATTTTCAAGACCCCTCATACTCCTGGTAGTTCCTCTTCCTCTGACATTGCCCCCCAAGATCATTTCCACCTTACTAATTCCTACCCACAGTTTAACTCTTCGGCTTATTTTCAACTTCCTGTATTATCTGCTCAGGCCACACTCAAGAGAGACACAGGTCAGAGTGATAGAAGCAATACAGGTTTTGGATTCAGGTAAATATGAGTTTAGCTCTGGTTCCAACATATATTAACCCCAAGTCCCTGGCTATTTTATCAATCTCTGCATGCCACAATGACCTTATGTATGCCTACCTCTCAAACTTGTTTTGCCATAAATCAACCATATGTAAAGTTGGCATATAGAAAGAAACTCAACCAATAGTACTTTGCATGCAATCCTCTCTTTTCTGAATGTTGGGTAGATTTAATGGTTCTGAGTATGATCTCTGGAGTCAGATACTACAGTATGATAATCATGATGTGTCCATGGGTAGTTTATTTCACTTCACTGTCTCTCCTCTATCAAACGGGGGTACCAATTGTACCTATCTTAGAAGACTATTGTTCATAAAGATTGAATGGGTTTAGCACATATAAAGAGCTTAGAAGAATGCCTGGACAAATTGTCCTCATCCTAGACCATAGCTGTTATCTCCTGCAGCTGAGTGCTTACACAATACCTGGTTTCATGCCTGCAATTCTCCTCAGCTAGTCAGTGTGCAGTTGAGAAACCATGGTTTATACTGAAATATTCTTATGTTGAAAGCATGTTTGTTGGAAAGAATGAGTAATCAACGAGGACCAGAAGATAAAAAAAAAAAAAAACCCACTGGTGTATTTTAGCCACATTAGATAGTTAAGTCAACAAAAAACAAACACCAAAGCCCCAGTTAGGCTGAATACCTACCTGGTGGTAAGAGATGGGGACAGGTTTCCGGAACACTATCCACTCCACAATCTCGCTACATGGTGGGGTGGTCAGAGAACCCGTGTAGCGGTAGTAGCTGCCCAGGGATGCAGGCAGGAGGTCCCGGAGGACGAAAGGATCCAGAAAAGTCTCCTTCTCTGTTTGGGGAAAGAGGCAAAAGAAAAACACAATGATAAGTCATACTGTGCTGCAGACATAGTCAAAATCCTCCCCACGCTGGTGCGCCACATCACAAGCCTTATGTTTGTTTACATCCTGAGAAGAACTAGCATTTGGTGGTGGGAGAGCCACAGAAAACAAAGCAGCATTTCCTGGGGTGTGTTATGAGACACCAGCACTGCACTTAATACCATGAAAAAAGGGTTCCATGATGAACAACCTTGCAGTTCCTTTTTTATCCCCCCAAATAGATAAAACACTAGCATAATGAAGTCTCTGAGAAGTTCTGCAGAAGAGAATTGGGCTTGACCATATTTAACCCATACGGTGCTAATCTTATGTCGCCACAGAACCCTTCCAACCGAACACTTGGCAATTAACAATCACCACCTTGCACCACCAGGGAGCCCCACCACTTTCAATTCTATCTCATGCTGTAGGTGCTTTTGGTGTCACACCACAGCACAACCACCTGTACTAGGATCATGGGTTCCAGACTGAACGACCAGAATAAATTTGGAATAAATTTGTGAGCATCCCTGAGGGAATAGATATGCAAAGGAATGGTAAATAAATGAGAAAGTACAATTCCAAAGTTGGTTACATTTCATTATGGTTTCACCCAAGCCAATCCAAATCAAAGAGAAACCCAGCCAGGGCACAACCCTAGTTTAAAAAACTGATGGTCCAAGAAATAGATTTCTGATCTTTACAAAAGTGGAGGCCTTCCCTTAAGTAGAAGCAATGACATTTAAGCTGAGACTGAACAATGACATTGTATAATAAATCTATGAGGAAATCAAGGTATAGAAGAGGTTAGTGCCTGACCAAGGTCACACAGCAACTATGCAGCAAAGTTGAAATGTGAACCCAGACACCAGAGCTTGCACGATTTTGACCAAACTAAGGAAGTAGCTGAACAAGACAAATATTGGAAGTTAGGGGCAAAAGAGGTGCATAAGAGCACTGTAAGCCTAAGAAGGTCCCAAGAAAGGAAGGAATGGTATACCAGAGATGAGGACATTGTGTCGTAATTCTATGAATCAGACTCAGTAGATCATCCAGCTTCTTTCACTGGACAGAAATTTCTAGTCTCTATGTGAATCTTGAAAGGTCTAGCCCTGAACTTAAGTCTTGAATTATTTCTTATTCCTTTTAAGTACATAATAAGGCTCTTACAGTCCTGCTAATGGCTTAACTTAGCTCCATGATTGCCTCTACTACTGATCTAGGGCAGGATCCCAAGTCTCCAGGTTACTTCATATGTCTGCAGGAATAGTCTTTCTAAGCCTCATCCTTCCCTCCTCTTCTTTCTTGCAGAATAAGCTGTGCAGTTATTTGGGCAAATGTGTATATCTGGATGCAAGATGCCTATGAACTGGGGAATAACACAAAAACTCCAATAGAAATAAACTATATTAGAACAGTTGAAAATTGTAATTTCCTTTTGGTAGAGATTAGTTGAACAAAACTTGTCATTTATTTAGATTTTACTATATGCCAGATGCTATCCTGAGTATTTACATGTTGCAAACATTTAAACAGCTTTTACTGCAATCCAGGCCCTATTCTAAGAGCATTATAAAGATTAATTTATTTTATACTAAAAATAGCCCCAAGAAGTAGGTTCTATTATTGCCCCCAATTTAGAGCTGACTGCAAAACCAGGTAGTTGAGCTTAGAATCCAGACTTTCATTATTCTTAAACCATGCCCACAGTCTCTCATTTTACAGTCCTATGGAATATGTACTTTTAATACCCTAATTTCACAGATATGGAAATCAAATCTAATAGAGTTAAATAACTAAACCCAAGGTCACTAGTGAACAGTGAAGTAGCAGCAGCAGTTATTCACAAGCTCAGAAACACTGGCTGATTCTCACATAGGTTTTCAATTCATTTTTTAAAGGAAAAGTTAAATGTTAACTAATAAATGCAAAAGTCTTCCAATCAAAATGACAAAAGCAGTTTCTGTTGGACAAAAGGCTGGAAATAATGGAATTGCCCCTCCCCGCTCTAGCAAGTGTGGGCTTTAATTCAAATCTGGTTATCAGCAGCCAAGGGATGGGACCATTTTTTTTTTTTTAAGATTTATTTTTACTTATTTATGCATCCAAGAACTGTGGTGTAGGCCAGAGGTGTGGGAGGCGAAAGGATTCACCAGAGACAGAGTGCTGAGCAGAAGAGGCAGATCTACTGAAGTACACTGCTGAGGGGAGCAGTGGGTGAGACAGGAGAAGTCTACTGCACCATGTGGGTTGGCTCCCTGGTCGGGATATGAACTCTTGCAGCAGTGGCTGATGACAGCTTGATAGTGCTGAGATTTTAACCCCTATGACACCAGGGAGGCTCAAGGGATGGGGACCATCTTTAAGTGTGCTTCACTGGACTGACTTGGCTGGAAGGAGTAATTATGTTGGCCTTTGCTGTCTCTGTGCTTCCAGGGCTAAGTAAATAGTTAAAACAGGAGGACCTAAGCAACAGGCTATATTGGACTTAGCTTCATAAGACACAAAATCACCACTTTCAATTCCTTTTTTTTTTTTTAAGATTTATTTATTTATGCATACAAGAGCTGGGGTATAGGCCAGAGATACGGAGGGGCGGGGGTGAGAAGACCCACCAGGGACAGAGTGGGAATAGAACAGGCAGACTGACTGAAATACACTGCTGAGGGGAACAGCAGGTGAGACAGGAGAGGTCTACTTTGCTATGTAGGTTGCTCCCTGGCCAGCCAGGGATCCAACTCGCACTGCAGAGGCTGAGAACTGCTTCACAGTGCGGTGCTTAACCCCTTGCGCCACCAGGGAGCCCCACCACTTTCAATTCTATCTCATGCTGTAGGAGCTTTTGGTGTCACACCACAGCACAACCACCTGTACTGGGATCACGGGTTCCAGACTGAACGACCAGAAAATCCCTGGCGTTTTCCTCTAGGGCCTGATCCAATATTAGGGTTGCAGTTAAGCATGCTGTTTGCATACTGGAAGAGACAAGCCAATCCCTGCAAGCCCCGTGACAGCAAAGTCCCCATCTAAATCTCACACTTTAGGAAGAGGCCTTGGCTTTAAAGCACATGAATAGATACAGCAGAACACCTGCGCCACAATCCGAGGAGACTAGATTTCAAAAGGGAATACTTTCAGGAGGATCAGGATACTTGAATAATTTTGTGTATGGGCTCATGAATCTGACAGGGACAGATGGAAATTTTGGGGTGACCAACACTACATGTGCGGCAGGGCTTCTCTGTCCCCAACCAACCCAAAGGTTCAAGTCAGGTCCTGGATTTTATTGATTAGAAGGTGCATTCAGACTGGTGGTTTGGTGGACCTGGTGAGGGGACAGAAAAGGTGGTTTCTCAGCTTTTATCCCAACACCATCACTGCTGTTGTATTTGAGAGCTCTGAGGCTGAAGGGTGCCCCTAGCTGAGCAACTTCGCAAGCCAAAGGCCCCTTTCTTCAAACAAAATCTTACACAGGAACCTGTAACTCAAACAGCTGAAACCGCCGCCAACCATGGTTAAGGCTGAGCTTGAAACCCAGAGACATGTTGAAAACCACCAATTTAGTCCAATTCTTTAATTTCAGGGTTAGAGAAAGGGAAGACCAGGGTGAAGTAATGAAACCATGATCAAAACATCGAGGCGAATACACTGACTTGAATGGGATTCTTTCTTCAAGGAAACCACTTAGCATCTGCAACAGCAAGACAGGGCGTAGGAAATATCCCTAGTGCTGAAGACAGGAATCGAGCCACTATCCTTGTCAGCACTTCACTTCTCCATCTCTACAAGCACAAGTGAAGAGGAATGTCTGCTGGATTTAAACCCCAACTCTTCCACCTCTAGTTTTACAAACTTAGGGAGGTCACTAAGACTTCCAAGGCTGGCATGAAGATTAAATAAATCAGTACAAGAAAAAGATTTAGAAGAGGTTGGAACACAATAGCCAGTTCATAAATGATATTATTCTTATTCTAATTGTAATTACATGTATTGCTATTGTTGCTATTCCTCTAAACTACTAAGACCTAACCACGTACATCTTACATAGCCCCATACTTCTTTTAATGTTTGTGCATGTATCTTATTTTTTTTATTTTTATATTCCCCAAACAATTGCAACCCCTTTATTTTGACCCCAATCCCCCCCCCCGCCCCCCTCCCCTCATAAAGTGTCTCTGGTTCATAGTTGTTTGTTGATTATGATTTTCACTTTCTTACAGATATTCATTTTCCTGGTCCCTTATTTAAGTTTTCTAGATTCCTGCTATGAGTGAGACCATCTGATATTTTTCTTTTTCTTTCTGGCTTACTTCGCTGAGCATGATCCCTTCCAGCGCCATCCATGTTGCTGCAAATTGCATGTGTTTATCTTTTTTGAATGTTGAGTAATATTCCATGGTGCATATGTACCACATCTTCTTGATCCAGTCATCTATTTTTTGGTCATTTGGGTTGATTCCAAAGCTTAGCTATTGTAAACAGTGCTGCTATAAACATAGGGGTGCAGGTGCTCTTTGGAGTTGATGTTTCTGTGTCATTTGGGTATATACCTAGGAGTGGAATTGCTGGATCATATGGAAGCTCTATGTTTAGTAGGTCCAGAAATCTCCACACAGCTCTCCATAGTGGTTGAACCAGTTTGCACTCCCACCAACAGTGCAGGAGAGTTCCTTTTTCTCCACAACCTCGCCAACATTTGTTGTTGCTAGTTTTTTTAATATGTGCCATTCTCACTGGTGTTAGATGGTATTTCATGGTAGTTTTGATTTGCATTTCCCTGATTACGAGTGATGGTGAACATTTTTTCATATGCATGTATCTTATTTTTAAAACAGGATTACTAGTGCTTTATTTTTTTTTTTTTTTAAAGATTTATTTATTTATTTACACAAGCACTGGGTACAGTCAGAAGCGCGGGAGGGTGAGAGAATTCACCAGAGCCAGAGCGGGGAACAGAACAGGCAGACTGACGAAATACACTGCTGAGGGGAGCAGCGGGTGGCAGGAGAGGTCTGCACGCCATGTGGGACCCTCGCCAGCAGCCGGGGATTGAACCAGTGCTGCAGAGGCTGCGGGCAGCTTCGCAACCCAGCGCTCAACCGCTGCGCCACCGGGGAGGCCCAGGATTACTAGTGCTTTAAAGGTATATTGTATCTGATAAACTCTCCATTATCTTGAGTAGTACAGGTTTGTTTTCTCTACCAAAACAAAGCTTGGCTTTGGAACCAACTAATACAGCTGTGTGACCCTAGGGAAACATCTTAACCTCTCTGAGCTACATTTCTTTTTTCTTTTTCTTTTTTTTAAAGATTTATTTTTTATTTATACAATAGCTGGGGTACAGGCCAGAGGCACAGAGGGTGAGAAGATTCACTAGAGACAGAGTGGGGAGCAGAACAGGCATATCCACTGAAATACACTACTGATGGGAGCAGCGGCCGTGACAGGAGAGGTCTGCCACACCATGTGGGTATCTCCCTGGTGGGCCAGGAATCAAACCCCCGCTGCAGAGGCTAAGGACAGCTTCACAGCGCTGTGCTCAACCCGCTGCGCCACTGGGGAGGCCCTGAGCTACATTTCTTATCTGTAAAATGGGAGTACTGAGAATATTTATCCCTCAGAGTTTCTGTGACAATTAAACAAGCTAATAAATATAAGGGGCTTAGGATAGTGCCTTGTAAACCCTGACTATTCTGGCAAGCACTTGGCTGAGAACAGGCTGGTTCATTTAGTTTTTTTTTTTTAATAGGATTGTGTTTTTTTATTTTATTTATTTATATATACAAGCACTGGGTACAGTCAGAAGCGCGGGAGGGTGAGAGAATTCACCAGAGCCAGAGCGGGGAGCAGAGCAGGCAGAAGGACCGAGGTACACTGCTGAGGGGAGCAGCGGGCGCCAGGAGAGGCCTGCGCGCCATGTGGGACCCTCCTCAGGTGGCTGGTGAGCAGCCGGGGATCGAACCAGCGCCGCAGAGGCTGCGGGCAGCTTCGCAACCCAGCGCTCAACCGCTGTGCTACCAGGGAGGCCCTGGTTCATGTAGTTTTAAGCCAGGGATTAGCAAATATTTTCTGCAGTGTCAGATAGTAAATATTTTAGGTTTTGCAGGCCAACAGGCAAAATTAGAGATCTTATACAGATTCTTATATAACAAACATTTCTGAAACCTTATTAACCACATTTAAAATGCTAATTATAAATACAATTTTAATAAAATGAAAATAAGGAGAATGAAATTCTGTCTGTCTAGGGGATAATACTTTACCTAATTAGGATTTGAATGCAAAGACCACTTTTACCTCAGGGGCCACAGAAAAATAAGCAGTGGAATGGGTTTGGCCCTCAGGCCACATTTTACCCCCACTCCTATTTTAAGTCAAATGTTAGTCCTCTTGAGAGCTATAGCCAGAATTGGGGAAGGGATGCTACATGTTTGAGTGCTTTCATCATTAATGATAATTTCTTTAGTGAACTTACATTCCAGAATTAACTCTGGAGTTGTTTTCTTCCCCCCATGAGATTTTGAAGTTCAAACTGAACATCAATTTTTACTGATCTTTCTGAAAATCCCATTTCCTGCTCAATCCCACAGGCAGTGTTAGCTCAACTGACAAACGAGGTGCTCAGAATGCGCAACTGCAAGTTAGAAATAATTTTAGAAATGGTGGCCCTCTAATTTCTACCACAGTCTGCCAATCCTATTTAAGTCACAGGCACACAATGGACTGGACTCCAAAATGGGAGTTGCTAAGTCCAGTCACTGGGAAGTTTTCCTCAAACTCTTCCCCACAGGAAAAACAAAAATCTTAACAATGTAGGTATTATATATGGAGAGAAGTGTTATGAGCCACCCACCTTGGATTGAAATCCCAACTATTATACTGGAAGATCTGACCTAAGAGAAGTTATTTGAATTCACTATAATTGTTTTCCCATCTATAAGGTGGGATGATAATAGTACTGACCTCGTGAGGTGATTCTGAGTGTTAAATGAGTTAACACTAGCTAAGGGTTTAGGGAAGTGTCTGGCAATAAGTAAGTACATTTAAGTGCTTGTTAAATGAAGCTTATAACTCTTGTTGTAAAAGGACAGTTTGACTCTAAACTCATCCTATCAAAGCAATATGCTTCCAACTTTTATCCTAATTAGTAATTTGAATTCAAAACATACCTGTCCCAGCCACTTAACTAGTTGAGAAAAATATTTGAAACACTCTACTTATCCCACCATTCACTCCATTATACCATAATAAGCAGGTACTGTGCATTACTAGATAAAAGAATTGAAAAGGAATGAATCTCATATTCCACTTTCAAGGATCCTAGTGCTGTATGCAGACAATATTATATTTTAATAATTAATTGTTCATCAAAGAAAAAGATGAGGAACAGGGATACTAAATTCAAAGTTATTCAAATTGCAAAAATGAATAATGTATGACTTTTATATTAAATACACACTGTATTAAGTAGTCTACATTTCACCCAACTCTGTCTTTCATTTTTAAGCATTTTGAACGACAATAAGAATAATCAGTTAGGGGAGGTTTATTTAGGAAAAGAAATACCTTATTTGAATGCAAACGGAGTATATCTGAAGGTGATTAAATTTTTCTTATCAATTAGAAAATATTGTATGAGGGCTTTAATGTCATGGTCAACTATTAAGTCCATCACAGCCAGTTATCCTTGCAGTTTCCTTTCAACGTTAAATTATATCTGGCTCGATTCTGTTCAATTTCCTATTTCTGATAGTAGTGCCAGGAGGCAATCTTTAATTAAAGAAAATTTGAAAGATTCAAACATGCATAATTGGATTAAAAATGTGATCATTAAAACATTAGATGATAATCATCTGATTGATTGCACTTTTCAGTGTTAATAACCTAATAGTTTCAATGCTCTGGTTATATAGGAAAAAGAAAGCACTTTGTAAAATACGATGGACAATCAACATATGGACGGAACCAATGCAGTAACCAAGACTGGAGGCACCGTATTGAAAACACACAAGCTCTTACACACTCATAAGTAAGCATTCCATTGAAAGCTGTATGGATAAAACATGGTGCTTTCTAGAGAAAGAAACCTGGGCCACCCCCAAAATGAGGACTCAACCAGTTTCATGGAGGGGTACAAGAAAAACTAATAATAGAAAACCCAAGCTTCTGGTTTTTAGTCTAATGATTGTTTTATCTCTTCAGGGTTTTCCAGAACTTTTGATAAGGAAAAGTTATTTTTCCTTTAATGCTGAAAATCACTGGGGATGGACTGGCCTTCAAAACTCATGTTGGGGAGGGCAGCAAGAGTGTGATGGTAGAAAAACTGGTTATTAGGTCCCTCTAGATGGGGCAAGAATTTTAATGACTGTGCTGATCAAAGTTAGTAAGCATGTAAATCACTTGAGGAGTTTGTTAAACTGTAGATTCTGATCCAGTAGGTCTGGGGTGGTGGTTGAGAATCAGCATTCTTAGTAATGCTGACCTCACAGGAATAGCTAGTTTCTACAAGCATTGTGTGTGTTCCTGGGCCCTGATGCCCTTTCCAGTCTCATTCACTACTACTCTCTGGCTCTTAGTTATGGTCACTGGCCAACCTGTTGTCCCATGGTCACACTACCTCGGGCCTTTTGCACTGGCTTTTCACTCTGCCTGGAACATTTCTTCACTGTTCTGTTCATGTTGGTTTCATACCAAATACCTTTCAGCTGCTAACAACTTAGTTCTGTTTGACTGACACACTTCTAAATAAGGTCTATCCTGACCACTGTTCTGAAAATAGTAATTTTAAGCACAGAGTCATTGAGCAGGAAGCATTTGATTAAAAACCTGAAAGTGGAATGGAGCCATGTGGCGATTGGGGGAGAAAATTCCAGGAGAGAAAACCCAGTGCAAAGGGATTCTTCCTAAAATAAAGCTGGAGTTATGTGAGCAAGAGGGAAAGGAGAAGGAAAAGTTCAAGAGCCATCAGGGAGGTCAGAAAACATGAGATAATAAGTAATATGTATGCAAATTAACACACAAAACCCCTATTTAAATCAGGAGTGAGGTGTTAGCTAGAAGAGAGGTCTGAGCATGAGCAATCAGCAATCAGACCCCAACATGCCTTGTGTCTCAGGGATGAGATGCTGCTGTCTAGTCTGACCAGAAGGAAGAAGGACCTCTACCAGCAGCAACCCCTCCCAATGCTGAATAAAGGGGAGCTAGCTTTAATTGTGGGAAGCGCATATCTACCTCTCTCTGAGATGGCACTTTCCAAATTGCCTTTCTGTTGCTGTCCTGAAAATGTCACCATTTTGTTGGTGAAGTACGTTCTTTCTGTTTGAGGTCAAGAGATGGTAGCAGAGGCCTCCAGAGTGAGCCATGGAATTAATTTTACGATCTAAGTACAAAAATAATACTTGCTCCATAAAACTGGATGTTCACTCTCAGAGAGGTCAACTGTTATTATAAGGAGAATAAAATGTGGACAGTGAGCAATAGAAATGGGATGGGGCCCTTTTCTAGAGATGCAGTTCTACAAGGCATGAGGATGGATGATTTGAAGGAACAAGCACCAGAGTGGTGCAATGACAAGGTGATGCTGGGGAAGCCACCAGAGAACCCCAAAGAAATGCAGGGCTCAAAGGGTCTCAAAGGATGCTAGTTCAATTTCGTTTTACAAATAAGGAAGAGTAAATTGAGGGAGGGAGAGTGTTGACACCAAGACCACACAGTGAGGTGGAGAGGGTATCCAGCTTCCCTCTCCCCAGCACCAGGCCCTTTGTATGACCATATTCTGGATCCCTGGGCTCTGGATTCTTTATCAGCAGCTGAAACAAACACAACCAGGAGAGAAAAAACCCATTGAAAACCTGAAGAACTCCTTCAGCCTTCAAAACCTAAATCTAATCCTGATAGGACCACAATATTGTGTTTTATGAGAAATATATAGTTGATCTTCTTCCAGAGTTCCTGGCTCCAGAAACTCTTGGAATTTCCTATTATAAGAATAAAGGCATGTTTTGTTATGTTAATGAGCAACCTTGGGAGTCCTTAGGTTAACTAAGGATGGGGGTTGGTTGCCAGAGGTGAACCAACCACTGTGATCAGAGAGTGGGAACTGTCATCCCTGCTCCCCTAGCCTGGGGATGGCGGGTAGAGAGAGGGCTAGAGGTTCAGTCAACCACTAGTGTTCAAAAAATTAATCAATCCTACCTATGAAATGAAATCTCCATAAAAATGCACAAGGACAGGGTTGGTAGAGAGAGGGCTAGAGGTTCAGTCAACCACTAGTGTTCAAAAAATTAATCAATCCTACCTATGAAATGAAATCTCCATAAAAATGCACAAGGACAGGGTTGGAAAGCTTCCAGATTGGTCCACACATGGGCATTTTGGGAAAGAAGTTACTAAGAGGGCAAGAAAGCTTCCCACACACCTTGCCCCAGGAGTCTGTTCCATTGGGCTGCTCCTGAATTATAATCTTTTCTAAAAACTGGTGTTCTGGTAAGTAAAATCTGCTCAGAACATAGTAGGGCGACTGCTAATTTTGTGAAAAGAAAATGAAGGAATTAACAATATCAGCTATAGGTGTATTTTAAATAATAAATTCAAGATACTGTATTTCTTCAGATCTAAGTCACCATCAATTATAAGATGCATTGTTGTTTCAAATACCACTAGAAAGGCAACATGTTGCTAATTAAACAATGACATATCAACTGCTAGATGCATGCTAATTTTAGAGTTGTTAAAAGATGAAAAAAACACATTGTAATTCTGTGTGGTGGATGAGAGATGTTAAGTAGATCCATATATATATCAAATTGTGTTGGATATCTGAAGCTAATATGTTATATGTCAATTATATCTTAATTTTAAAAATATGAAGAAATGAGCATTGCAGAATTAATGAAATGGACACTGGCATGATTTAATAGGATTCATATCAAAGGGCACCACACTGGCTTTATGAATCTACCAGAAGCTGGGTCCAGAGCCTACTCTATGTGACAGCAGTGAAGGATGCTCGTAGGGCCAGGCAGCAGCATCAACTTCCCTCTGTTTCTACTGACAAGGTTCTCCAGTCTCAGTTTACCCTTCACTGACCTGAACCACAAGACTCCATTCTGTATTAAAGCATGTTTTCTGCAGTTCTCCCTTTTTACCAGATCACATGTATGGTACATGAACTTAGTGCCAGGCACTGCTGCAACCTTCCTGCAAATGAGGCCTCACTCACCCGACATCATGGCTGCCCAGACTGGGTCTCACAGTCTGTGTAATTACTAGTGGCCTCCTTAACAGGCTGGCTGCTCCCTTATAGCAAGACTATAGCTCCTATTGCATCCCGGGCTCCCAACACAGTAACTTAAAGAATAGGCGCTTTATATTGGCTGGAAAATAATCCATCAAACTGTCACAGAGTACTCTCAGTCAGAAGTGGGCAAACTGTGGCTCAGCAGCCAAATCCAGCCTAGGATCTCTTTTTGTAAATGATTTACTGGAACACAGTCATGCCCATTTGTTTACCATTGTCTCACTGCTTTCAGACTACAACTGCACAGCTGAGGAGTTGCAACAGATAAATACGGCCACCAAAGCCTAAATTATTTGCTATCAATCCCTTTAACAGAGTGTTTGTTGATCCCTGCTCCTAATTGAAAGGTCAGATATTTAAAAGGAATGGTAACAAGCAATGCCATTTGAGCATGAACAGGGGAAACTACACAGGTTGCTAGAGATGTGCAGCTAACTTCTCCCTCTGAAACACTATCAGTGGGCAGAGGAATCAATGCAGACCCCTTGGTTTTCCTTATAGGCAGAGTTCAGAGACTATTTGAGAGCCCCACATTTAATGGCATGAGTGACTAGTGTTAAGGCAGGGTCTGAGCAAGGGCAGCTCGAGAGGGAAGAAGGTCCACCTGATTTATCTGTATCCAAGCACCCAGAGTGGCATTCCAAGGTCATGGACCAGTCACTCCATCCAGGTTCAGATATCAGCCTCCTTGAGTTTATTGGTAGTTTTAGTAATCCAAATGTGGCATGTTTAAATGAAACATATGTTGACATTAATATTGCCAAAGAGAAACTACATGAAGAATACAGTTTTGTCAACAATTAAGGAATGAATATGACATTTAAATTATACAAGGGTCGCAGAGTGACAAAAACCCGGTGTTATCATTTAACAGTTCTATTGCTTGCCTCTGTCCTACATGGTTCTGGTGGCCATAACTGACATGGTGAGTATATTATTTGTCTTTTGATGGTTAGGAATCTAATTCCCAGAGGAGAAATGGAGGCACACAAGAACTAAGTGATTTCGACAATAATCAGGAAGTTAGTCTATGCTTGAAATAAAAACTGACCCGGAAGAGCTGGAAAGTAGATGCATTTCAGAGCCTGATACAGCCGAGTTCACTGTTTTACTTCACGAGCTGGAACAAATTAGCTAATCTCTCTGAACCTCAGTTTATCTATATGTAATATGAGATTAAGAATGGATTTAATAAGACTTTTTGTTAGAACATCTGGGCAGGGTGAGGAACACAGTTGGGGTAGAGATTGAGAGGCCGCTGCTGCTCCGCGCCCCCCCCCCCCCCTTATGGTTCCTTGTCCAATACCCTCCCCCCGATCTTAAAGGAACTGGTATCCACTACCTTCTTTGTGACCATGGTTCTTGTCATTTCATTTCATTAGATGTGACTCAACGAAATCAACCCATGGACATTCTACATCAAGAGCCAGGAAGTGATGGAGGGAGGACTCTGAACTCTACCCCCATTTTCTGTCACTGGGTCTCTGTCATTCTCAAGTGAACAAGCAGCAATACTTGCATGAGACAGTGGGGGTGGGGTGGCTGTGAAAGCAGCTGACAGTGAGCGCTAATCATGTGCCAGGCACAAGTATGTGCAATAATGTGGTACTGTTATCATCTCATTAGATAATTGAGAAATGAGCCAGGAAGAGTTGAAGTGATTTGTGCCAACAATTAGTCAAAAGCAGAAGTGATATTCAAACCAGGGCCTGTGATCTTGGCCACGACACAACAGTGTGAAGAATAGGCTTCCCCAAAATGTCCAGAACAGACCTTCCCAAACATGACACTTCAGCATGTGGGTTATTTCAATCTGAGGTCAACTCAGGCCCATGGGTTCATGAGAAACATTTATCATTCCCTTAACTACCTAAAAGAATGAAAATGGGGTATTACCCAGAATTAGGATTTTTTTTAACCATCAATATTACCCTACCAGAGAAACCTATTTATATGGCAAATATCTAATTATAGAGTCACCCTCTCCTTTTCATGTGAGCCCCCCATTCTCTCCTTGAAGCCTCCAGCCCCTACCCCATTCTGTAGCACCATTTGCTTTAGAATGTGCATTGAGGGCCTCCCTGGTGGCACAAGGGGTTGAGACACAACCTATGAAGCTGTCCACAACCTGTGCAGCGTGAGTTTGATTCCCAGCCAAGAAGCAACCCACATGGCACAGAAGACCTCTCTGGCTCGCCCACTGCTCCCCTCAGCAGTGTACTTCACCTGCTGTCTCTGGTGAATCCTCTTGCCCCCACACCTCTGGCCTGTACCCCAGCTCTTGCACGCATCAATAAATAAATCTTAAAAAAAAAGAATATGCATTCATGTTGATTTTCCACATGCATATAATTAAATTTATTCTTTTACTAATCTGGTTTATACTAATTTAATTGCCTCAGTAGCTCAAAAGACTGCAGAAGGATTGGGGGGGGGGGATTTCCTCTCTGACCCTACAACTGCCTCTCTTATATCAAGGTGACATATATGGAGCAGGCCAAGAAAATCATACAACACAACCTGGGTACTGTAGAGAGCCCTTTTGTAGTAAGTAACTGGAGACATACTGTTTCGCTCTTTCTTTGCTCTCCAGATCCCTGAAATAACTAGGAAAAGGACATTTTCTGGAGCTCCCTTAATTTTGCACAAAGGATAAAATATTACAAACGAAGGCTGGCCAGATGAGATAAAGCCTCACCTTCAAATCTAACCTAAAAGGAATCACTTTTGATTCTGTCTTCACATGATTGTCAACAATATTATTAGTGATAAAATAGAAGCCACAGAGCATCCCATTTCCTGAGTTTGACTAAGGAAAGAAATGGAAATTTCTCACATCTATAGTGGTGATTTAGACACAAGGAAATCCAGGAAATGGTGGAAATGGCTTCAATGCGCCTGTTTCTAGAAGATTTTGAGATCAAAAGTGTTCAGATAAGCATCTGCCCTTCCTGGATCCATGGCAGACAAGAGCCAACTAGTCAAGACCAAGGTGCTACATATTTATAGCAGACTTCAGGAACATCCCGTGTAAGTAAATGCTGAAAACATAAACATCAAAGAGGAAATTTTGTCACATGTTAAGTTCAAAACTATCAGTGGCCTGTAGATAAAACAGCTTTGGGTTTCCCATTCAAAAGGGAGAAAACAATTGCAATGAGATCTTTCTTTAAGGTAAAATTAAAACAGGAGCCTGATTAATTCAGTTGAGACTCATTTGGATTACGTGATGATTTGGACAAAATCAAAATTGGAGCCCATCTCTGTAAAGTCTCTCAGATGGTAAGTGATGCCCTGAGTGGGTATGACATTGTCCCAACATAAACCACTGGGTGAAGCCAATGTTACTAGTAGAGCTATTGTAATAGGTACCGTTTAGGTGAGGCGAGGTTGGAAGAACTTTCTATGTAAGGCCAGAGAGTAAGTATTTAAGATCTTGTGGACCAGTCGCCATCACAACTCACTCTGCTGATGGAGTGCAGAAGCAGTCATAGACAATACAGAAACAAATGTGTTCTGATAGAACTTTATCTATAAAAACAAGCAACAGTTGAGATTTGGCCACCAGATTAATTCTGCTGATGCATGGCCCAGAAGCACTGGACATAGGCCAGTCACCTTTCCTTCTCTGGGTTTTCTCAGTCCTAAAACATGAGCAAGGTGCTCTCATTATCCCCATTTTACAGGGTGGAAACTCAGGATCCCACCTCAACAATTTGTACAGGATCAGGAAGCTCCTCAGCTGGAAGCCAAACTGCAAACTCAGGACAGGTGGAACTCCAAAGCATTGTTCCAGAATCCTTGTCCAGTCAAATTTCAAATGAAAAATAAATAAATAATTCAATTTCTTTAAAAGTATCCCATAAACAGACTTTTTATAAAAAATCTGAAAATTCCAACTGCTTATTTGAATGAACACAGGAAATAATTTTGTGCAGCAAATAACATTGGTCTCTTTGAACTTTAGCACCATTTGAACTTTAGCACCAAGAATGACAAAGACACACAAAGACACACACACACACAAAGACACACACACACACACCCTCCTTATGAGATTAACATTTTCCCCTAGGCGGGAAAAATCCTCCTCATTTTATCCTCAAACCTTTTACTAGCACTTATTTGGCATTGGATGCACGGACGCTGATTAAAGGAGCTTTAAGTTCAAATATACAAATTAGTCAAAACTACCTCAAATTGCATTGACTCATCTTGCTGCTGGACTGTAAGAACACAGACTATCCTTTCTGCCTACTAATTAAATTTTTCCCAAAGGTCCCCTTCCAAAAGTATGGGATTTTCCCACTTGTTCCAAAGTCCATATAAGAAATTTTTCAAAAAATTCAGCCAGAAAGCTTCAGACAGAATGTTTATGTCAAGAACTTGGCTCCCAACGATAATCACAGTGGTGTCAAAGTGCTGATACAGAGTATAGTCCTGTGAAATATTTCTTCACTTGCCCCTTTATTTTTTTAAAGATTATTTATTTATGCATGCAAGAACTGGGTACAGGCCAGAGGTGTGGGGGGTGAGAGGACTCACCAAACACAGAGTGGGGAGCAGAACAGGTGCACTGACTGAAATACACTGCTGAGGGGAGCAGTGGGTGAGATGGGAGAGGTCTGCTGTGACATGTGGGTTAGTTCTCTGGCCGGGAATAGAACTCATGCTGCAGTGGCTGTGGATAGTTTCATAGCGCTGAGACTTAATCCCTTGCGACCTCAGGGAGGCCCTCACTTGCCCCTTTAACAGAGCTTATATGATGAACTTCCATCCAGGAGAAGTTGCAGCCAGTGACCCCAGCAAAGCATCGAGGGGAGATGGCCCAGGAATAATGAGAGTCTGTCTGAAGCATGAATACTCGCTGCTGCCTGCTTTACTTGCCTCTCTCTAAAATGGGATCCATGGTATTTGTATCTCAGAGGGCTTCTGGAAGATTCTGTGATGCCCTTCTGACCTTCACCTGGTGAAAGCAGGCTTGCAGCAGCTCAGCAGCAGCGAGGAGAGTTTGCTTTAACACCTGTCACCTGAAAGCTCATCCCCTTTGCTTCTGATTTCCTTTTTTCTAAATTCCGAAAGTAAGTACTGGCTTCCAAAGTCATCTCTTAATGATACAATCCCAAGGCAGTCACAGATCTTTTTTTGGACTGCCGTCAATTTGTAGAGAGAATAAATAGCCTGTCAGAGGTACTTATGGTAAAAAAGTTTTTTTAAAAGTGCTGTCATTCCCCTCCTTCTTGTTGTGAGGTCTTTTGGTACCTGCTGTGTCCCAGAGGAAGCACTGCTGAATTGCTTACTTTCTAAGGCTGATTATTCTCTTCTTTGATTGTGAAACTTGGTCACATGCAGCAAGATGCACAAAACATTATCCTGCCATTGACAGCTATTGCTAAAGTGACCTGGGGTGTGTCCCCCACTGAGAACAGGAGGAGTCCTTGTCATCCCTCCCTGGGTGAGAGTGTCATCACTATTCCATCCTACCCCCAAGAAATAACCACATCCTCATTTGAAATAAGCATTACTTCGCTTCTCTTTTAGTTTTACCACCCACCGACACTGCCCTAAACAATACTCGTTAGGTTTTCTCTGTTTGAAGCTTGATACTGAGGAACACTCTTCAGAATGCATTCTTCAGACTCCTGTGTTGCTCGCTCGACTTTGTAGTTCTCAGCTGTGCACACACCGTAGAGATACCCGAGATTCCACTCTTTTCCATCAGGGTGAAATGTTCTGTTGTATGACCTCATTATGTTGTACTTATCGCCTGCTAATGCCAGGCATTGGAGGCTTTCCTAGGTCTGGACAAGTAGGAAAAACCACGACACTGACATCCCTGTATATATTTCATGGTATGCTTATGTGTTAGGGGGGGTACACAGGAGTGGGATCCCTGAATCAATGTGACTAGATACTGCCAGAATTTTTCCGAGAGTCATTGTACTAAATTCTCTCACCAGCCAGTACAAGGCCTTGGCATTCATATCCCTGCCAATGCTTGACACGATTAGAATTTTTAATAATGGTCTATCTGGTGTGTGTTGCTAATTATTTTTAAGCTTCAGGAATGTAGTATCTTTGAAAAACGAATGTATAATGTACGTAGGTTATTTTTTAATTTAAAAGTAGTCAAGTGCACAAATCTAAGGGGTCAGTATGATAATTTCTAACATTATACTTATGTAATCATCCTCCAGGTCAATCTATATTGTATCTTATCACCCAAGAGAATTTCCTTGTGTACCCTCTCATTCAATATACCCTCCTCCGCACCACTTTTCTGATTTTAATCACCACAGATTAGTTTTGCCTTTGCTTGAACTTTAAAAATATGAAACCATGCAGCATAAATCACACATTCATTATTTTAAATTGCTACATAATATTCCACTGCATGAACATGCAGTATATTTATGTACCCAATGGTGGATATTTGAATTGTTTCCAGTTTGGGGAAATTATGAACAAAGGTTCCAGGCACAAGTCTTTTTATTGGACATTTCTTTTGGGTATATGCTTACATGTGGGATTACTGGCTGACAGCGTAAGGCATCTGTATTACTTTGGCAAAAGTGGCCACAAGGCTGTCAGAAGAAGTTGCACCACTGGTGTTCCCCCAACAGTGTCATGGAGTGCTGGCAGAGCTATGCCCTGGGGCTGGTTTCTTAAGCTACTGAATCTGTGGCCTGTGATGCCAATGCAGTTATAGAAGACAAGTTTACCATCGCTTTAGAGAGAATTCATATTGTCCCAGGTCCGGAGTCTTTTACAGATTATTCTTGTTTTGGAAAATTCAATCCTCGCCAGTGGGACATGGACATGCTGGACATGCAGATTCATCAGCTTTTACCACCCACCCCATGGAAATGTTTAGGGGTCAGTTGCTTAGCACATACTTACAAAGGTACTTGATTTCTTCCCTTTCAGTTAGAGGTCTGCATTGATTCTTGATATTTTGGGACATTGTCTATTATTCGCTGCATGGATGATGAGTATCCCATGGCAGGGGCAAAAATGGATGAAACACACCCTTAAAATGTGCCCAGTGAATAAAGTAGTCAGCTGGGGAAGCTATTCTGCAAGGAAGTTTTGTGTCACTGCCCAACTTCCATTGTTGGGTGTAAACAAGAAAAGCTTGCAAGAGCCTCAATTGTGGTGTCCTCAACTGATCATTTGTCTATACTTTCAGTGATAGCTTTTTTGGAAGAGCCCAGGGTTAGGGTGGGGGAAGGACAGGGAGAAGAGGCTCCGGGTCTGCCAGGTGAGAGATTCTGCTGTATCTGGGCCAGTTTAGAAGTGTCCCCCTCACATATCATCTGAAAGAGAAAGAAAACTTCCTGGGCCTCCTCAGTGGTGCAGAGGTTGAGCACTGTGTTGCGAAGCGGCCCGCAGCCTCTGCAGCGCCGGTTTGATCCCGGGTGAGGGTCCCACATGGTGCGCAGACCTCTCCTGCCGCCCGCTTCTGCCCTCAGCAGTGTACTTCATCAGTCTGCCTGCTCTGTTCCCCGCTCTGGCTCTGGTGAATTCTCTCGCCCTCCCGTGCTTCTGACTGTACCCAGTGCTTGTGTAAATAAATAAATAAATCTAAAAAAATAAAAAAGACAAAAAAATTATACATTAAAAAAAAAGAAAAGAAAACTTCCTGTTTACTAAAGGTAGTATAGAGGGAGGTGAAGAAAGGCAGGAGGTGGGAAAAAGAGGGACACACAGATAAAGCTCAACAACTGCTCCTATCAAGTTTCCTGTCAAAATGAAAAAAATTTGTCTTTTTTAGATAATTGATGCGGGAGAGTGGTTAGTGTTCCAATGCCTTTTTTGACAGTACTCTAGAACAAGTATGCAAATAGCTTACTGAATATTCTTGGGTGGGTACTATGAAAATGAATAAAGGTAGAAATCCAAGAACTTTAAAAAAAAAAATAAATGACATATAACAAATTAGCCCTGATCAATAGTATTTATAAATTGAAGGCTACCTTTCTACACCAATTCACATAATAGCTTCTTTTTAAAATGGATTTTAAGAGAAATTAGGATGAGATTAATTCTGTGGAATCAATATTTCTATCTGGAGTCGCCACTCACAAGCCCTGGTTCTTGTATACAAAAAGCACTATCAATGACTGATCCATGCAGGTGCAAATAAAATTCATAATTTCTCCCTAAATCTTTCCTCTCTGGTGCATATTGGTGGTCATGGAAGTAAAATTGCTTAATTAGAGACATTTTGGTGCTTTCATCTATCGTCTATTTTTGGATAAATGGGACAAGAATAAACGGCAACTCTCTCCTCTCTATATTTCTTCATGGCTCTTGAGTTTGTACAAAATCACATTTTACAGAGAACAATGAAGATACAAGAATAGCACTTTATATCACCAAGAGATTTCCAAGTATCCCCCCATCATTGCAGAAGCAATGTCACAGAGTTCAGAGACTCAAACATGCCTCTCTTCCCTCACCCCCAGACACCTTCATTTACATTGGTCCTGACTGAAACCCTAAGCTCCCTTTTCTGCCTGGACAATCTCTATGATTCTTGAGGTCTTACTGCTCATTTTGTCTGAGAAACCTTTTCTAGATCCCCATGTTTGCGTTCAATCAGCTGCTCTCCCTCTTTAATATAATTACATGCTTAATCACATCTCTTCCAAGAGTTTGTAAACTCAGTACGAGCTGGTTTGTGTCTAGCTTCACATTGTACATAAATTAGGCATGTGATAACTATGCACCAAAGGCACAAGCACTGCTTGTAAGAAACCTCTGAGCATTGTAGAGTTAGAGGATCAAGTAGAAAAGCTTTCCAGAGTATGATTAGTAAGATTTCTTTGAAAGGTAGATGCGACCTTCTGTGTCTGTCATGGGACTGCACCTTAAGATCTTCCTACCAAATACCATCTCTCTGAGGAGTGCTGTTTGCTGACAGCCTGCAGCTGCAGCACCTTTGGAGCTTACCATGATGTTCATCCACCTGGAAGCCACTGACTGGGCAGCTCCATGCAGGCGGCATGGTGGGCAGCCCAGGAATTCCTTCCCAATATAGTACGCTGTTCAGGGCAGTCTTGGCTCTGGTGTTCTCTGATGGCCTGGCTAAGATTTTTTATCCTGCCTTCACCCAGTCCTCTGAGCTTCCCCCTTCCCCTTCTGGGATGTCAGAACTACACCGTGGTCCCAAAACTCTCCCCACCTACTCCTGTTTCCTCTCTTCTTTATCCTCCTAGGTAGCCCTCCCTGACAAAAATCTCTCCAACACTAATAATTGCTAATAATTCCATTTTGGTGTTACTCTAATGTCCAAGTGCCAAGTATGATTGGCTGCTGTGACCAGATTACTCATTGTCATTTCCGCTGGAGGAACAGAGAAGATTCATCCCAGTAAAAATCATCCATTTAATCAGAAATTAATATTCTAAGATAGGAGTCCCAGAGCTGAAGAAATAAAAGTCAATTCTGAACTGTAACAGAAATCCATATTGATTTTTTTTCTTTTTTACATATCTCTCCAGTTCCTAAGTCTGAGACTCTGTGAAGGACATGATTATTTATGTCCTATCCAATTAATAATCATTTAAATCCCTCACAGGACTTTTCCCTGAAAATGCTTCTAATTCCAACAAAAATTTCTTAGCTATTTCAAATGTGCATTCTCCTTTGGAACAATGACAAAAGTGAGGAGAATTATCAAAATAAAGTCAGCAATAGCCTGAGAACTGAGAGCAAAATCTTGGTTCCAAGACATTATCCTATTCCTTTCTCTTCACAATCAAAGCAAAACCCGAGTGACCGTTATAGTTCTGCCTTCCCTTCTTGCAATTTTGTATTTTGATATTTTCACTTATTTGAGTTTCTGATTTCTCATCTGGGTAGTATTTATTGAGCATCTACTATTTGCTATACTCACATGGCTTCTTACTGTCAAGAAGCTTACACTTCAGTAGATGATACATGACTAAACAAAGTGATTTCAGCTACTATTATGTGCTTCAAAGAAAGAAACCTAGAATGATATGACAGGGAGTGATGGTAACGGGGAAAGGGTGGATAATTTGACATAATAATTAAGAAAGGATTTTCTAAGGAGGCAAGATCTGAACTGAGACTTGAAATAGTAAGTGGGAAACACACTGGCTATGAACTACAGGAAGAATTTCCTGACAGAGGAAACAGAAACAGCAAAGGCAAATGTCAGGAGGTGCATCACTGGCAGTCTGGAGGAGGATGGGCCACATTTGTCTTAACCGATATCTACACGATGGACTGGAATTTCAAGGAGTTTAATCAACTGAGTGTTCAAGGGAATCTTCTGGGAAAGAAGTTCAGAATACACAACACTTTGTCCACAATGCCAGCTTTATTTGCCATCCAGAGGCTGCCCACATTATAATGCAAACTACTATATCTGCCCCCCTCAACCCAAATCATCACGTTTGTTCCAAACATCAAAACACATACGCACAGACAGACTCAATTTGGGCAAGGTGTTTTGTTCTATATGGGTTTCTTTCAGCAAAGTGTGCGGTTACTTTGGAGACACAAAGTGAAACTGAGAACTGAGAAGAAGCAATGGAAAGCTTCTATAATGAACATCTCTATGGGGTACTTTCAGTCACCCTGTTTTCCTACTTTCACTAGGTTTGTTGCTGTTACCTGCTGCATGATCGAGCAGTTCTAAGAGCAGAACAATTAATTTGAAAACCTACTTGCTGCAAATGAACACTGACAACTGCTTGCATTTTCCCTGAGAGAAAGCTCTGCAGAGTTGGCTAACGTCGAAAGCTGATCCTCCAAGAAAGGTGTGAAGACATTTTATCACAGTCTTGGAGATGAAGGAGAGATTTATTACGGTTACTAATGCTATTTCTGTCAATGTCTTCAGAATTCTAATTAGATTATTAAAACTTTGCAAATCATTACATTACATTTAGACTCCACACCTCCCTGGGACAAGCGTATTTCTGAAATTAAAAGATCCTGATATCATAGGTAATGATGCATCGGCAATAATAAAGTTGCAGGGAAATTCCTCCAATAAAAACCAGTAGGGAAAGACAGAACCCATTTATCTTACTTTCTCTCCCAGTTTCATGCCTGAGGGTAAGCCGTCTGCCGCACAGAACAACGACCTAGCTTTTTCCATCCTAGCAGCTGATGATGCTTGCTCACATGTGGCAAAGTTTAATGACTTGTCACAGCTACTTAAATTTCTTCCCTAAATCTGAGAGGCAAATCAAGAACTTTTATAAATGAAAAGATACTTGAAAGGAGAATATTTTTAGTAAAGATATGGCATAAATGGCAGGTTCAATGCATATGAATGGTATATCCTAGGGCATTTTGATTTATAACTTATGCATTCACAGTGGTACCTGAAGAGAAACAAATTGCTAACTGTTAACCCAGATTCATTTGCAGGTAATAAATGGACAAGCTCTTTACCCATCAACTAATGGCTCTAATGCCCTTCAACATCAGAGGATGAGGAATAAGTGTCACCTTCTGTCCTGTGCAAGATAACCCCATTCCTTTAGGTGGAGATCTTAGCCCTCCACATCCCAGCAAAGGGAAATGTACGTGGCTTACTTACCATGATGTACGACGCCCTTCAACCCATGGATAATAGGATCCAGTGCAGAATTGTCCCTTGGACTGACCTACATGTAAAGGAAACATGATTGGTTAAATCTATTCTGGCATCAGACACAACAGTCTCAGTTTAATCTTCTAAAGAGAAGCGGGGGGGATAGATGTTATCTAGCAAGCTGCTTAAGTCTCACATGGCTCTCATGATAACACAGGAGATTTATGACATAATAAAATCAAGTCAGGAAGTCTAAATCAAAAGAAAGAAACTTCTCAGAATACATTAGAACAGGAGAGAAACATCACAGTCCTAGCATAATCTTAAAAAGCAACTGCAAAACTTCCCTCTTGCTTTGTTTTATTAAAAGTAGGCCCTGATCAGCTAAAAAGTCACTGAAAGTCATCAGACAGCAATCTATCACAGAGGGAATATTTCAAGACCTTGTGATTGTATTTTCCTCTCTTCTTTTTAGAAAGTGTCTCTGTTACCTGCCAATCTGCACTCCTTTCTAATGAGCCCAGTGCCCTCATACTACGAGGAGCATTTCCGAGTCACTCAAAGCAGAAAAGGAAAGAAGAGGAAAATTGCTTGAAGGGACAGTGTCTCCCACCTTCATTTCCTTCTGGAGTTTGAATTCTACTCAGAGTTAAGTTTCGTTGATATTGACCCCCACTCAATCTTTCCCTTAACTTTTACTTAGCATTAACTTCTCATTTTTGCCCTTTTCTAGAAGATTAAAAAAATTCTACCACCATACTATAATATTGGGTTTTAGGTATTTTATTTTAGACACATATTGAAATAGTTACAAATAAAATCATTTCTGAATTTGCTTCAAGATAATCTAGGAGCAGATAGCAGGGGAAGTGAGGTATAAAAGTATATAAAGGTATAAAAGTATAAAAGCAACAAGACTAGCCCTTAATCTTTTACCACCTTAGGTGACGAATAGCAGATGGGTCATGGTACAATTTTCTCTATGTTTATGTAGGATTAACTTTTCCCAAATAAGGACTTTTTCCAAATCCATTGCCTGCGATCAACATAGCTCATGAAGTTTTTTTCAGGCATGGTATTTCCCTTTAATCCACTTCTACCATAATGAACTTGACATATTGATGAATCTTCCAAAGTGTAGCAAGACACAGCTTGATGTTTCCTAGTTAATCCAGATGAATCCAGGGCTATCTTAGGTTCAGTTTTAAACTAACAGAAAAATTTCCACACTTCTTCCCTCCTTACAGATTTTCTCTTTTGGGTTACTGTTCCTAGTTTACACTCTGATAAAAACCCACACTTAACAAACTTCTTGGTCTCTTCTGCTTCTGTGTCACCAAGTTAGAACAGGTTCTCAACTGTAAGTGATTTTCCCCTAATCTATGCTCCTCCCCCTACACCCTCTCCATACTCAAGACATTTGACCATATCCTGAAACATGTTTGGTTGTTATAAGGAGGGGTGTAGGGGGTGGCATCAAGTGGATAGAGGCATCAAGTGAATAGAGGCTAAACAACCCAAAATGCTCAGAATAGTCCCCCCAGCAAAACACTACCTGGCCCAATGGTGCTGAAGTTGAGACTCAGGAATGCATGGTAGATGTTCTGAGAAAACAGTAAATATTTATTGTCAGGAGCCCTGAATTGTGACTAAGTTCCAACACAGGGTGTTATGATTATAGACTAAGAAAATAATTAGAATTTGATATTACGTTGTAAACACGACAGCTATGTATTTAAATACAGAACTGGGAATTCAGTTTACCACTCACAAAGATGGAATGCTGGGAGTTAGCATGGGTGTATCTCAAAATTGCCCAATAGGAAGCTCCAGTCAAGTGTTTAACATGCTAATTGAAGCACAAAATATTCTTGAAAGGCAGACATAAATAAAATACATCAAAATGAAAAAATCTTACTTGCACCAATGCATATAACTGACCAAAATTTAAAAACATGGTTATGAGTAGTATTATAATTTAAAAATGCAAGATAAGAGAGTCTATCAGTAAATCTGGCCAAATTTCAAGAGTGATAGAATGAGAGATCAGAGAAATATTCTCTATCAAACTGGAAGTTACAGACAAAAAGATGGTCTCCTTCCTTCTCCAGATTCAGTCTGAAAGAGATGTTCAGGACAGTTCAATTGCCTGTAGTTACTCAGTATCTGCAGGAAATGGCAAAAGAGCCACAAACTCTTGCCATCCCTGAAACACGTACCTTTGCGATTTGACTTTGTCACTCCTCCCAACAAGAGTATCTCAACATTTCCAATATTCTAAGCTGGCTTGACCACATGATGGCTTACTTTGGCCAGTGGGACATTACAGACCATGGGGTAGGGAGAGGCTTATATATAGGATTGAATGCAGAAGTTTACTTTCCTCTGTTACTCTTTGAAATCCTGAGACCAAGAAAGAATCTCAGGTTAGTCTCCTGTGGGATGAGAGACCAAATGGAGTAGACATAGACAATCCAAGTTAAGGTTGTTCTAGACCCAGCAGCAACCTGCCGCCATAAGCCAGGTGAGTGATCCAGTCAAACCACACAACCTCTGCTGAACAACTTGCAATCTGTAGAGGGTAGGTGAACTGGGCCTGACCAGAAGAACCAATCAGTCACTCTTAGAATTAAAACAAAAAATGATTGCTGTTTTAACTAATTGGGGTCATTTGTTAAAAAAAAATAGCTGCTAGAGTTTTTATGAGTGTATGTAGAGCTAGAGGATGAGGGACAGGTTATGATCTCAGTAATTTTTATGACTGATACACTTCGTTTACAATTTGTCTTAAAGTTGTCCCAATGAGATACCACATCACAAGACACTGTATTTGCTGTCAACTTGATCAACTCATAAGCTTCTCCCCCACTGTGTGACCCCTCCTCTGCTATGTCAACATTTCAGAGATACCTGATTTTCTATCCTAACTGCAGAGGATGTTTCCAAATCAGGGGGACCCTTTAATGCAATCTTTTTTCTTGTGTAGAAGAACTGGGGTGTAGTCTAGAGGTGCGAGTAGTGAGAGGATTTACCAGAGACAGAGTGAGAACAGGTGGATCTAATGAAATACACAGCAGGCAAGACAGGAGAGGTCTGCTGTGCCATATGTGGTTTAGCTACCTGGTCAGGTTGCAGTGGTCAGAGTGCTGAGACCTAACCTGCAGGGCACCAGGAAGGCTCAATGATGCATTTAGTCTTAATCTGACAATGTGAAATTCTAAGAATGTTTTTATCTAATCATCCAGGACTTATACCCACCGATAACATTTGTAGTCAGTGCAAAAGGCAAACCAATCCAGGTTCAGTTTCTGGTTGCTTCTGACTAGATTATCTCTATGATTACTCAGGCTCAGACTCATTCCAGCTCAAGGGACAACAGAGTCTAAGCAATCCCATAAATGAAAAGCTTCTACCATACCCATTACCTTCCACAGGCTCCACTGTTGGTTTATTTTGCTGGGGTCAAGAAGATGAATGAGAAGGGAGAGAAAAATGGAGATTATTGGCTGGTCACTCTCTTGTTTATGCCTGGTTCTAAAACTTGGATTTAAGAATCCAAAAAGCATGCTAATAAGTGACTTTGTTACAGTTAGGTCATCAACCTAATTGAAATAATCCCCTCCACTTACTGTTTCCAATAATTTGTCACTAAAATGAGCTCATGGACATTAGCTAAGCAATTTGGGTAGTTATGAAATATACCTATGGGGAAGAACGCTCCTTGAGTAAACTGTGTTTATGTTCTGGTCCCACCTAGGGTAGAGGAAGCCATGGTGTAGAGCAGAAAGAGAATCTGAATCAAGAATGAATCTTAAGAGTCTCAGCGTCCTCATTTGTAAAATGGGGCTACAATCTCATAATGTCATTGTGAGGAACAGACATGTAATAACTTGGAGTATAGTGCTGAGTACAAAGGCAACATTTAATAATGCATATTATTGGGCAACAACTTGACCCAAATACTAAAATTTAAATGAATGTCAAACAACAGCAATTTTATCCCTGAGCTTCTCAATGTGCTTCGCTCTAGAAGAAATACCTACTTGAGTTTAAATTTCAAAAGATCCAAATTTACGTTTTATTTGACATCCACTCAATTTCATCATATGCTGCTCCTTTTAAAGCTGCATGAGGAGTTTTCCTGGCTCTTGAAATTTGCTTCCTTCCACTTTAAGATCAAAGGAATTATGCAGTAAACCTGAGGAGGCAGCAATCGCATAAATGAGTTTGAAATGGACAAAGAGATACAGACACCCCCTTAATCTGCAGAGCATGTGCTCTCATTGCAAAACTCAGCTCCTGAAACTTCCACTGTAGGGCGGCTTTCACGGCATTAGTCTCTTCAAAAGGATGGCATACAAATGCAACAGAAGGCTCTGAATTAAAGCCTTTAAGTTTTCTCTAGAGATAAGTAAAACACAGAGAAGTTAACAATACTGGAAACCATGACATGTAGATTTGGGCAAAGGGCCAAATTCATAAAAAAAGTGATGAAATCGAAACTTTGTAAAATTTTCTTTCCAAATAACAGCCACCTTCAGGATTCAGTCAACTAGAAATTAGCAGCCAAATTCTCAGGGATGTCTAGAAATGTGCCTATAAATCCACACTCTGCGGGAGGGTCTGCATTTATTCCTACTTGAAGCAAAAATGACACAGAGGCAGGGAGGCCCCATCAGACTGCACATGCCTGTGTTCAGATGCGTGCTGCCATTCACTCTTCCTGTCCACTGTGCCATTTGGCCCTTGACTGGGATCCTAATAATCTTCAATCTATCAAGTCCTGGCCATCTGCTAAATGGGGTGGCCAACACGACACACTTGCCTTGAATCTGACATCGCCAGCTGCTCTTTTAGTCCTATAAGTGTCATATCCAGCCAATATCCTCTTGTGGGAGAAAGAATTTATGCCTGTTGGGGGGTAAATGGCTCCACCATTAACCACGGATGTGGAAGAAAGTGACAAACAGCAGGACTGGAGACTCTGCATGGGCCTCCTCAATTGCTAAGATGATAATCCATCCACCCTGATGGTTAGCAGGCAACGTTGCTTTCAGAAGCTAAAGTGTCTCATTAGGACAAGAGGAAGCACTGCCCATGAGGGGCGATTTCAGATCTGATTTTCTTTTCTTTCCATGGATCTTGTCTTAAGAGACATGTAACAAGAATGTTGTGGCTTCTGGCTTCAACATACTGATTATCATTCACCAGATTTTGCTTCAAGTTGCTATCAAGAACTTCTTGGCACAAACCATTTATAATGTGTCTATTTTCTCACAACTAGGAGTCAGTTAGTCCTTATCTGAACAGAGAGCAGTGGCCAGCTCCCTTTATTGATAAATTAAGTACTTGCCAATAATTTAGGGACTTGTCTCTCTTCAATACAATAATAGCATTCACCTACCAACCACTGGTCCATCCTGAAAATATCATTCTTTTCCTGACTTCCCTTTAATATTCAGAACTATTACTCTTATCTTACAGTCTATGGACTCAGTCTATAGTTCGAGCCTATACTCTCGAAAGTAGAGCTTTCTTTCTCCCTTTTGATATCTCAACAGTATTTTTCACTCTCTCCTTATTGCTTCAATGAGATTACAAATTTAAGTGAGAAACGTCAGTGCATTTAGCACCCCACACCATTATAAAATAAAGCCTGAAAGAAAAGCAGAGACACTATTCAGAGGAGAACTGGCAAAAGAAAAAGCAGCTCTGCAAAGCAGGAAGACTTTTCATGAAAGGCAGAATTTTAATTTCCCAATCAGCTCAAGGCAGTAACCAAGTGTTGACTCCTAGCCAGGAGGCTTGGTGTAACATTGAATAATAAATTTCCAGAATCATACCTTCAACCTAAGCTCATAGATATGCAAAGCATCACAGTGGCATCTCAGAAGAGAAGGAAGAGCACCTGTCAGAGGGGAAGGGTATGGCCCGTATCATCTTCTATTTTCCAGCACTTGACAGCACACACTCCTGGGACTGTTTTCCCTTAACACATGAGAAAACTCCTGATTCCTCAGCCATGGGAAGGGATTAATATGATAAGGCAACACAATTATATATGCTAATAGGATTCGCCCTCCCCCTGCAAATGGTGCTTGAGCACCGACATGGCTTACTTACTGTTAATTCATAATATTAGTGGAAACTAGTCAATTCTCTAGTTATTCATCTCTAGAGAACTGAGGCTGGTGGCCAGAGAAGGCCAAGAAGCAAATTAATTTAATGCTCTTGGTCTACTTAAGGGGACCATTCCCTGCCCCTCTGCCCTACCTTTCCAGCTCATAAGAGTATTTACCATTTAACTGTCAGACTTGGCTTGAAGGAATCCATTACTGGAAAAACCACCCCAGCACAGTGGCAGCGAGGCTCAGTAGCAAATCTGCACAGCTGCAGATCTTGCCAGCAGCAGGCTTGCCCATTGTCAATACAGGTGATCTCTCATTTTCATGAGGATCAAACTGTCCTGGGCTGGGTAGACAATGCCATTTCATCTGGTTTTTGGATTCACTCAAAACTCAACTTCAGAGCCAGTGCAGAAGGGCGGGGGGGGAGTGGGCAGGTGGGGGCACCTGGCAAATGGAACCTGCAGAGGGGCCCACATGGTGATTTTTTTTTATGAGATTCTTCATTTTTTTAATTATATATATATTTTACATAATTTTTCATTTTTGTACAATGTATGTATGCATTTTCATCTTCATTATCGTCCCCGTGAAATTCCCACCATCCAATCACCCGTGAGCTATTACCCACATGGTGATTTTTGTTATTTGTCTTTCTAATGAATTGTGTTACAGAGCCAGGAAGGTAGCAGGGCAGCTTTTAGAGCAGTTCAAGCAAGACAGGGTCCCAGAATCACCTGTCCCACCCCTGCCAGGCTTCTCCAAGGTAGCTCTTTAACTGGAAAAAAAACGAAAACAAATTCCAACCTAAAAGTACCACCTAGAGTCTTAAGCTATAGTTCAAGCCATTTCACACAGATATTGTCATGACCTTTGAATTAAAAAACAAAAATAAAAAAACACGATCAGGGAAGCCTGGAGCAGGCGCAGCTCATTTCAAGTCAGTGACTCGCCTGCAAGTTTCTCTCAATTTGGTGTGGCAGTGCTGGATAACTTTGACTTTCTCTTGTTAGTAATCCTGCCATGCACTGAAAAGCCCCAACGATATCAAAGGCTTGGGGGAGAGAGCGGAGCTGTTTCCAGACGTAGCAAGTGACTTCAACCAAAACACATTAGATGTGAACTCTCACCCTTGCTTTTTCATTCCCTCCAAGCAGAAAGCTGCTCAAGGCACTCCATTTACAAAAGACTCAGAATCCAGAAAGCACTATGTGGGGCCTCCTTTAAACCCTCACCATTGTATGCAGCAAGAAAAATATTAAGAGACAAGGCATATCAGGTCAAAGGGGTCATGAGATTGATCCCTTTCTTGAAAAATATTCCACCTTAGAGCAGGTACGGCCATCCTTTGGATGTAACTGAAGTTTAGTATCCAGATGGTGTGATGAGGGACGGGTAAGACTATGGAAGCATCAGCTAGATAGCATATATAAAATATTCAAACGGCCTTGCTTATCTTAGAGTTGATAAAGAGGCGATGGGGGAAAATGGTGTGTTGGTGTCATTCAACCAAAGTAGAAGACCTAGCTCGGACATGTATTCACGTGACAAACATGTACCGAGTGTCCACTACAGGCCATGGCTGACAGGTGGACTAGGACATCTCCAGGTAATCCCTGACTCGAGGATTCAGGCTCATTTGTGCTCACCTCCCTTCTGAAGGTGGCTTATTTTAACTAGTAAAATGTAACAAAAGCACGGGTAAATCGTTTTTATGGTTATGTCACAAAGGAGTCTAACCTCCATCTTGTGAGCAAACTCTCATTACTGTCTATCACCCTGCACACTTCAGTAAAGGGCCACGTGAGAGAATCCCATGAAGCAAGGGAAACTGAGGTTGTCTGTACACACAGCAATGGAAAAACCACATGACGAGAACGGGGTACTGGGGTATGAAACTGAACAAATCACAGGGTTCCTCCTTCTAGCTGGTTCCTCTTATAGTTGGTTCTTCCTTCTAGCTGGTTCCAGCCTACACAGAGGGGTGAGCGTCCTGGGCTCCAAAAAGAATTCACATACTGCCATTTTTCTTATGTTGGTTCATCAGCTATTAAAAAGCAGTACCTACCTTTCGGAATATACTCTTATTCCTCACAGACCTGAGTTGCTAATTTAAATCACAGCTTCTAGATCTTAAGAGAAAGTATTACGTTTAAAATCCAAGTTCCAACCACGGAAACTTGACAAAAATAGTGAGCTGACCCCAAATGGGGCAAATGAACATTGATAAACAATTGTGGGACAAAGAGTTTTTTTTTCCAACAGCTTTTATGTTTAACCTAACATAGAAAACCAAACCAATAAACTGCAAGACCAGACTATGGCCTTCTTAGTTAAAGATGTCCCCAGGCCAGGTGCTCAGCCAAACCACTGCTGTGAGCAGCTGTTGTTTCTGATTCATGGCACCAAGCAAAATGCAAAGTAATTACACACCCCAAAGCTTTTTTTTTTTTTGGAGGGGGTATTTATTTCTACTCTGCTTCTTTGAAGCACTGAATGATTGCTCCAATAAAGTAGTCTCTGAAGATTGATTAAGTATCAATCCACTTTCCTAGGCAATATCTCACAGGGCATTTCCTATTGGAAACCACACATTCACATGAGGGCTTTGGTGCCTGATTCTATAAGGGGGACTTAAACTCCTTGTCACTGCCTTCTGAAATCTGAATCTTCTGAAAGAACCCGTTAATTTGTCTAAACACCCCACTTCATCTACTGACAAACCAGTGAAAATTGTTTTCACTAGACACAGATGTTGCAGCATCTGATTTAAGAGCCTTCTGTAAACAATGTGTTGGGGCACAGAAAAAAGATTATTGAAGCAGACAAATGTCTTGGAATCTACAAATCAGAAAAGTTTCTTTCAAGTAAGTGGTAGTCTAAACAAAGGCCAGCCTCCTCTCAAGGAGGACACATGCTAACTGAACAGTTCAGCTTTGTATTTAAAATACACCTGAGTTCAACGGAGGATAAAATTAAATTGCAATGAGGAAAGACAAAATCTTTCCCAGCAGGCCTTGATTGATAGAACGTGTTACTTGTAGCAGAACAAAATGGAAAACCAGAAAGTTTGTTCCCAGCAATCATTGCCTCACTGGACCAACTTTCTCTCCTTTGAGAAAATAATATGATTTCTTCATAGAGCATGTAGTCTACTTATTTAAGCAACAGGATCTTTCAATTCTTCCAGCAGCTCGGGTGGAAAAAATGGCCCCAGTGGGGGAGGTGTACATAACATTTAACCAAGAAGAAGCTTATCGCATAAAACCTGCTGTTGACAATAACCTGAGCCTAAGTCACTCCCTAGAAAACAGCAAGCATGGGCCTCCTATATTTCAATGTGATGAGTTCATCTTGAGTAATAACTTGGGTAGACAGCTCGAGTGGAATGGTTGACAAGACCCAGGTTCAAAATCCTGTTCTACTTAATAGCTGTGTGACTGCAGGAAAGTTCATTATAGTTTCACTGTGCCTTACGCACTTTATATAATGGAGACGACTCTCCCCTAATCTCACAGGGTTATTACGAGAATTAAATGGACACATCTAAGATTCTTTCAAAAAGGTAACCATAAATTAGAGACATTCTGCAAGGGAGGGGGAGGAAAAGGGATCAAAACTGGGGAGAGAAGAGCACAAGGGACTGTGGTGATGGTTCATGGGTGAATTGGTGGTGGGAATTTTATGGAGAATACACAATGATGTAAAAGGTATCAATAAAAAAATTAATAAAAAATACAGTTATAGTCATTTTTCCCCAAAGAGGTAGGCATGCCCTGATGGTGCTCAACCAGGTGCACACAGACACACACACGTAAACACACACACAGTTGCAAAATACAACCCTGCTTTTGATTACAGACAGTCCAAAAGCTGCGCATTTAAAGTTAAATTCAGTTAATTATGACACCCTCGCCCTGACATTACCATCCTAAGCTTTCATTTCGATAACATGGTACAGATTCTCAACCCTGCAGACTAAAACTGAAACCCACCAATAATTCCTCCCTTTCTTCTCACACCTGCATATGATGTAAAAGAAAGTCCAGAATCTAAAATCCAGTCTACCCATCTAAACATAAGTCTGTCCATCACCACTCTCCAGGCTACTTCAGCCGAGGCCACCATTAACTTGAATTTAAACAATGGCCACCGTCTTACATAAGTGGCTTCTCCACTATCTCTACTGCTAGCCCTTCAGGTCCTTCTCTAAACAGGTTAGATCAGTGGTTCTCTCCTTGGCTGCCCTCTGGACTCACCTTTGATCAGTTTTAAAAGGTAAACAAAAGGAGAAAATAGCAATGATGAAACATCATTCTGATTGACCTGGGTTGTTGCCTGGACATCTGGATGTTTAAAAATTCTCAGCGTGATTCTGAGAGTGAGAACCAGAGTTAGAGCGATCTTAAAAAAAAAAAAAAAAAAAATCCAACCATAACACATGCCTACTTAAAAGTTCCCCAAGATCTGGGCTCCGGCCACATGCAGATTCTTACTGCCATGATTCCTGTGGGTTCACTGCAGCTCTGTCCCTCCTTCCTCTTCTTCAAATCCTCGGAGTACTTCCCTTTGTTCTCTGCCCCCCACCCCACGCCCCAACCCACTGTGCTCCTGGCACAGCTGCTTTGCAGGACAAGATCCTGAGTCTTCATATCGACTCATTGTGACTTTACCAAGGAATCTTCCTTAACAACCTCATCCCAATTAGCCCACCCCCTAAATATTTGTTAACTTATCACCTGCTTAGTTTTCTCCTCGCACTGTTCTCACCCTGCTATCTCCAGCAGCTCAGGGTGCATCAGAGGAAACCCAGGCTGGAGGGTGCTTGAAGCTGAAGCAGGTCCAAGGCTCATCCCCTCCAAGCATCATAAAGGCACCAGCTACCACACATCCTCTCACCGCACTGAGGACACTTCCTGCTCAAGACTGGGTTAAATCCCTGCCTCTCTCACAGGGCTGGAAGCTCTCTGAAGGCAGGACTCACACTTTATTTGATTTTATACTTCCGGCGCCTCCATAGTGCCAGTGTAGAGCAGAAACTAACAAATATTTTCGGCAAATAATGACAGATAGTTATTAAAGATGTAAAGAAGTGTAAGCAAATGGGATGGGGGGGTAGTTACAAGAAGGAAATCTAGACAGTTGAGAGAATTCTGGGAGTTACATTCAGAGAATCTGATTCAAGTCATGGCCACCTAAGGGATGTGTGACCAGAGGTTAAGACACCAGCTCATTTGGGTAAAAGGGCACGGAGCAAGCACACCTCGGCGGCCCTGCAGGGCAGAATGGAAGGCAGGCTGTGATGGGGGCATTGCTGCCCTCCGAGCAGAGACCAGGGAATGATTACACTGCAGAGGGGTTCAGTCTTACTCACAATTGAAAAGTAGTATGGATGATAAGGAAGATTTTGATGGCAAAAGCAGAATACTAGTAAAAATTAATTAAGGGCCTCCCCAGTGGCGCAGCGGTTGAGCGCTGGGTTGTGAAGCTGCCCGCAGCCTCTGCAGTGCCGGTTCGATCCCCCGGCTGCTCCCCGGCCACCAGAGGAGGGTCCCACATGGTGCGCAGACCTCTCCTGCCGCCCGCTGCTCCCCTTAGCAGTGTACTTCGGTCCTTCTGCCTGCTCTGCTCCCAGCTCTGGCTCTGGTGAATTCTCTCACCCTCCCGCACTTCTGACTGTACCCAGTGCTTGTATAAACAAATAAATAAATAAATCTTAAAAAAAAATGAATTAATGAAGACTGTTGTTAAAGCAAGTTTCCTTGCCCCCCACCTTTGGATAGGTCATAATTTGTTCCAAATTGGTTAAACACACAGTCTTTAAAGTCAAGCTGTCTTGATTGGGATCATAGTTCCATCATTTAGGATGTGTGATGGGAACCAGAAAAATGATGGTCATCATGACAATCCTACCCACTGATTAGTTTTACAAATAAAGTTTTTTTGGAAAACACCATGCCCATGGCTAATTTATAACCTGTCTGTGGTTGCTTTTATACTGTAACAAGAGAGGTGAGCAGTTGGGACAGAAACCTCATGGTTTGCCAAGCCCAAAAATTAGCTAGCTGGCCCTTTACATTCAAAGTTGGACAACTCTAGCTTCAGGCAAATAAAATGCTTATACTTCCCTAAACCTCAGTTCCTTAATCTATACAACAAAGGTACTAATAGTAGAGTTGCTGAGAAAGTTAAATAAGACAATTCACAAAACAGGCTTCAGTGTAGTCCTGGCATATATGACACATTCAATAAACATTAAATGTTTCCGTTAAATTATCAGTGCCACTCTCCATCCACTCAACCATCTACCTACTGTACATTAATTCATTCACTAACTCATACATTCAATAAATATTTATTAAATACCTAATAACTGCCAACAATTAAACCAGGATATACCCTGTTGCAGATCTAGCTATCAGATAAACAAAAGCAGAAGAAAATGGCATTTTTCCGTTTGTATGGGCTGAAAGTCTGTGAGTCACGTAATAGTGACACCAGTATTAGAGCTTGTGTTAGTACTAAGTCAACCAGATTTTAAATTCTATTTTGTTTGAGAGGCATGGCAACAAGAATCCAGTGTCTCTTCCAAACAAGCCCTCAAACAATCTTTGGAAAACAACTGATGTTTGTTACAAAGGCTCTAACTACCAAGCAAGGGGGCTTCCAATTATGGAGCCCAAATTTTATAAAATAGTGTGTATATGTCTATCAGTTTGGAGATTTTCACAGGAAACACTCTATCTAGGGAACAAACACCTGTAATTATTGGTCACTACTGTTTTATAATAATACAATATATACAGAACAATATGCTTGGAAAAGTTGCTCTTCGTATCAAAAACCCTTAATTGCCAATTAAAAACATCATTGCAAACTTTTATAAAACTCCTCTACTGACATTCTCTTCCATGATTAGCATGTGTCTTGGATCAATCAATCCTGTGCCTGGTACAGATACACTCTATAATCTAAGTTGAAATTCTCAGATAATAAAGAGAAATTAATAATACTGGTTTCAGCACATATGTAAGTGACATATTAATTTCCTTCTTTGGGCTTAGCTGTCAGGCAAGAGCAAACATGAGTTTCACAGTTTTTCTTCCATTATCAATCACTCTTCACTAGGCAGTAACCCACCTGCTTATAATCCAATGCCTTGAAAATCTATTGCTATTACTCAAAAGTACAGAACAAAATTTTAATTGGGAGTCTTTGCTAAAGATAAACATCCTTTTTACTCTCCTGAGCAAAGGGAATTTTTCATCTGACATCTTTAGTCATTTGCATTAGTGTTCAGACGATAAACCAAGAGGACAGTTATCTATTAATTTTAGACACTCTGAATACCACCTTCCATGAAACCTGAGGGAGATTAAAATTCTGTCTGCCTGGAAGTCAGGCCACTGGGGTACAGAACAATCAAGAAATAGGACGACAAGAGAATAGACAAACGTGATGATGGCGAAAAATCCATATTCTCTTGGTGGCCGAAAATCTATAGTTTTGACTGTGCCTCTGTACAACTGAGGCATTCAGTTGAATTCTATTTTAGCAAGGTTATATTCACTAATATCAGCCCAAGAGTATAAACTGCCATATTTATTTTGGATTAAAAATACTTTTAAGGCTAAGAGTACGTTCAGAGGCCAGCATTTCTTTTTTTGTTTCCTATTGACTTTCTTACATAACTTAAAACAGCTGAAGTACATGAAATAATCAGGTTACTCGAAATATAAAGGGGAAGAAGGAGCATCATTAACAGATGAGGACTTCGAGAGTCACAGCAATCACCTCCAAATAGAAAATGTGCCATGTTGATGAGAGTCGTCAAGCAGGCAATCGTATCCTTGGTTAAAGTAGTATAACCTGGGATTGCCTTTCAAAATTATGACTAGGCATACTCATTGGTCTAAGAAATCAGCTTCTAAAAATTGATGGAAGGAAAAAAGTTGGGTAAGTGGATAAGGGCACAAAACCTGTGAAAACAACACATCAGAGCTGTTTGTTAACGGGAAAAAATTTGAAACATCTAAAAAAAACCTTTTAATATATAATATTAATAGTTAATTATCAATATATAATATTTAGATTTAGTATCATCATTCAGTATAACACCATGAAATGGTTAAAAAAGGACAAGGAAAATCTACATCTACCAACATTGAGACAGGACTATGACAAATTACTAAGGTCAAAACCACTTTCTAATAGAGTTTCATGCTACTTAGGTGACGCATATTTATGAATGCTTTTAAAACTCCTGACAGCAGGCAGAGCAAACATCAGCAGTTCCCCCAGAGGGTGGGAGCAAGGGCATCCCACCTTCCCCTTCTTCTTAATGGATCTTCATGCTCCTTGAAGCTTGTACTACGTGATTATTTTTTAGAACTAGAAAAAGTTTTTTGCATTTTGAAAAAAACACTGTATTCAAAAATTGGTAAATTTGTATATATATCACAGTTGCTATATTTTATTACATAAATGATATATGAATTAATTCATATATGCCTATAGTACAGCAAATGTTTTGGCAAAGACAACCCAGGGCCAATGGTGGAAACAGTGTTACCTCGTTTTAATGGGTTTCTATCTTTCTTTTTTGCATGTTATTTAGTTGATTGAGAGTATGTCCAGATAAAGTATAATTATCATTAATGAGGTGGTCCAAAAGGAAAATGGAATTTGAAAGGACTTTCACTAATTTTGCTTTTTAAATTCTGGATGAAGTGAATTCTGTACAAGAAGTATTGTTAGACATGGTTAGATTTTGGACAGCATAGTACCCCCATTACAGAAGCAGCCATAGTCCTTCACCATAGTCTACTATGCATCCCCTCTGCTCCTCCCCCATTGGATATGGCAGATCTATGGTCAGCTTTCAAGGGTTCATTTTAAAGTTTCTTTGTCTGATCCTTTGTTTGGTTTCTCTAATTCCACATATAAGTGACACCATCTGGTATTTATCCTCTCCCTTCTGGTTGCTGTCGCTCTTGCACACTGTCAGGGTGACCTTGACCTCTCAATGGCTGGTAATAGACCACATTCCACCACTAACCTTAAGTTCCCTTCTCCTCCCATGTGGGCCTGGATGGAGGAAGAAAACGCTAATACTGAATATCTCAGTGGATTGGAGCCTGGTTTCATCCTGACCTGGACAAGGAACACAAGGAAACTTTTTGCTGTGCGTAAGAAGCAGTCATCCCTAACAAGTCCAGAGTGAAATCAGTGCTCCGACAGGAATCATTATTTTTGTCCCATGAATTGTGCTGTCTGGATTTCAGGGTGCTGTGGTCAACGCTGAAAGGCTTGGTAAAGACCTGAAGACATTCATACCAAAGTGATCACAGCAAGAAAAGTCACAGCAGAGGGGTGAAGAGTGGACATGTGATGCCAAACTAGTGGGGTGACCTTGAGAGTTCACCACCATTTTCTTTCATTCTTCAAGGTCCTGTCCACAGAGACATGAACACCCATGCACATCGTAGGGACATGGTAATGCTTACAATTTAACCAGGTATCAGTCACAACCTTTCATTCTATCAGCAGGACCTCTGCAACCTAGTTCAAATGATATCAGTCATTGCCTCTATCATGTCCAGGAAGGTTCTGCGGAAGACCACTCCAAAGAACAGATTCCAATCTATTCTTCAAAATAATAAATTAACATCTACAGGGAGATTATAACATGAAACACAATATACTAAGTGCTTTGCATTCCTTATCTCATCTTGTGCACAACAACCCTACAAGATAAGGACAAGTAATCATTCTTATATAAAAGATAAGACAAATAAGGCTTAGAGAGAACAAGTGGTTTGTCACAAGTCACAGCTAAATCTCAAACCTGAGATTGTGGACTTTCAGGTATCACCTAAACTGTTGACTACACCATAATTCCTGTAAACTACAGGCTTCCCCAGGACCCAAGACTATTTATTCAAGCATTATAACTGTTAAGAATGGCAGGAATCAACAAAAATTAGAAGACACACACGCGCACAGAGGTGGGTGAAGATTTTAGAAACAGAAATGCAAAAACATACGTAAATATATGTGTAGTAGGACGATAGATATTTAAGGGAATAAAGGATCCAGGGTGAACAATATTTCTGGAACACCATTATAGAAAATGGTTAATTTCCTTTACATCAGGATTAATCAGAGCCTCTGTTATGTTAAATCCATTGTGAGTCTCTAAGAGAAGGAGGATATTCCAAATTAGATAGCCTTTCTCAGGAGTTGATCAAGGTCCAGCATCTTCCAGAACTACTGATCCTTAAAGCATGTGTCAGAAAGGGTGGTCCAGAGAGTTCCAGAGCATCCCCTTCGGTAATTGGTCAGAGTTGCACAAAGATGAATGTATCACCTGTCAATGGGATTTAGCTTCTCAAAAGAAATACACTGAGAGGGCACACAGTCCCTCTGAGGGATGCTCTACAATAATTCTGGGAGGATAATATCATAAATTTTATTCTGTATATTGTGCACGTATGAAGGGGCAACAGATTCTCAATCTGGCTGCATGAATCTTGTCTGCGTAAAGGTTCCAAAACTAGAATCACTTCACTTGGAGCCCTACATTCTCCAAACCAATGACATTCTACAAAGCACTTCTGCTTCATCCCGCACAGCTGGTTTCCAGTAATTTATATAATAAAAGAGATGCCTCCTATAGCCCCAAGGTGTGCATATTCAGACACCATTTCAAAGATCTAGTGTCTTAAGCTATTTTCATTGATTATAGTGGACCTACCAATTTGCAGCCCTTGAAATCCCTAGCAGCAAGTACTGTGTATGAAGAGAAAATAGGAAACAATTGAAAAGACAAATGAATGCCCATGTGCTTAGAAATGTGAATGGGTTGTACAGAACAGAATACTGGTGTTCTGCAACATTACTTAGTCTAGAAATATGGAGCAATACAAATGCTAATGGGACCGTATGCTGCATTGCAAACTCTATTGCACTGTTGGTTAACTTTCACACACCCGGGTCCTGTCTCCCTGACAAACTTACAAGACACGACAAGAGTATCATTCCTTTTTTTTTTTTTTTTTTTTTGCACCTACTCCAATGCCAAGTATCCCAATGTTGCTGAATAAATCTCTGCTGAGCAGATAAATGTTTTCATATAATGGAGGCATAAAAAGGTATTCACTTATTTTGTCCTCAACATAATATAGTAATGCTGGGAATATTTGCCCTTGATTAGGGGATAGCTGATGGAGTCCATACTAAAATGAAATCTGTTAAGCCTATCAAAGAAAATAGAGGTTATTGGTCAGGGAGTGGGCAGTTTGGTAGCAATTAATTCTTTTTTTTTATTTTTTTTAATTAATAAATTTTATTTTTATATTCCCCATACATTTGCATTCCCCCCATTATGACCCCAATCCCTCCCCTCCCGCCCCCCACCCCCCCAAAAGTGTCTCTGGTTCATAGTTTTTGTTGATTTTGATTTTCACTTTCTTATAGTTATTCATTTTCCTGGTCCCTTATTTAAGTTTTCTAGATCCCTGCTATGAGTGAGACCATCCGGTATTTTTCTTTTTCTTTTTGGCTTATTTCACTGAGCATGATCCCTTCCAGCGTCATCCATGTTGCTGCAAATTGCATGTGTTTATCTTTTTTGAATGCTGAGTAATATTCCATGGTATATATGTACCACATCTTCTTGATCCAGTCATCTACTTTTGGGCATTTGGGCTGTTTCCAAAGCTTAGCTATTGTAAACAGTGCTGCTATAAACATAGGGGTGCAGGTGTTCTTTGGAATTGATGTTTCTGTGTTCTTTGGGTAAATACCTAGGAGTGGAATTGCTGGATCCTGTGGAAGCTCTATGTTTAGTAGGTCCAGAAATCTCCACACAGCTCTCCATAGTGGTTGGACCAGTTTGCACTCCCACCAACAATGCTATTCCAATCAAAATTTCAATGTCATTCTTCAAAGAAATAGAACAATTATTGATGAAATTCATATGGAATCACAAAAAACCCCGAATAGCCAAAGCTCTCCTGAAAAAAAAAGAAGGGAATGGAGGGATCACACTCCCAGACTTCAAACTCTACTACAAAGCCATAATCATCAAAACTGCATGGTATTGGAACAAGAACAGACATACAGACCAATGGAATCGAATAGAAAATCCAGAAATAAACCCACAGATTTATGGTCAACTAATCTTTGACAAAGGAGCAATTAATTCTTTTTGAAGATAACTTTTCTCTTTTCATCAGAATCTGGTCAGCTGATGGAAATCACAATGGGAAGATTTAATGGAGAGTGAGAGAGAGAGAGAGAGAGAGAGAGAGAGAAAATAAGAGAATGAGCAGGGGAGAAATTACACAGCAGACCTCTCCTGTCTTGTCCACTGCTCCCCTCAGCAGTGTATTTCAGTCACTCTGACTGTTCTGTTCCCAGCTCTGTCTCTGGTGAATCTTCTCACCCTTCTGCACATCTGGCCTGTACCCTGGTTCTTGTATACATGAATAAATAAATCTTAAAAAAAATCAGGAATGGACCCTCCCCACAAGGCTGATGTCCAGAGCTCTCTGGCAAGGGTATGGATGTCACAGGAACCTGCAATTCATGGCAAGGAACCTGCCAGAAGGTGTGGGCTGGCAACAGTCCACAGGACTTACCATGAGGTAGTGGAGACACTTGCTGCACAGTAAGGGCTTGGCAGACCACATTCAAAAGAGTGGTGAAATGGATGGTGTTGAAATTTCCCAGAAGGCACAGCAGAGTGCAGATGAAGTGTTAAGAATATAAGTAGGCTGGGGCTGGTGTGAGGGAGCAGCCCACTTTGTGGTGAAGAAATTTGAGGGATGTGGGCTGTAGCGTTGTGAGAGCTGCAGGATGAATGTCACTGGGCCTCCCCCTTTCTGATTAGCTGTTTATGTGTCCCATAAGCAGCTCACAGAAGCAGAAGGGGCACCTATAGGGTGCCCTGCAGCATCCTCCATTGGCATACCTCACCCGTATATAGGCTACTGAAGGAGAAAGGTTTTAGGGCTCAGCTCGAGTATCACACAGAGGGCAAGAAAAGGTGGGTTTGTAGCTGAGAGGCAAGAAATAGCTAACTGGCATTCCTTCCATTAGAGAGTTTGAGTGAGAAGGTAGAGATTGCCACTGATTTGTCATCAATGCCAAAACGGATGCCAAAAATCCTACAAGGCACCAATTGAAAGGTTTTGATCTCTAATAGGAGAATCAGGAAATGGTAAGTACTTAGTACAATACCTGACACAAGTAGGTGTTCACTAAATAAGTAATTAGTAAAGAAATAAATGAATGGTTTTAGCGCTTCATCTTTGAACATGACTTTGGCTAGTCTGCCAGTTTCTGGAAGGAATAACAGCATTCAGATACCACAAGTGTACTTTGCACATTTTCTTTGTTACAAGATCAGTTAAAAAAACTTTACTGTAGGGCCTCTCTGGTGGTGCAGCGGTTGAGATCTGGGTTGCGAAGCAGCCCGCAGCCTCTGCAGCGCCGGTTCGATCCCCAGCTGCCGGGCGAGGGTCCCACATGGAGCGCAGACCTCTCCTGCCGCCTGCTGTTCCCCTCAGCAGTGTACTTCGTCTGTCTGCCTGTTCTGCTCCCTGCTCTGGCTCTGGTGAATTCTCTCACCATCCCGCGCTTCTGACTGTACCCAGTGCTTGTATAAATAAATCTTGGAAAAAAAAAAACTTTACTGTAATATGCAACATACATTATTGAAAACTCAATTCATGTGGAAAATCTTTCTTAATCCATCCTATATATTAGTATTGATAGTTGAAATAAACATTTCTGCAAGTTACTGGGTTGTTACCTGGGACTTAAAACATTTGGGGAATTATAAAAACTTTCTTTTATATGATAATCAGTTGTAGGAGTATTTCATGTACTCTTATTTAGCTGGAGGCACATCACTATGTCTGCTAGGGCCATATTTAGTGGCCCAAAATCCTACTTATGAAAATATGGAACTATAAAAACCTCAACTGAAGTTAGCAGATGATTAATCATTTTATAGAATTATGTTTCAATGTATGAATGATTTACCATATAAATTATTGGAACAGCAGGCTCCCATGATGCACCTAAGAATCTAATTCTATTGACAAATTTTTTATTCAGATATAATCCATCACAGGCATGTCCACTGTGGAAAGTAAGATAGCCTATAATTTCTATTTTTACAAGAAGCTGACTTACATTTCCCTTGTTCTCAAAATTAATTGGAACATCTCTACTTTATGGGCGAGAGAGATCATAGTTCAATATAAGGAATCAAGTTCTTAATGCTGAAAGTTGCCTGGCATTGATATTTCCAGTGAAAATAATCAACACAAGAAACATCAGACAAGTTTCCTTTCAACAAAGGTTGTATATGATTATTATATTCTTCCTATAGAAACCATAAGATCCCTTAGCACTAACTGGACGGGATATATGCACTCCGATGTGCACCGCAGCATGACTTACAATAGCCAAGTTATGGAAACAATTCAAGTGCAGAGATGAGAAGATTAAGATGTGATGTATGTGCACAATGAAATACTACTCCGTGGTTAAACAAAAGATGCACTTTTGCCATTTGGGACAACACAGATGGTATCATTGGAGGTGACAATGCTAAGTTAAATAAGTCAGAAGGAGAAGACAAGTATCACATGGTTTCATTTATATGTGTAATAGAAAGAAACACAAAGAAGGGTTAGTCAAAACCAAGCCAATAATAAACCCTAGAAATGTGTCTACAGAATTAAGACTAGCAGAAGAGGAAGATGGTGAGCAGCCATGTAGGGGATCCAAAGGTCTAATGGTGGAGGACTGTGGGTACCTTGGAGGTGGGTGAGGTGAAGTGACATACAAATGGGAGGTATGGCTCTGTGCCTCTGAATCACATAAAGTGTTGTAAAGCAATGTTCCCTCAATAACATTAAATAAAAAGAAATCCCTTAGAAAGGGCATACATTGCACACCCAAGGCTATTCAGCGCCACAAACAAAGTGGGAAGCACAGTTTAACTGTAAGGTCCTTAGGAGGGAGCAGCAGACCAAATATAATCCGGACTAGGACAGAAAGAAAAATCACATACTGACATTTCAAGAGAGACAACATTTAGTCACTGGATAGCGAAGGGAGTCTCCCCTCCCTAGCTCATTCTCCTGCCTGAGGTAACTTTTGGTACTTCCCTGCTTGGTGTGCACTGTAGCTGAGATGTCCATAAACATGCTCCACAGCTCTTATGTTAGAGTGGATCCAACATTAAGGAAAAAAAATCACCCCCCATGAGCCCGTGATACAGCCCTGCTCCTCTCTAGAATCCATCTTTGTGTCCATGATGGCCAAACCATGGAAGTAACAGAAAATCTGCTCCTATCACCTTTTCATTTTGGTATAGTGAATATAATTTTACCTGCATAAAATATGAACACATATATACACATACATATATGTAAATATATACATGGGATGTGTTTATACATATATACATAAATATATATGTACAAAATTAGACATATTGGGTTACCATGAAAATAAAACTTGGGAGTTCTATTTTAGATACATGATGCTAAAGATCAGTTACTGTGATGTAACTTTGACAATTTTAAGAAAAGTACCAATAATCCTTAAATTTATGACTATTACTGTGGAAACTAATTGTATTATAAATCTTCATATTGAAGCAAGAATTCCATCTGTCATGAGTATTACAGTATCCTAAGCACACAGTATAGTACCCATTGAAGATATTACTTCTCATTAAATGAACAATTAATAAACTTAGAAGGGACTAAGGTCCTAAATGTTATGTGTATCATGGGCAACTTATTACTAGGTAAGCTACTGATTTCTCAAATTACATGTCAAGGATTGCATGTTGTTCCAGAAATTGTGGAATCTGAGAAACTGGAAACATTGAATCCACCCATAATGAAGCTCTACTCTATACTCCCTTAAGCTAGTTTCTTGTCCATTTAGAGGTGACACCACTCATCTCTTGTCCAGAAAGTCTTCCCAGAACTTCTAGTGTTAAGTGCCTCTCTAGTCTAGAGAACATTTTTCCAAAGGAAAGTGAAAATCAAAATGAGTCTTTCTATACTGTAGAAAGACTGTATTGGAAATCTTTACTTTCCTATTGATAGTGCGGTTTTATAGTTGTTGATTTTAGCTGTCCATATTAGAAATTCATTTGCAGCAAGATAATTAATACCAATCTTGAATTTCTTCAAGTTTTATTTGCTGGGGAAAAAAAGTCATGTCAAAGCCTAATAAAACTATGACAGTAATTAACCAAAATCATACACCAGAACATTAATATTACTATCTGGCCACTGCTGCTAATACAGATGCCCTGGAAATACAATAAATTTTCCCAGGGACAATGACTAAAACACATTATTTGTCTTAGGAAATCGCTAGCCAAAAATATCTATGGACAATTGTTTCATCCCCCACAATGGCACTACAACAATGAGGTTCCTACCTCTATTAAAAAATACAGGCATTCATAATACCAAAATGACCACACTTCTTTAATTCAGGTGTTTTCCCCAGAATTATAATTAACATAATTATTTCTTTGTTGTACTTATCATTAACCAAGATATTCTAATTGGAGAAAATACAAGACAAATCAAAATCAAAGTTTATCCTCTAATCTAGATATAAATATGTTAATATTTTATTATATCTTACTTACCTTTACTATGTGTTAAACACCATGCTAGGCATTTTACATGAACTGTTTCACTTTCACAATGACCCTAAGCACCTGATCAGGTATTGTCCTTTTATAGATAAGGAAATTCAGACTGATGGGTATTGAGTGACTTGCAAAGGGTCACAGAACCCGCGATGGGAAGCTGGGTTCCCTGATACTCCTTAAAATATCCTGTTCCCCAAATGTGTAACAAAGTTTATGCATAGAAGTTTCATTTTCCCAAGTTACTGAATATTTTTCACCATCACTTTTAGTGGTTGCTTATGACTCCACTGCACAGAGAGATCTTATGTATATAACCCACGTCACTGCTGGACATACAGGTTATTTTCCATATATATATTTTTTAAGTTCAAATGAACATCTTATGTCTATGTGTATATCTGTGTTAACTTCCTTAGCATAAACTTCTAGAAGCAGAATTGCCAGCTTAAAATAAATCTTTTGTAAAGTTCTATAATTTCAGACTCATGGTCATATGCATGGCAGACAGTCAGTTTCAGATTTTACCCCCAAAGTACACAGGAGGGCCTTTTACCAGTGAAGTATTTAAGGGAATGCTTAAATACTTACCAAAAGAAATGATTAAGAAACACAATTATGCTCAAGTCCACTATTTTCAATGGTCCTTGATGCCATAAATACAAACACCATTCCATATCCCTCCAGTGGACATTGAAAGTGCTATGAAATAGTGTAAGTATGCCTGTGCATAGCCAGCATTTTATCTCAATTTCCTACATAAATGACTGAATGAATAAACAAAGCCAAGAGAAAGACAATTCGCAGGTAACAAGGCAAAGGACTGAAAGCCCATTAGATGGACTCCTCAGAATCATGCGGAGTGGCAACTTAATTCTGGTTACTGGAGAGGGATTCTGGAATCTCCAAGGCTGTAGGATTTCATACCCATATCTCATATTTGACTCACAAAACAGCAAAAGAAGACAATAACTGCACCTCATGCAAGCAGTAGAGGATGGAAGGAGAACAGGGCCCACGGGCCGTGACTTCACCATGACACGGGAATTAGATAACACAACACCATAACAATGTGTTGTCCTTTATAATAATAAAAAAAAATTCCTGAAAGATTTCAAACTAGTATAACCAGAGTGCATCTGTGTTTTAGCAGGAAGTAAAGCAAGTTAGGTGACCTACTCATGTAACAAAGTACAGCCTGCACGGTAGGTATCCCGAAGTCGAGAACACCACACACACGACAACCTGAGGCAGACATGCATAATACACAGCTTCTTCCTCCAAAACAGGCAGGGCTCGCTCTCTAGGTAAGTTACTGATTTCATATGATCGGCATACAGAAGCCATCTCTCTCTCTCCCCCCACCCTCTTCCTTCCTCCCTATCTATTTGAAACCAGATTTCTAGGAGGCTGACAGTAAGATATATGGATTATAGAGAAATTTTAAATATATTCTTCCCTTTTTTTGGCCTTGTGTGAGAAAACCCTATAACATTCAGACCAAAATTATCAGCTCTTGCACTTTCACACCCCCACCAGAAGTTAGGGACAGAACTTTGCCAGTGGGTCATTTTAGAGTGGATAGTGCAATTGAATTGAGAATGACATGCAGACTTGATCACAGATATATCTGGGGGAAATTTCAACTTACACTCTACCAAAGTTCTGAGCAGTGATGCTGGGGAAATAACAATACACATAGATTTTAAGAACCCAGCTGATAACACTGAGTAATGAAGGAATGGCGTAAGGCTGGTGGTAGTTTGATTTCATAGATGATTTCAGTGCAACAGGATCCTGTACCTGATGGTGAGAAAATCAAGTGGGAGAAAACATGATTCAAATTATGAGCAACTCTTGTAAAAATCAGATTGATTAAAAATGTGAATCTCACTGCAAATTTAACATCAAAACTGCATAAGCTTTGGAGACCCCCACTCCTGAGCTAGTAGGGTCTCCAGGTTGCCTACTTCCTCTGCCCTGTCTCTGGACACTACATCAGTCTGTGCCTAGATTCTCCAGTGACAGGTGTCATCAAAATGCAGACACAGATATTCAGCCACCTGGTCCGGGCTCACTGCTTTTATTCACCATCTGTCACAAAATGACATCAAAATGAAAAGAAGGAGAAAGCTTCACAGGCTTGAATTTCTTCATAGGAACCAAAGAGACAGAACAAACTGAGGGGTAACTCAATATTCCTTTCTAGACCTGGCCTTTCTTGGTACATATCAGACTGTGGAAACAGGAAAGATATTTTTGAAAAATACGACTGAAATCTCAGGTGTCTGAAGCAGATCACTCTTGTTTTACTATGTTAGAAGAGTTATTTGTAGACATGCGTTGGAAGAAAAGGTAAAACTCTGCTTAGCACTGTAAATGATGTCAGGTTTGTGAAAACTGAGTGCCACAAAATCTCATTAAGAGTTTAATTTAAAAGGGCCTCCCCGGTGGCGCAGCGGTTGAGCGCTGGGTTGAGAAGCTGCCCGCAGCCTCTGCAGCGCCGGTTTGATCCCCGGTTGCTCTCCGGCCACCAGCGCGCAGACCTCTCAAGCCGCCCGCTGCTCCTCTCAGCAGTGTGCTTCAGTCCTTCTGCCTGTTCTGCTCCCTGCTCTGGCTCTGGTGAATTCTCTCACCCTCCCGAGCTTCTGACTGTACCCAGTGCTTGTATAAATAAATAAATAAATCTTTAAAAAAAGAGTTTAATTTAATGGACATCTATCTAGAACGGTCAGAATGCAAGACTGGCTTCAGAGTTTTGTCTTTAGATTAAGTGTTTAATAGGTGGAAATATAAAATAAAGGGAATTTGATGATAAACAGGGTTAATGAGAAAAATGCCTATTTTAAAAAGTGACTTTATATGACATCACCACTAGAACAGATGAAATGCAGTCATGTTCAACAAAAATGAGGGGAATTTGAAAAAATTATATGCAGCAAAACAGATCAGAACCATAAAAACAAATATTGGACGTTCAGGTAGCAGACAACTTGGCAATGTAAAAACATTTTTAAAAAATACCGGATTTCAACAAACATACTGAGGATTGAAGCTGAGAGTGAAAGGGACAAGGGGACACAAAAGATGGTGTTGGGGAGAATGAACGAACAAGTAAATTTTTAAAAGGCTAAAATCAGAAATTTTAACTAACCTTACAATAATCACAAAAGGAAAATGAATAAATACATTTTTAAAAAGCAATTTGATAGAACCAAAAATAATGGCAAAGAGAGGGGAAGCAGGATACTATGAAAGATGGACTGGTAGGACACAACAAAGAGGCTTGAGATTTAAGCGCTAATTTTTAGTACAAAGATTGAAAAATGGAAGGAAAATGCCACTAAGATAATCTAGAGCAGTAAGTTAAAAATGTTCTCAAAACTTAATCATTCTAAGTCTTCAGATTGAATGATAACACAAATACAAGAGAAATTACTAGTCAAAGCCACATAATATGACCAATTTTCAAATTTCAGCACAATACAATTCCTTTTCCTATATAATACTCCTGATTGAGAAGCAAGCCTTGCAAACCAGAAGGGCAATTACTTCTGAGTTGTGTTTTTTCAAAGATTTATTTATTTATGCATACAAGAACTGGGGTACAGGCCAGAGGTACAGGGGGGTGAGAGGATTCACCAGAGACTGAGTGGGGAACAGAACAGGCGTATTCACTGAAATACACTCCTGAGGGGAGCAGTGGGCGAGTCGGGAGAGGTCTGCTGTGCTTGTGGGTCACCTCCCCTGGCCAGGGATAGAACTCATACTGGAGTGGCTGGCTATAGCTTCAGAGTGCTACATCCTAATCCCCTTGTGCCACAAGGGAGGCCCCACTCCTGAGTTATTTATAACCACTGTTCTCACAGACCTTTCCAGGGGTTACCTTTTGGGAGTGGTTATGAAAATATAGATTTCCTAGTAAAAAGTGTTAGAGAAATTTCTCTTCAAAATGGATACCATCCTATTCTCGTTATTAAAAATAAAGGTGTAAAAGATGTTTGTAGATATGTAATTACCTTCCCCGCACTGTGCACTAGAGCAGGTACTGAGTAAAAATGGGTCAAATGACAGGACCCCCCTCATGAATTTTATACCTGAGGTCATAGGATGAACCTCTAAGCTGCCATAAAATCATTACTCCAGAAAATGAATGACAGAAGATATAGGCAAATACATTTAGTGGGAAAATGTCAGTGACGTTTTAAAAAATGTCCATCCTCAGTGATAATTTTTTAAAAAGGAAATTTTTGTTTTACCTCTCATCTCAGAGGAGATTTTGAAAAATAATGTTGTCCACTGCTTATCTATACGAAGTGAAGTGGTCACTGTTACATGCTTAGCGTAATTGTCCGAGAAGACTTTGGAAATTTGTATCAATCAGGGTTTTGAAGTAGCTCATTATCTTTTAACTACATAGCTCCATTTCTAGGAAATGACTTTTAGTAAAAGAAATCAATCTCCAGGGGTAGGTTTGGACCAGATTAAAACATCTGGATTTTACTCACAGGTAACTAGAGGTCTACTGCCATATTCTAGACAAAGATAATGATAACAGGAAAGTGCTACTGGTATTGAGGGAGCACCTGGGATGGCATGGAAGGCTGAGAGTCTGAAATCAAAGTGAATGCTGCAGATATTTCCACCAAAGCCAAAGGAAAGACAGTGAGGATTTATGAGACTTACAGCTCAAAAGCTACATATTGAAACTCATATTATGAAGAGATTAGATGAGTTGGGTGACATTATTCTTTGGCCTGCCTTAAGCCCTGCATGTAAACAATGTGAAACACTGTCAAATTTTTCCACATTTCAATTGCCTGTTTTGGCATTTTATAGGCTAAAGTTCTATGTAACTATGAAAGTCTCCCATTCAAACTAAATTGGTTGCATCTCTTGATGCAGTAGAACTGCTGAGATAGCCATTAAGTGTCTGTTTCATTTTTCTAAGAAGGTAATTTCAAACAAAAGTAGAAAAAGTGGGCTAATGAGAGTCTCCATAGGTATCAGTCAGCCTCACAACCAGTCTTCTTTCATCTATAGCCTGACGCTCCTCCAATTATGTTAAAGCAAATGCCCAATCACATTTTAACGGTAAATATGTTCATATATTTTTTTTAAAAGAAAGGGATTCTTTCACTGTCTTTAAACAGATTCCTCTGACATGTGGGATACTACTTTATCATTGCAATGATAGTTTACAGAGACAAATATTTAAATATGGTCTAGCGTTGGGGGTGGGGAGAAGAACCACAGGTCTGCTTTTCACCAGCAAAACATACAAAAAAGGCTGTATTTGAAACAGCACAAACAACCCATCTGTTCATGGCTTGATGGAAACAGCGCACCATTTGAAAATGCTTCCCATTATTTATTCCACAAAGTGTTCACTAGTATTTATTCCATGGCTAAAATGCCCAAGCATTTGGTCAAATCAACTAAAGAATTATGAGACGGGAATCGAGGGACTGCAGAATCCCGATCATGTATTCCCACGTGCCCCTTGGTATTCTGTTTATGATTGGAAAGTAGAAAAACATCCAGGCAGGTTTGGTATGTGTCCAGACCCACTCTCAGATGGAAGCAATGCCAATTGAGTGGTTGAGGAAGCCTGGCCACTGTGGTTTGACAGCACAGAGACTGGAAGACGTGAAAATGACAGCATATGAGTGGGTTCTCACTTAGTGACAAGGGCATTCTCAGAGGTGTAAAGAAGTCTGCCATTTATCCATTTCTTTAAAACTGCATTATGTTTTAAGAGCAAAAATACCACATGCTTTTTGTAAGACACAGGGAACACTAGAACAGGATTCAGCCATTCAAATTCCTATCACAGCACTGGAAATCAGGTCATACGCCTTTCCAAATTTTCCTTACATAGACAAACACTTTTGCAGCATGGATGAGCTCATTTGTTACAAACATTACATTGGGCAGAACAGCTGTACAGTCACTTAATGACATTTCTGTCACAGGCAGACTGCACATACAACCATGGTCCAACAGGCCTCACTACCTAGCTAGGTGTGTAGTAGGTCACACCCAGCTAAGCTTGTGTGAGCACACTCTATGACGTTCACATAGTGAGATAGCTGAAGGATGCATTTCTCAGAATGTGTTCCGGCTGATAAGTGATACAAGAGTGTGGTGGCTGAGGCCAGGGGTTTGAGACCCCACACTTTCGTTTTCTAGGTGTGTGACCTAGAAATCATCTGCACTCCAGTTGTGATCCATTATCTGCACTTCAGAAATGAAGAGACTGGCAGTATTTCCCTCTTGAGAACTGTATTACTTACCTCAAAGTGACTAGATAATATTAAGTGCTAAATCAGACACCTAGTAAAAGCAGACACACGTTTGCTATCCTTGATTGCTTTGTTTGGTTATGATATTAATAGTCCATTCAAAAGAATAAATGTGACATCGAAAGACTCCATAAAGCATACTGTCAATGGCTACACAATATTCAGACTTCAGAATGGACTTCATTTACCTAATCATTTCCAAGATGTGGGGCATTTGGGCTTGTTCCACTAATTTTCACTATCATATAATAGGGTACATCAACATTTTTGTGCCCCCAACTTTCCCAACACTTGAGCTACTTTCTTAGGACTAATTTTCAGTCCTAAAATATCTTTTGAAAGAATAGTGTAAATAGTGATAGGTGATAAGGAATCAAAACATCAGACTCCACACTGAGGGTTTGTTTAAACCACAAGTTGTGGTGAAAGCAGAGAGATGGTTATGAAAGTCCTAAACTAATTCAACTTTGGATTCTCGGGCTTTTCTCTGAGTCATAGCAAGCAAATCCTCCTTATATAGTCAAATCCTAGACAAATCCCCAATTCTAGCACAACTAGTGTAAATTCCTAAATGTGGAAATTTTAAGAGTAAATCTGTAAACACAGTTATATGTATAGGCTGGTGGTCATCAAACAACTTCCTGTCTTAAACATTTCTAAATACGGATAAAAATTCATCATCTAAAATCTGTCCAGTGACCCTTAAGATAGGCTACAACTTTTGTAGCTACAACTTTTGAAGTTCATAGACCTGACAGTTCAGTTCCACCATCTGTTTATCAATTTTCTATAAGCATGGAAGGTTAGCAAATACTAAACTTTGCCATTTTCCTAAGAGTAAATATAAAAATATTAAGGCTCCCTTCCAGAAACCTAAGAGAAGGCCAACAGCAAGAGATACGTCAGCTTTCTTGGAAGACAATAATGAAAATAGGCACTAAAGTTAAAGGTTTAATGCTACTTCTAAGCTTTGTGACTTTGACAAGTCATTTAAACCTCTGATCTTTCTCTCCCCAAGTCTGCTGAGAAAAAATAAGTAGGGGCCAGAAAGAAGGGTATGAGGAAATCCACAATGCCTATTTGTCTACCTGTCTTAAGGATCAAACAATATGTCATGTAATAAAACGCCACACTCTGCAGAAAGGTAACTTGATATTAAAATATTTGTGCTAGTTCTTTTATCAATTAGTCATGTAATTTGTCAAAAGCTTCGTGAGTATCCTTTATAAAAAAAAATCTCTATTTAGGATTAGTAAATCTCTGAGATATTAACCATTCAAACCTGAAAATACAAATGTTGGCAATTATTGAAATATTTATTGGTTTACTTCAGTGACTGAAGTTAATTTCCTAGCATTGTATTGTGTACAAAAAAACTGGGGGGCTTCCCCTGGTGGCACAGTGGTTGAGCGCTGGGCTGCGAGGCTGCCCGCAGCCTCTGCAGTCCCGGTTCTTTCCCTGGCCACCGGCGAGGATCCCACAAAAAAAAAAAAAAAAAAAAGGACAAAATTTTTGACAAAGCACTTTTGAGAATCTCAAATACTTTTCTTCTAGAGAGTGCTTCATGAGAGAAAAATGTTTGGCCATGCTTGTCATCCCACTAAATTATTTCTAAAAACATAAATAAAACACTTCATGTACTTATAAAATAACAGAAAATTTAAAGCCCGAAGAGGAAAATCAAAAACATTTCTTGGTATTAAAAATGAATAATTTAATTTAACCCAACTTTCAAAACTAGAAAGAATATAGCAGAATGGAAATTTTATAGAAGAGACCTCTTGGGAAAATGAATTTCTAGTTTTCAGGTATTTTCTGACCACATTATAGTACACATTTGCTATTTATTAAATATGTAATTTAATATTTTTACTATTATTTAATAAATATGCAATGGATTTAAGTATTGAACTATTAGGGTTCTTAGCAATTCTATTTTCTGAGCATTTGAAACAATTGGTACAAAAGATTGAGTGAAGTTTATTTCACATAAGAGATAACATTTAGAAATTTGCTTTTGAACAGCTGCTTACCATCCTACAGTATTTTCTAATTTTTTGAGTTTAAAAAGGGTACGAATGAGTCCTCTTTTGCCCCTGTAAGAGGTATGTTGCTCTCCAAACCCCTCTTCCCCCATCACATTCACATACCAGGAATATGAGCATGTCAAAAATGTACCATTACGCATGAGGCTAATTTATTTAAGTGGAAATGGTCAGACCAGGCCTTTAGAGAACACCAGGTGTTGCTGTGGGATTTATTTAGGGTTTTATTGGCTGGAATGGTCACAGGTCTAGAATAATATCGCCTCTGGCAGAATATCTTGAACTGTATTTAATAGGAGTCATAGTCTCACCTCTCAGCTGGAAGATTACATGAGCAAAACCTAAAGGAAGGGAGAGAAGGCCATCCTTTACCAAGTCTACTTTATACCATCAGGTTTAACAACCAATATCTCCTTTACAATACAAGTGGAACAAGGCAATCAGTTACAAAGAGAACCTGAGTTCACCCTTTGTTTAAATGCATGGTGATAGTAATGGATGGCTGGGGCCTTCTTTGTGTTTCTAACAGTGGGTCCCCAATGGTATCATATTAAGCCAGTTTGCCCCCATAATTTCACTTTAAAGATGGATGGATTTTCCCTTTGTGATTTTAAGATGAGCTGATAAACTACCTATGTTTAAAATTCCTTCTGTGCCATAAATGAATCCTAAATGGAAGGTCTTTAGAGCTGTAAATTATAACAGAGTATGAAATGTGATCAGCATTAAAGGCCACTGTAGCAAGGGACCATCCACCTAATTTGTTCTTTTATTCTGATGATTATAATCAGACTACAGCCTGGTCATCAATCTGTCCTGAAACTCAGAGGGTAGAGAGATAATGTGATACTGTGAATGACGACTGTAATTTTTACCTATTAGGTAAAATAGGTACTGGGACTATTGGTAGGAACTCACTAATGAAATCTCCAACAATTTTTCTATGGGTTCACAGATTGTACAATATGGTTGCAAAATCTACTTTTATGAAGGAAAATGGTCAGTTGCATTTGCAAGGACAACACATTGCAAAATGCACACATGAACTGTGAGTCACAATTACATCCCTGGCCAATTCTCCAAAATTAAAATGGAACCAGAAGACAGAAGGCTCATTCAATACACTCTTACAGTGCACATAAAACAAGTAAAGAAATAAACACAACGGGAGAAAACATCAAATGCAAAAAGCAGTGAAAAGTGAGCACAGAAAAATTGCCAATATCCAAACAACAATGAGGATGTTCTTACCAACACAGTCGTGAGCAGCATTTATAAACCCTGTCTGACCTGCTTTCCTATACCACAAGTGTTATTTTCATTAGTCACCAAGTTGCTTCAAATGCATGCTCCCCGAGCCTGAAACTAATTTTCTTCCTCCTACATGAGGACATAAAATTCCTACAATCTTGGTAATAGAAAGAGATCATTTTTCCCAAGGTTCCAGCTACCACCATCTCTTTTCTTTATGACAAAAAGATGACAGCACATTCTCCCTTGATTCTCTCCAGCCTGGCTCTCCTTGCAGCCTTCTTGATTTGCTCCAAAATGCTAACCAAGTTAGTCCCCTTGCCTGGCGTCTTTTCTAATGGCTTCCCCCAGAAAGTCCAGAGTTCATAACCATCAGAGCTCTTCAGAGTCCAGCATTACTTCAGGGGCTTCCTTTCAGGTCCACAAACGAGACACTCTCCTTCCTTTGGAGCTGGGGCCCCTTCTTGACCTAGCTACCCCCTCCTCAATCCTGTCTTCTTCTGGATCAGAGCATCACATGCTCTCAGAACACTGAATATCTCTTTCTTTACTGGACTTAACACAAGTTTAAACACACATCCACTAGTACATTTATTTATTTATTTTTTAAGATTTATTTATTTATTTATACAAGCACTGGGTACAGTCAGAAGCGCGGGAGGGTGAGAGAATTCACCTGAGCCAGAGTGGGAAACAGAACAGGCAGACTGACGAAATACACTGCTGAGTGGAGCAGCGGGCGTGGCAGGAGAGGTCTGCGCACCATGTGGGACCCTTGCTGGTGGCCGGGGATGGAACTGGCGCTGCAGAGGCTGTGGGCAGCTTCGCAGCCCAGCGCTCAACCGTTGCGCCACTAGGGGAGGCCCCCATTAGTACATTTATATGATTAATATCTATTCCCCTAACAGGCTCTGTTGTCCACAAGTACCAAGAATACATGATCACATAATCATGTGCCCTTGTGCCCACCAGGTTGCCTGGCACACACATGGCTACAGGAATAGTTGGTGAAAGAATACTGAAAGAGACCAGATTATCTTATATACATAAGCTAGGAAGGCCTATTTAGTAACACCTTCTTTCATTGAGAACGCAGGACGTTACATGCTCCTCTGTACTGGTGTAATGTCCAAGTACAGGTTTACCTGGCTATCTGGAAGGAGAATATTTGTATGATTTCGTAGCTTATTCAGGGGTGGGGGAAAAAGGAATCTATGAATGTTCAAAAGTTATTCTATATAAACCAATAGTAGGAGCATTGACAGGCATCCTCACCCCCACCCCTACCCCCCGTCCCAAATAACCTACCCAATAGAAATGTTCTACTTTCAGAGAGCAAAGAAAGCCTTCATTGTCAGCTGTATCCAGAAGAGCCATGGAAGTCCCCAAGGTCGCATCCAACTAAGTTGCAAAAATTTCCTTCTAGACATCCTTCTTCTGTCTCACTGAAGGCAGCTCAGGGGGCCAGCTTTGATGTTTTAGATCACTGATAGCAGCACTGCCCAACTGAGTCCCTCTGACACCAGTACTGTCTGCTTAACCACTGGTGATGGCAAACAACGCTCTCACTTTGTTTTATGGTCAAGGAAACTGAAAATGATGCTTTCATAATAAGGATGTAATTGAAGGCATGGTACTTTGCTGGATATCTGGGTTGATTTTACACATTTGCCTGACAGAAAAAACGCTATCCAACATTTCATCATTTCTAAAGCCAGAGAGGAGACAATTATTACACTAGGGTTCTGGCAGATAAAGGCGCAGAAGGTAGACTGTCATTCTGCTAGGCAAAGTCACCCTGTGGATAGGAGTACCCCTTTGAGGCAGGTCTCAGCCTTCCTAATAGAAGAATGTAAAAAATGCCTTTTGGCACAACACAGCAACACGTGAGCAGAACTGCTTGTGAGCTTCCGAAAATCTTCAGCAGTAGCCAAAGGGCCCATCAGTCAAGTGGGAACCCCCTGTGCCACCGAAGTCTCTTGGCCCAGTGCATTAATGGGTTTTTAGCATCAGCCCTGAAGGGACATCAAGTCGGGGAGTCTCAGATCTGCTACTGAGATCTTTAGCAGGTGCTGGCAGTGACTGGAATATCTAGCACCTTTTACTGAATGAGATTCGGGGAGCTGGCTGACAAAAACCAAGAAAACCCAATATTGGTGAGCTTCAAGTTGGTTCCATAGTTTGTCAATGATATTTGGGAGTCAGGATAGTAGAAAACACAAAGTTCTCACAACCTTATCATCATTCCAATTTTAAATCAGCTGCTGGAAGGAGAAATAACTCAAACACACAAGTTTCCCACATAAAGACTTTTCCTCAAAGTCCAGATTGCCCCAGGTTCTGAGCACAATCACCTGCTCTGTGAAGGTGTTGACACTACCCCCAATCTATAATCCTGGGCAGCAATAAAAGGGGAGATGTGTTCCCTTCTGCATTTTGGCAGTTGTGACTCAGTGCTCTGGACACTGGGCTGACCACAGTATATGGGACACCACAAGGACTCCATGACTTTGCAAAGGGAATTAACAAGGAATGCAAGAGAAGGGTCACAAGAGAGGAGGAAGGAACATGTGTGTTGGGTGATTATAGCCTTCTAGATAAGAGGTAATGGAGTCCCAACTGCCAAAACGCAGAAGGGAACACATCTCCCACTCATAACCCATACTTTCAGCCCACATCAAACACAGGATAGAGGAAATGAATCACCAGGATAAGCAATAATTCACATGCCAGAGTATTTAAAAATCTTCAATGATCACATCATTATTGCTGGCAGTGCCTCTAGCCCAGCAAATACTGATAAGGGATCTCATAAAAGGAAACATTTCTAGAACAAATAAGGACATATAATGGCTGCCTGATTCACAACTTTTACAGTGGAAATGAACTCACCACCAGGAATTAAACAGTTATTTTAGGGCCAAGATAAAATCTGATGAGACCCTTTTATTCCAAATGCCTTCCCCAACTGCAGGTATCTGGATCCATGTCAGTGACTTAACCCTCTCTCGGTGACTGTTTACTCCAACTAAATAACTTGTTTCACCACTGCAGGAGTATGACTGATTACCTTCACTCCTCTTTGAAGAAGTAAAAGAGATATGGAAATGCTCCTTGAGGAAATTTGAATTTGGCTACCTCCTTCTGAATCACTGAGTGTTGGTACCAATAACAAACACTTAAGACTTCAGAACCTTGAGTCACAGCCAAGGCAATCAGCGAGCTGAAGCACACTCCACCAATGGCAAGTAGATTGGAGGGGGTATGCATCTGATGGCCCCAAGCAACACGTTCATCTTGATAAGTCTCTTCTGGGGCAGGCTTTAGGGGAGGGGACAATAATAGTTCAAAGCATTTTCTTTTATTTTAGTAGTTCAACTCTAGTAGTAACTATCATAACGGTCAAAATTATTATTTTAACAAATTTTATACCATGATCCAAAGCCTCTTCCATAGTACATCCTCATTTGAAGTTCACAACAAACCAATCACACATCGATGTTTCTGTTTTATGGATACAGGAATTGAAGTAGAGAGGGAGTATATAGAATTGCCAAAGGAATAAGCCAGTAGATGATAAGTCTGAATTTTAGCATAAAACTTTTCACTGCAAATCCCCAAGCCTTTCTTGACATTGATTTCATAATCAAAGTTAATCTAAACATCTATGGAAGATGCTGGAATCACTCTCCTTCTCAGAGGACTGTTATGAGCATTAAATGGAATAATGAATGTGGAATGGTTGGCAGTATTGACCAAGTCTACAACTACCACTGACTTGGAAAGAAAAACCACATATATATAGTTAATATCCAAAGAGAATGGGAAGATGGTAGTTTCTTTTCAGAAGCCCTGGGATTTTACCAGTCCGAATTGTTTTATTAGGGAAACGGTATCTGTCATCAGTAAAGTACAAAATATAGAAGAAACCAAGTTTTAGGCTGATTGCCACTAAAAAAAGGGCACCTGGGCTACTAAGTTCAGATGTTGCCCTAAACATTAATTTCCTTTCATGAGAGCTAGGAATTGGCTTTGTATTAGTTAGCTGTTTGACATTTATGAAACATCTGGTGCTAAACCTATAATTGGTTCAGTTTAAAAATATAGAACTAGTGCCTGGCAGGCACCTTTGGAGAGTGCCTAAAAATAGAACTAATTCACTGAAACCTCATTAGAATGGTGCTCAAGGATGCAAGCTACCAGGGAAACACTGCAGAAAGTCAAGTACGGTGTGTCCAGAAGTCCCAGGAAATGAATGATCATAGAGGCAGAACTGAGTATCATTTCAGAGATATATAATTTTATTTCATTATATGTGGTGCAAACCAATGACTGATCATCATTTTAGGAGCACCCCCCCCCCCCCAGAAAACATTTCTTGTGACCTAAGAGTTGTCTGTTATAACCAAATGACTGATATCGAATGTATGTAAAATCCATTGATAATACCTGATTGACATATACAGATTAAACAGTTCCTCCCACTGCAACATTATCTATTGTGCTGATATACCTAATGCTTTCTTAAGTAAAAAAAAAATCCAGTTCTGACTTACCTCAACTTTGAACAAACCCAGATTTCACATAACAAGGCTATGTTAATTAGCTCTACTATTCTATATACACCTACCTGGGGATTTTCACACACACAAAAATCATATAACTTAATACATATTCAGAGATCCCACAGGACTAAGAAAAACGGAATTTGCTGGATAAATGAGTCCAGGCAAGTCAATGTATGGTACATTTTACAGGTCCCAAAAATCCCCAAATAAGAGGATTCAATGCGATAATTTTCTCAAAAGACACCTGGTTAATAATAATAATAACTGATGTGACCCCTAACTACAATGCCTTTAACTGTATCACAATTGAACCCTTACTTGCAAGTTAAAAAGACAGGAAGAATAAATATTTCTATTATGCATGCTGTCCCAAGAGTTTTTGTCTCCTAATCTCTCATAAACCACAGGAGTTGCATTACTGGGAAATAACATGGTTGATCACTATTACCACAAACAAAAGATGTTAACAGCAAAAAGTAGACACTGGAAACAAATCAAAAACATCTCACATAAATAAATAAAAAGTTTTCCTAGTTGGCGAGCTTTTAATCATAAGTAAAAACTGAAAAAATTTCGAAACAGAAAAGATCTGCAGAAAGAGGTCCATCCTTAAATGAAATATATGTGGTACAATAACATGTGCACTGAGAGAGGCAGGCATCATCCAAAACAAACTGAGGAACAAAACCTCTAGGCTTTCTGATGGTACAGATATGCCATATACATTAAGATGCTATAGACACCCAAGAACAGTTTCAATGAAAACCATAAATACAAAAGAGAATTGCAAGCTTCTCCTATGGTCAATGCTATGCAGCACTACAGGTGAGTAGCATCAGGTCTTGTACAGTTAAAGATGGCTAATCCTTCTCTAGGACAATGCCTAGATGTGACTTTGAAAGAGACAGTAAGAAACTTCTAAATTAAATCAGAATCAACTGCTTTCACATTCTGTCCTGGGTACCCACTGCTGTGGGAGTAGGGTAAGTACTCTGCTTTGCTAAGGAAGAGTCTCCTACTACTCATGAAGGAGTCTCACAAATCTTTGAGATTTTTAAGCCACTTCCACTGATTTCCAGTTCAGAAGCATTTGCACATGATCTTACCTTTGTTTACTTTTCTATGTCTAAGTGAATGTCCTCTTAAATTGATGCTTGTTTTGAAAATCACAGCTATGTCTAGGAAAAATACTCATGTGGGCCTTTAATTTAAGGAGGTCAAAGTGAAGCTGGAATAACAGGATAAGTTTAAATATTTGGGCATGTGAATCTTTGTGCTTTATCTTAGAATCACAACTGAATAAACCGGGGTTGGCCAGGGACTGGAATCGTTCCAGGCACGGGATCACTATTATTCTAGTTGCCATCAGATTGAGAATAATACAAATAGCCTTTGCTGCACTATTCACTGAGATTAAAACAATATGGCATCATAACCATAAAGAATGGTTTCTCAGCCTCCACACTGACATTTTGGACCTGGTAATATTCTGCTGTGAGATGGTGTGCTGTAACAGATGCAGTGCTGGATGCTGACCGACACCCTTAGTCTCTCCCCACTCAAGGCCAGTAGCACCCCTACCCTAGTGTGACTAACAAGTGTGCCCAGACATGACCACCTGTCCAGTGGGGGACAAAAATCCCTGCCCAGCCCATAAGAACCACTGCCATTAAAAAAGTTAATAAATAACAGCCTAAGTCCTTACCCCATTCACTCACACTATTCTTATCTAACATTACATCATTCAATATATTCTGTATTGCCTTTATATAAAAAAGAAAACAAAAGAAAAAGCTATTATCAAATCTATAATTATAGGCGCAAAGCCAAAAGGACTTCGAATTGGAACATAACTAAGTTACAAGAACATAACTTCAGGTAAAAGCAAAATAGAGAAATCTTAAAAAAAATTACATCACAAGGTAATACCTGAAACAATGCTATAAATTACCTTCTCTAGCCTCTTCAGCCATACCCCAACTTTTCTGATCAAATTTATCAATAGGAGCACAAATCCTAGAGCAGCAATGTGGTTGCTAATGCAATACTGGCACCAATATTTATTGACCTGTGTTTATCTTGGGGGAATTTTTACTGAAGAAAACAAAACAAAACTCCATCTCTTGGCTTCTATATCTGTCAATGGACATAATAATACCTTGAGAGGGTCCTAGTGAAGATTAAATGAAGTTTCATTTAATGTGGACATTTTATATTAGTATTTTACATGATTGATATCTCAATGCTAACTTTTTTCCTTAGATATAATTGATACATTAGTTTCAGTTGTACAACATAATGATTTGATATTGTGAAGTAATTACCACAATCAGTGTAGTTCCAAAATTATTCTTTCTTGTGCTGAGAAATTTTAAGAGACATAATCAAAATAAAACATTATGTTATCTTCAAGTGTACAACATTCATTAATCAATGGACACTTAAGTTGTTTCCAGGTCTTTTTAAGTTAGTGTTTCCATTTTGTTCAGATAAATACCCATAAGCAGAGTTGCTAGATAATATGGTACGCTCCATCTTTAATTTTTTTTGAGAAGCCTGCAGACTGTTTCCCATTTATCAATGTCTTATGGTTTCTGATACACAGGATTTTCACCTCCTTATTTACCCCTAAAATTTTTTTAAAGGAGTTACTAATGGGATTATTTTCCTAATTTTCTTTTTGCCAATTCACTACTGCACAGAAATTCAACAGATTTTTTTGTATATTGATTTTTATATCTTGCAACTTTTCTGTTAAGTAGTTTTAATAGTTATTTTGTCTTCTATACATAATTGTGTCACTGAAAATACTAATGTTATATTATTAGTATTTATATTCCATTTGGAGGCATCTTTTCAATTACTTTATCTGGTGGAGAGAGGGCAGGGAAAGAACAGTCACCACTCACTTCTAAACTTGGAATGCAAAGTGCTTTACTTGTAGAGTTCTCTCAAGAGGTCTAATCAGCCGAGACATCTGCTAGGTCAGACTCCAGGGTAACCAAAAATTGAGACAACTGGATTAGGAGTCATTAAATTAGAATTCTTGGATTGGTAGATTCCAAAGAGCAATGAGGCCATGGTCAACTACCTAATCCCTCAGAGAGCCAAATATTGTCTGAGACCAGAACAAACTGATTCTATCATTAGAACTGTTGGCCAAAACAATTCTAAATTATTGTTCAGTGATGTACAAAAGCAAACTACTTGGTAACTGTCCTTGTAGTATGATGATTTAATTAAAGAAGATTTTCACATTCAAAGAACTCAAAGTCTCTTAATTATGTAATGCTTCACCAGCAATTAAACAGTCCTCTTTAATGTCACTAAGAGGAAATTTGAGTTACAGGTCATTTGCACACATGAGATGTACTGAAACACCTGATAGGCTATAAATTCAATGTTGTACATCTGCAAATCCATCCCAAAATTGCATCTGAACATTAAAAATGACTCTGGTATTCACTTAATGGTAAGTCCTATGAAATTAATTATCTGTTAAAATAGTTTAATTGGAACATATGTATTTTAATTTCTGTGGTGTATAAAAAAAAGTCTTCTTAATCAACTTAAAACATTCTGAAATTACACTCCTAGGTAATGTAGTGAAAGAATTGAACTTATAACTGGATAAAACCAAGGATGTGGAAAATGTGAAAAGGATGATATTCAAACAGTGCAACTGGAAAGAAATAGATCAAGAATCATATTAGTTTCCGAAATTATTCTGAGAAGCAGTCTAAGGAAGGAAGTTTTAACAACCTACCACCACTCCCTGACACGAGCACACATGGTTTCCAGCTCAAAAGTAGTTAAAGGTTTGTTGTTTAGTAAATGGGTATAATTATAAATATCTTTTTTCTTTCCTTTCGTTTCCTTCAACTTCTGCTCCTACACCTCCTTCTTCCTTTCTATCTCATTATTTCTTTCTTTCTTTCTTTCTTTTTTTTTTTCCTGTGGAGCAGGGACCCTTGTTTTACATTGCCAACAAAATGAGCAAAAAGTAAATTTGAAGCATCTAGAAGCAATGACAGAATTTTTTTTCTTTATTAAAAAAATAAAAAGATTCTTTGGGAATGGCTTTTAAAAAAGATCTATTTAGATCATCAAGTATAAAAGGGATGATTTATACTTTAGTAGTAGTGTTTTGCCCTGTAGATAAATAGGCGAAAAAAGAAAAATGGAGAGGTGTTCAATTCTGAAATTCACATACGAACTTTATGCTCTCAAAATGAAATATTTATCATTTTGTAATTATACACAAGACATGGTTTTTACATTCTGTTCTTTATATTTTATCTACCTGACCCAATCCATCCTCCACCATCTCCGAATAACAAAACGATGCTATTAAAGAGGGAATGCAGAGATCAGCACTTTCAAATCTCTAATATTTTGTGATCAGGCTACAATTCAAGATATATTTGCAATTTTTTTGGAGAATGGCACAGAGACAATGCTTAATAAATATTGCAAAATGAACAAATGAATTAGCAAATGAGTGCATGAATAAGTAAGAAAATGTTACTTGTTTTCCAGTTAGAGTCTCTGAAGGACAAAAAGGGAGAAAGAGAAGACAAACAGACATGTAAAGAAAAGCAAGAGTGAGGAAAAGCAAAAAAAAAAAAAAAACAAACAAAAAACCAAACAACAATGCGTGTATGTATATACACTGAAACACAGAATCCCATCAACCATCAGAGAAATCGTAGGAAGGAAATCCACGCACGCACGCACACACGTACACACACACGAGAGGGAAACCAGATCGAATAACAGCAAAATAATTAACAAAGCCTGTCTACCTGCTATCTACTGAGATAAAAGCATCTTGGTTAGGAACTGAAAAATTTCCCAGACACATATATATCCCAGTATTCTTGACACCAGAACTCCCCTTTAAGGCCTCTGAATGCTGTACTACTTTAAGATTTTTACAGCTCTGTTGACCTTTCAGAACTACTTGCCAAAAAAATGGAAATGCATTTAATGTTAGGCCCAATGGAGTCCCAGATAAAAATTATTATTGTTACCATCTTGGATGAATCAGCAAAGTCACAAGCTTCAGGCTGTGTCCTAGACCATCTCAAGAATCTTACACTTCTGATATAATCACCACCTATTTCTTCTGAAGCCTACACGGCTACCTAGACATATGCTTTGCCAAAACCCAAGTCATTAATCTTGTGGCAGGATCCTGAGAGGTTTCCTCTAACTCAGTGATACTCAGTACAACAGCTCCTGGAATAAATGGAACTTCTTGCAAGAGCTTGTACTTGAGTATTCTCTGATCCTTTCTCCTAGCATCTGTTTCTAAGCATTTGCAATCCAAGCCAGATTGCTGGCCCTTTGCAAGAGATAGTGACAGGTAAGTTAAGACTCCATATCCTCAATGATCTCACAGCACAAAGGCAGAAGAAAGCAAGTAAATTAACAGCTTTAATGTAAGATAGACTGCAAAGCGAATCAGGGGGTTTACAGAAGGACAAATCACATCTACCTTTGATGGAGGAGGGAAGGTGAAATGCAGGGAAGTGAAGAAAAAGGCTTCCTTGCTACTCCTGGATGGGTTAGTCATCAAGAACTCCTCCTGCCTTCTCAAGGTCTATAAATAATCCCAGGTGCAGCCATTTCATTTAATTACTAAGCCTCTCCAGATGGAGAAAAATAATTAAGCAGTCTGTACCACCGACATGATATAAAGAATGGGTTAGCAACTTGGGTAAGATTTGTGTTCGGAAATCTGCTTTCAACTATGAAGTAAGGGCAGAAATACAGAGGGAGCAAATGACTGAACTACAGACCTTAGGGAAAATCAAACAAATGCAGTCATATTCTGGACAGAAATTTAAATATAAAGAAAAAAATATCTGTGTAAAGGGGTTTAGCTCTCTCAGTAGAAGTGAAACTGCTAACATCAAATGAAAACCTTGCAATCGTGTTGAAAGTAGATTGTCAAAAAGAAGTACTTTAAGACAAGCTATAAATAAATAAATAAGGATGCAATTTATTTATTAAATGCACAAGAGATATGCCACTGATTCAGTGTCTGGATAGAGATATAAAAATTTCATGTCTTTCTGTCTGATGTGAAGATTCAGAAGGGACAATACCAAGAAAGATCTAATATGGAAGCTGGAAAGCATATGAAGACAAGAATTTCTAAATATAAATGCTCCTAATCACACATTCACAATTGCAAAGTGCACTGGAATCAAGAAATATAAATAAAATTTCAGGCATTCAAATAGCAATGACAACTGGGTAGTAAAATGGAATGAGACGGTCCCCCAAGTCATAAATTCAATGATAATCATGTGCTTCTGGAAAAATGCAATAATCAAATGTATAAAACTAAAATAACCAAACGATAAAAAGTTGGGGAATATCAAATATCTATGAGCAACAGCTTGAATGTCACTAAGTTATTAATGATTACATGGTTAAAAGGCACTTTGATTCTGGTGGGAAAATGGAAAGAAGTGTTTTAAATAAGGGCTGATGAACAGATTGCAAGGAAGAAAAACAAAAGCAGAACCCAATTCTGAGAGTGATGGCAGAAGAATCCTGATCTAAAAAAATATAGGCTTAGAGAAAGGTAAGGGCATTCTGAATACAAACTTTAATCAGCACTAATTAGATCTTTTTGAGTTATATTCAAAGCAAAGTATGTTTCTAAATTTGTCTAATCATTCCACTGTCATTTCAACTTTCCTATACACATAGGTTTTCATAATTTTTTCTTTAAAAAGATAAGCCAGGTAGAGTGTCATCACAAAATAGAATATCTCAAAAGAGCATCGACTTTTTGGATTTTCCATTTTTACATGGATTCAAATCAGGGTAATAGTAAAGAATAGTAGAGGTTATGCTTTAACAAACAGAACATAATTATTTCAATTTTCATACTCATAAATTGGCTAAACAAGCATTTATTCATTCACTTTAGGAGTATGACAACACCTATGTATATCCTTTGCCAATTTTATTTTTTAAATTATTTAAAATCAAACTCCACCCTAGCCTTTCCTCTACAGCTTCTATAGGAATGCTGGTCTAAAGGTGGGTGGGAGCTAGAAAAAAGGTGTTCCTTACGTCAGAAATTTTTCAATATGTTGGAAAATTGTAATAAATATTTCACTTGGGCTAGGAAGTGATTGTAACTTCTAGAGTTATATGGGCCAAAGTGTGCACAACAACAGGTGGGGGGATTGCTATCTTTCATGCATGGTGCTCCTTCTTCCTTCACGATTCCTGTCACAAGCCACTCAGGGGAGGGCTGGTTCACCATCTTTCCTCAGTGAGACTGACCTTCACTATGTCTGTAATCCAAGATGTCAGCCACCATTCAAAGTTACTGGGGTCCAGGTCAGGGTCTTAAGATCATGTGGCCATGAAAACATGCACTAGCTGCCTGGACTGTTGCAATGGGAATGTACATCCACTCAGCAGCAGGCAGGCAGTCACACTCGGATCTTTAATACTACTACATCATCTGGACGTTTTATGTAAAAATCTTCCATATTTAACTAAAGCAAAGAATTGTAAACACTGTAGGTTCAACAGATTTTGCCCGCAGGACCACCTGCAAAACATCTTCTATCCTGGTACTTTGGTCAAGCATGGATGCACTAGGGTTGCAGTACCTGTTTTGATGTTTCTTCTGAAACATGAACTTCATCATATGAACTTCATCACATCTAATCACAACAGAGGGAATGAGAGCCAAAATTACCAGGAATAACAGGAAGCTCAAAGGGAAAGAAAAAAAGAAGAAAAGAAAAATGACAAATAATAGAAAGTTGTAAGAAAATTATTCCAATGGAGTGGGTCAATATCCAGGTTCCAGTATCTCCAAAGAACTTAGCCTTGGCCTAGAGCCCTTCACATCATGTCACTCTGGGTCCCAGGTAGGGGGGTTATAAGCAGCAAATCAGAGTACAGCCTCTCTAAAGGAAGGAATTTCTCCCCTCTTTCTCACCAATATTATATGGGACTGTGACACTGAGGTCCCTGGGAGCAGGGTTTGATTGTATTTGAATATTTAACATAGCATCTAGTACCATTCCTGGCACTGAATCAGCGCTAAACACATGACAAACAATGCAATACCAAAAGGGAAGATGTCAGGTTTGAATTTAGAAATATATATCAAGATTTCTCTGGCTATTTGGGGAAGAAATACCAAACTCCTAAATTTAACACTGTTATAGAATGATTCAAAATGCAAAGATCTCAAAATACGGGATCCACCTGGACTGACAAAATAACAATAACTTTTTTCTTTCCTTTGCATGACATAGTGTGAGCTCAAATGCATAAAGCATATGTGGACTTATATGGAAAACAAAGGAAGCAGCTAGCACAGCTGCTGTCTAAAAAATTTTTTTCGTTCCATTTTACATTATCTGCCCTCTATTTTGGACAACAAGCCAAGATTTAAAGTATATACCAGATGAAATAAACATTAAATTTCGTTGTATGTGATCTAACAGTTATATCTTAGAAAGACTTAAAGCATTTAAAACCTAGATTTCACACTGAGGTTGTTTTGCTAGCTTGTACACCAATGTGTCTTGCCTGTAGTAGTTGGGTGGAGCGTGCAGAGGCTTGGTCTTTGCCATAATCATAAAAGCATTTTAAAAATTTGTTTTCTATAAGAAGGGCAACCTATACACTAGGACGTGGATTGGGTGAGCATGGGTGGGCATGACAGAGCAGGAAACAGTAATAGAAAGGTTCAGCTACAAGAAAAGCAGTATGTCAAGAGACAATAGCAGAAAACCAGGCTTAACCATGTACATGGGAGCAGTTTTAGAAGTGATTCAAGTGACCTCAGTATTGACAAAGGCAAACTGATCACATTTCATAAGTAGAAGAGGTCCGGCTATCTGCTCACAAGGCAGTGTCCATGACAGATTCCTGTTAATGCACAGAAGACATGTACCCCAGTCTCTATCCAGAGCAACAGAAATGGACAGATATGGTTACTTATTCTTGGCATTTACCAAGTGTCTACTATGTGCCAGGCCTACATGAGGGACTTGATTTAATCACAGCTACAATTTTGATGATGCAGGGGTTACGTTACTAGTCCCATTCTACAGAATAGAATACTAAAATTGGAAGGTTTAAAAAACTGCATTACTATTACTCAAATGTTAAGTTAAAGAGCCAAGATTCAAAGCAAGTATTTTTGACTCCTGTGAACAACCTTTTAAAACACGATGCTCAACTGCATTTTATGAAAGTAATCAGGGAAAGAGATATGTGGGACAATAAAGGATACAACGGGAAGATCAGTCTAATACACAGCAACAGACAACTTTCAAAATATTTGACCATGACTCACAACAAGAGATACATTTTATAACATGACCCAGGTGCCTCTCAGTATATAAAGAACTAAAAAAAGGGAGTTCTACCAAAATATTTTCCTTTACTATACATGATTCACTCAGATATTTTTCAGTTTTTTTTTCTATTGCACTTATTTCATTATTTTAAATATGCTGGCCAGGACTCACTGAAATGTTTCATGGCCCCTTAGTAGGTCAAAACCTACAGTTTGAAAACACACCATAACCAGCGCTTACAACAACAGCTCTTAATGTTCCTGACACTTGGGAAAAATATTAGGTTTTCCAATTTTTCACATATAATCTCTCTTCATCCAAAAAAAAAAAAAAAAAAAAGAAAGAAAGAAAGAAAAGGGGGTAGGAGGGTAGTTTAGAGAGAGAGAGAGATAAGCAATGGAGAGAATTACCCATCATGTGTCTCCTACCAAAAAGGGTAGTGAAACTGACATATTCCAAAAAATAACATATTCATCTCAAAGATAAAGATGTATGCCTAAAAAGCAGAGGTTAAAAACCCATATTAGAGAAGGTTCTGATGCCTTGAATGTTTCTTAAGAGTTGTTTGAAAAACATTATTTTCCAACAATGACTCATTGATAGAAGGAACGCCTGGATGTAGGCTTTTGGCCAATTTTAAGACTGAAAGAAAAGCCACAACCTACTCTTCAGTTTGTCTTCCATATGCAAAAGCACCAGCGCTCCTCTAGGCTACAAGATCAAGACTCTTGAGAACACTACTTAAATTTGATTTGACTTATTAAAAAGCCTAGACAGCATTAAGTATAAAAGGATGCAAGTCTTGGCTTTTAGTAGAGAATCAATACAAGAGTCAGGAACATAAGTAAATACAAACACATTAAAAGATAAAGAATGGATGGAAGTTCATAAATGTACTAACTTGGAAATGGTCTTAATAAAAACTTTAGTTACCATGGGGATTTCGGGAGGGAAAGAAAGGCGTCTCTACAGAGAAGTGACTGATGCTATTTATTAATCCACTTCCAAGTAATGTCAAATTTTAAAGTTGCTCCAAAGAAAACCACTTTTTTTTTTTATATCAGCCTTTTAATATGCTGAAGGAACCTGCTCAAAACGCTTCAGCAGTGAAGTAACTTAGATGATAAATGTGTTCTTCAATCTGTGCACCAGTCAAGTAGCAATAAAATCAGAATAATTCATGCAAAAATTTTCATTATGTTTCTAAACATACTTATTTACATTTTAAATCACACATTAGACAATATGAAATATCTTTCATTTAGACAGGTGTGAACTAGAAAACAGATGCATTCATTAAACATAGAACAATTCGGTGAATTAAAAAAAAAAAGAGAACTCTCTGTTGAAGTACTCAAGCCACTGTAAACTTACTTGAAAAAATATGGCCATGGCTCCGATTATTCTGTTTTCGGAAATTGCTGTTTGAAAACTATCAAAATCGTCTGGATTGTAAAAGAAAATCTGCATCTGTAAAAGAATAATTAAAAAAATTATAAGAACATTTTCAAACCTATGCCAAAAAATAGTGCAATAACGCAGATTGCCCACCTATTAATATTTTGCCAAACATATTAATTCATCTATATTTTTTCTTTGCTAAAATATGAGCTCCAACCCCATATATCATATACCATTTACCCCTAAATACTTCAGGAGGGATCACTAAAACATCTCATATAACTACAACGCCTTTGTGACCCCCAAAATAAATAACTCCCAACATCTTTTTATTACCTGATACTTATGTCATGATGGAAGTTTTCTACTAAGAAGCAACATTTTAATGAATTTAACTACCTTTAAGTAGAAAATCAGCCTATGAGATTCTGTCTACATGTTCCTATGTAAGCCGCTTAAATGGTCACATTTTTATAAACAGTGCTCATTCTAACAAAGAGAATTTTAAGGGATCTAAAGCTTTGAGAAAGTCTAAATGGAATAGTTTAGTGACTCCACAAAGAAATATAATGGTAATGACAATAATAATATATACATTTTACAGTTCAGCACATGCCATCCCATGCAGTACGTCACAGATGCCATCTAACTACTCCTGTGCAGGCGGGGCAGAAATTACTACATTCGGTTCCAGAGAAGGAAACAGTGTTTCAGGAAGTTGATGCTAACTTGGCTAGATAAACATCAAAGGAAGAGTGTAAAACCCAGGTTCTCTTGGGCCTCCCTGGTGGTGTAGGGGTTAAGCCTCATTGCTATCACCCCTACATCCAGAGTTAAATCCCTGCCAGGGGCTAACCCACATGGCATAGCAGACCTCTCCTGACTTGCCTGCTGTTCCCTCAGCAGTGTATTTGAGTAAATGTGCCTGTTGTGCTCCCCACTCTGTCTCTGGTGGATCCTTTCACCCCCCTGCACCTGTGGCCTACATTCCAGTTATTCTATGCAAAAATTGAAAAACAAAACAAAACAAAAAACAACTTTAAAACCTTAATTACCTTATCTTACATCTGGCTAGGTTTTCTTTTCAAAAAGGAGAGCACAGATAAATTGCTTAATATCATTATATATTTTTATATGCTTCACCACTCCTCGATATTGAATACAATTCAAGAACAAAAAAGGGCCAGAGCATATTCTTGCAAGACTATGTATGGGATAATAATACCAAACCTGGCTTCCTATTCCAATTTCTTCATTCACTTGCCTGTGAAACCTCAGGCAAGCAAGTGAATTTCTTTTTTTTTTTTTTTAAGATTTATTTATGCATACAAGAACTGGGGTACAGGCCAGAAGTGTGGATGGTGGGGGTGAGAGGATTTACCAGAGACGGAGTGGGGAGCAGAACAGGAGGACTGACTGAAATACACTGCTGAGGGGAGCAGTGGGAGAGACAGGAGAGGTCTGCTGAGCCATGCGGGTCACCTCCCTGGCCGGGGATCGAACTCGTGCTGCAGTGGCTGTGGATAGCTTCACAGTGCTGTACTTAACCCACAGAGTCAAGTATTTATACTCGGTAGGGTAAATACGCGGTTCAAACAAGTCAGTGTAATAGATCTTATATAGCATCTTGCTTATATGGTGCTCAATAAATCTACAACTTCACCATCTCCTCCTTTCCCCCATTCCTATTCCTCCTCCTCTTTCTTCTCCTTCACCTTATTTTCCTCTTTTTTATCTTTTAAACAAAGTTAACATTTGGGGGACATTAAAATTTCTATTAATAATGTGTTTTTTGCTCAATATTTTAGAATGACCCTCCTCTTCGTAGAAAAATAAAATTTCTTGTATTATTTCTCTTCCATCACTTCCATTTCCCCACTTTTCCCAATGACATGATGACATTTTCTTTAGTGGGCTGAACAACTATATCCCAGATGGAGTTAGGAGATCTGATACTGAATGGCAAATTCTCAGCAGGGACAAGAGCTAAGTCAGAGAGAGAGACTAGCTGAAGAGCAGGACAAAAGGCAAACAGATCCTGCTTACAATGTTTAGAAAAAAATGTTTTTAAAGAGTGAAATCAGAAAGTCCAAATCAGGATACTTTCTAGGAAAAGTCAGGTAACTCAAGTGGATATGAGAAGGATAGGTAGATTTTTTGCTCTTAAAAAGAACTGTTTTTCTTAGAATATGAATCCCCACTGATTCTGGCAGCTTCTTACAAATGTGTTGCCTTTAGGATTGGACAGCTTTAGACATCATGAATTTACATTGGGAAAAATCCATTTAATGAGGTGCAGATTAAAACAATTTAATACTAGGTGAACTGATTTGGGTACAATGCTACTAATTCAAGAAAGAAACTCCACACTAGTATATTCATGAAATTACACTTCACTTTCCCTTTAAAACCCAAGCCCTTAAATTAAGTAAATTCACAGGAGGATTTCTTATTCTTCAGTCCATGAACAGGGGTGACATTGTTTAATGCATCACCTGAATGGTGTATGATACAGAATACTTTAAGACCTCTTCAAGAGCATTTTCATTCACAACTGGGTGAAGAAATTCATTTTTAGGAAATATCTTTTAGTCATGGCTCCACCCATAAGGATAATACAGTATCTCATAATGAAACTAGAAGCATAGATCTGAAATATCCATTTTCCTTGCTATTTCTTTCAAGCTGTCTAGTGAGTTATATTAAGTTTTGAAGCTATCTTAAATATGAGAATAAGTAGATGGAGTTTTGCTGAGGAATTTAAAATGTTTTTTTTTTTTTTCTGTTATTGTTGATGAGACAAATTTAGGCAGAGGCAGGAAAGCTGTTTTCCAAAAAGTATTATTGGAAGTTTTTCGGGTAGCTACTGAGTTTCTTGAGGAGCCCCAAAATCTTCTAAATCTGCTCTCAAGAGAAAAACCTTGAGCCATCCCTTCAACATCTGCAAGTGTGTTGTTTCTAATAATGTGAATCTAAATTGTGTTCTAAGTATGCCAATACTCCTAAAAAAATCATGTTTACACATAAGCTAAAGAAACAATCTGGAAAACTGAGCAATAAAGATGTCTATTAGCTAATTCCATATATTCTTTACCCAGTACTAACAATTACTTACATTTTACTCTATTTGCATACTCTCTATCACTTTATCTGCAAACACACTTACACACACACACACACACACTTTTTTTTCTACATCACTTCACAGTGAGGAAAGAACTTGCCCCTTTACTACAAAATACTTAAGTGTAAAATATTTAAGAATCAGGACATTCTCCTATATAACCACAGTACAACTATTAAAATTAGTAAATCTGGTTCTCCCCGGTGGCGCAGTGGTTTAGCGCTGGGTTGCGAGGCTGCCCGCAGCTTCTGCAGCGCTGGTTTGATTCCCGGCTTCTCTCCGGCCACCAGAGGAGGGTCCCACATGGCGCGCAGACCTCTCCTGCCGCCCGCTGCTCCCCTCAGCAGTGTACTTTGGTCCTTCTGCCTGCTCTGCTCCCCGCTCTGGCTCTGGTGAATTCTCTCACCCTCCCGTGCTTCTGACTGTACCCAGTGCTTGTATAAATAAATTAAATATACATATAAATAAAACAAAATAAAATTAGTAAATCTCACATTGATATAATACTAGCATCTCCTTCATAGTCCATTTTCTGATTTTTGCAAGTGCCCAAATAAAATCCATTATCATTTCGGTTTAGTTCTCAGTCCAGGAACCCAATTTATAATCAAACTTTGCACTTGATTGTCCTATCTTTTTATACTGACTCCTCTCACGCCCACTGTCATCAGGAATGGTTATCCAGTCTTTCTCTCTTTTGACAGTTTGAAGTGTGTGGATCAGTTTTTATGCAGCATCTGGTTTTGTCACTTGGTTTCTCATGATTAGATTCCAGCGTTGCCCTGGGGTAGGTTACTGCAGTAGCAATGTAGTATCCTCACAGTGCGCCATACCAGGAAGTAAGGTGTATGGTTTATTCTAATATTACAGGTGGTTAAACTGACCATTTAAAAACATCATTTAAGATGATGTCTGCCAGGCTTCTCCACTCTGTAACTACTGATTTTTGTCTTCTGATTAAAAAGTACTTTTCAGGGAGATGTTCTGAGATTACACAAATGTCCATTCTTCATCCAACTTTCACCTACAAGTTTTAGTAACCATTGATAATTTTTTAACTCCATCATCTCTTCTATTCTCACTAGTGGCATTCTAGTAGAAGGAATAACCTTTCATCCAACACAGTACATTCATTCATTCATTCATTCATTCATTCATACTCGTGCGGGCTTACTTATTTTTGATATTTTTTTCTGGTGGATTGTAACCCATTACTCCTATTTATTTTGGTGCTCAAACTGTCTTCAATTTACCCTCTAGGAGACTCTTCAAATGAATTCCTGTATCATTCTCTTATGTTGCCGTCATTTTCTATTTTTTTAGGCTCTCCTTATTAGCTGGCACAGATACTCTAGGCTCATCTTGTATTTTCTCAGAGCCAGTCCTAAAATTGGCCATTATGTGAGAGAGCCCTGGTTCTTTTTAGTTAGGAATGGTATTTGAAGACATAATAATTTTAACTCAGTATTTTCCAAATATGCTTCATATTAGAACACTTTAGTTCTTCAAGAAAACTACATAGCTTAAGACTCTGAACCTATTCCAGCCAGTACCCTCTTTACAAAGGAAAGGAAGTTGGATTGACCTCATATAAATGAATGTCCTTCCACCATGTAGAGAGCCAGGAAGATATAAAAACAAACTACATGAAGCTCAACTACAAAGTAACTGGTAGACCATGTGGATCAGGGCACAATGAAGGGGTCAGTTCTAAATATATTTTTCAAATTCATGAGTAAGAATCACAGCCTGGATGGATCATCCAATTTCACCTTGCAGAAGGGCTGGAATGGAAAAGACTTCAGGCATTTCTCCAGCTAGATCAAAGTGATGAATAACACAGAATATCTCTTGGCATAACCTGATATTTGGAAAACAGAATTTTACAAGGAGGAAAAGCCCCACCACTGACCAATAGCAAGTGTTAACAAACAGCCATGAAAAACACTGCGTGCAAGTATGACAACACTACCAAGTAATGGGAAGGAGATGAAATGGGTACACCCAGCAAAGAGTTGACATGGTCAGTGCCCTAGTGGTATATGAACTAGCACCATGTATACAGACTCATAACAAGATGTCTACTTAGCTTTCCCTTTCTCCTATATAGCACAGTTTTTCCCCACGTGTATTTTAAAATGACTCTAGTTACAATCTGATTTTTAAAAATATTTATTTATGCATACAAGAACTGGGGTACAGGCCAGAGATACTGGGGGTGAGAGGATTCACCAGAGACAGAGTGAGGAAACAGAATAGGCAGGCTGACTGAAATACAGTCAGTCGGAGAGACAGGAGAGGTCTGCTGGGCCACGTGGGTAGCTCCCTGGTTGGCCTGGGATTTGAACTTGTGCTCCAGTGGCTGTGGATAGCTTCACAGTGCTGTGCTTAACCCCCTGTGCCACCAGGGAGGCCCCATACAATCTCATTTAAAAACTATGTATATTGCTAGTTTCCAATTTGTATCACTATTCATGTTAAGTTGAATGAATATAAAGTAACACTTGAGCTTTATATATTTTATCAATGTTGCCCTTTTTCAAACATTACAGTGAGTATGTAAGGTGTGCTGGGTGTTGGACTTTCAGAACACTTGCTGAGGTAGATACCACAGGGACCCCCCCACTTTACAACCGAAGAAACTAAGAGTTCCTCACATTTACAAAGATCTTAAGGAAGAGAGAGTTGGATTGGGATAGAAACTTGCTAGAATTCAAGGTCTTAATCAGTATGCTTCATTCCAAAAGACAAAAGGCAAAAAAAAGCTTAATGACTATTATGTGTAAGTCACTATGACAGATGTAGACACAGTTTATACTTGAGAAGACTGAAATATTAATATTGTGATAAGGTTAGTCTTTTTATTGAATGTCAAAGTTGAGCTGTAGGTAAGTGTATCACAAAGAAGTATAAAGTAATGAATAGTTTCCCCCAATCTGGTAACCAGTATATTTTTCACAAAGTCTAAGAATTGTTTCTGCTGTGCTTTGCCAGTATATGGTTTTTTGTTTTTTGTTTTTTTTGTTATTTATACTCCACAGAGAAGTGAAACCATCCAATACTCATCCTTCACTTTCTGACTTATTTCACTTAACAGAATCACCTCAAGGTCTATCCATTTTGTCCCCAAAGGCAATATTTCATCTTTTAAAACAGCAGAGTAGTATTCCATTGAGTATATACCCGACAATTACTTTTTAAATCAATAGAAAGTAAAGCAGATGACTCCACACAAAGCAGTGGGTCTCATTCGAACAACTGAAAAGGAGGAAGGGGTTCTGCCTCCAGACTGCAACACAGAAATTCTGCCTGAGTTTCTAGCCTTTGGTCCCAAGACTCCACCAACATCAACTCTTATCAGAATTTCCCATTTGCTCTACAAATGCACTGCTAAGGGGAGTAGTGGGCAAGACAGGAGAAGTTTGCCATGCCATAGGTGGGTTTTCTCCCTGGTAGGGGATTGCACTCTGGCCATGGTGGTGACAGTGCTGAGACTTACCCTTGGGCCACCAGGGAGGCCTCGCCCCTTTTATTTTCTTTACTTGTAGCAAGATTTACTATCAAACGCCACTCATCAGGCCCAGAGATCCTTGCGGTGTTAGCAAAAAACTTGTCCCTAGTGTATAGCGCATGACCTGCACTTGCAAGTTCATTGGCCAGCCAATGGCTTCGATCTATCAAGGTGCAGATAAGTGAGTCAACATTAGAAACAGTTTCTCTCTCTCTCTCTCCTCTCTCTCTCTCTTTCTCTCTCTCTCTCTCTCTCCCTCCCTCCCTCCCTCCCTCCCCTCGCCCATCCCCCACCGGGGACATATACACACACACTGATCTTATAGTTTCTATTTCTCTGGAACACCTTAATACACTCTGAAAGGCCATAACTCATTTTAAACAAAGATACACAGAAATATGTGCCTGTGTATCACTTCATAAAACCATTCTGCAACCCAACCCAGTTACTTTGCAAACTGCTTTCCCTTGCTACAACCCAATTTGCCCTGTGGCTTACAGAAAAATGTCCGTGACATTGGTAGACAACACAACTGGGTGTTATTAAATGCAGATCAATGAGCTTGCGCTATACATTGAGATCTGATTTGTAGACTCAGGGCACTTGAGATCTCTATGGCTCAGTGTCCTCCTCTGTCAAACAGGCATGATACCTCGTGGGATCACTGTAATAAAGATTCACTACATATGCTTTGGGAAACTAAGAACAAACTAAACAGGGCTCATTTTTTATATTTCCTATCTCTATAATCAAAAGGGATGTGTACGGTGAAAAGATATCCTTTCCACAGGCCAGTCAACATCCCAATGAGACATGCTGCAAGGTGTAGCAAAGAAACCTGCATGGGGGCTTCACACAGCCTTCATTGGAAGAATATTTTTAGAACTGTGCACCAAAGAATAGCAGGTACTCAGCATCCTTGCAGGCAAGGTAGCATTTAAATAAACATTCTGAAACGTTTGCTTTATACAATATCATTAATCACAGAGTGCACTAATCCTTAATTATTTCCTTTTTTCACTTGCCCTATAACATGGAATTATCTTCAACTATTTAACAGCAGGGATCCAAGATTTTGGTGCAGAAGATCCCGAAGTGCACACTAGGGCTTTGAGACTCACATACAATCAGGTGCTGGGATGCTTTTGGGATCCCTTCTAGAAATCTCTGTGTATAACATGTTTATGCCATTCTAAGTCATTTTATTAGCTTATTTTTGGAATTTCTGGTTTGATGATGCATCTTATTAGCCAAATATTTAATTTTTCTACTTTCTAGTAGGGAAAAGTTCTGGCTCTTGCTTATAGTAAGCTGAGTTTCTTAGGGATTTATTGTGCATGATTCATGAGTTATTTCTCATAGTTCAAAACAAGGCTGGGCCCAAGTGAGGTAGCATCAGCACCTGGCTGTATGTTGGCAAGACCACCTGTCATGTCACTCAGGAAGAGGGCAGTAAGCTACAGCTCCCCCATGTAATAGCTGCATGACATGGTTGAACTTAGTTGCTTGCTTTGAGTCTTGCTGTCCCAATGAGTAAACCAAGAATAAAAAATATGTCAAGTGTTGGAGTGAGGATTAAATAAGCCCAATGTCTGGCCAACTGTAGGCCCCAAGTGATTGACTTCATGTCTTTAAAAATTAAAAAGGTGGTCGAGGTTGGAAAAGAAAGGAAAAATAAACATGAATTAGTGAAAGTTATTTACAATAGTCCTGAACTGAAACCTATGGAAATGCCAATCAATTTTGGAGTGCATAAACAAATTATGAGATGGTCACACAATGGAATAGTGGTAAAATGCACTGGAATGATAGCGATAATCTAGGTAACAATATGGGCAATCTCACAAATGATGCTTAGTCAAATAAACCAGGGACCATAAATAAATAAATAAACAAACAAACAAACAAACAAACAAACAAATAAATAAAAGCTACAACCTGCGATTCCACTTAAATGAAGTACAAAGTAGGAAAAATTCAGGCAGTTAGAAGCCATAGCTGTGGTTACCCCTTGGGGAGTTGTAATAACTGAAAGAAAGATTCTGGGGGTACCAATAAATGTTCTTTCCTAATCTAGAGCCTGGTCATGAGTGTATGAAAATCTGTTCAGCTGTAACTTATTATTTGTGAATTTTCATTTGTCTATTATAATTCTTTGTATATTTCAACAAGTGAAGAGAATTAGTGGAACGCTATACTTTTGCAACTGGGATAAGCAAAAATATAATTTCATATAACAGTGCAGCAGAGCCCAGTCTGCTTCCCTCCCTTGCATCCATTTGATTTGATAGAGGCTGCTCTAAACCTGAGGGTAAGACTAGAGAAGAATGTCTGATACAGCAAGTTGACAGTCCCTGGGTGCGTAGAATCACAGCAGCCTAGGACCAAATGAAAATTACATGGACCAAGCACTGTTTCTTTCCACCTGTCCCTGGAGGCAGACACTGCAAATGAAGCTGAGAGGTAGCATGTCCATAAAACACTCCACAAGGGCTGCTTTGATATAGCCAATTCCTACAAGACCTGACATGAATTCTTTTAATCATTATAGTCACTTTATGTGGGTAAGTACTATGCTTTTCCTCATTTTATTTAATTTTTAAAAAAGATTTATTTTATTTATGCATACAAGAGCTGGGGTATAGGCCAGAGGTGTGGGGGGTGAGAGGATTCACCAGAGGCAGAGTGGGGAACAGAACAGGTGGATCTACTGAAATGCACTGCTGAGGGGAGCAGTGGGAGAGACAGGAGAAATCTGCTGCACCATGTGTGTTAGCTCCCTGGCCAGGGATCAATCTTGTGCTGCAGTGGCTGCCAATAGCTTGATAGTGCTGAGAGACTTAACCCTTTGTGCCAGTAGGTAGGTCCCTGGTTTTCTTTATTTTATACTAAAGAAAACTAAGGCTGAGATTTTAGGTCTTGCCTATGTGATAAAGCTAAGATTCAAACCCAGGGATCTGACTGCAGATCCTGCACAGACAATATCCTCTCCACACAACATCCCGAACAGATTTCCCATCAGCACTGAGAACTACCCAACTGTCATCTCTAGGATTCTATCAACAATTTTCCTGAGCAATGGACCTCAACCAGGTATGATTTTGGATGTCAAATAAACCTGGCCATGTCTTTAGACAATTTTGGTTGTCATCACTGGAAAGGGTGCTATTTGGCATCTTGTGGGTGAGGCCAAGAGACAATGCTAAATACTCTACAATGCACAGATAGTGCTCCTCCCTCAGCAAAAAATCACCCTGCCCAAAATGTCAATAGTGTTGAGGGACAGAAACCTTTTTCTACACACACTGTCACATGAAACTTAGTCTGTGGATAGGGTAAAGCAGTGAGTTTCCCTGTTCCTTTCCCACTACTACTGAACTTTAAGGAGGGGAGGAAGGAATGAGTCAGTTACAAGGGTGGGGTGCAGGGACTGGGAGAGTAGTTTTGTGCTTTACCCACACAACAGTAAAGACCACTTTGACTGATTTTTGGATTTAGTGTAATAGCTTTCTTTTCTATTAAAAACAATCTTTCCTTGCTTGCATAGCCATTTTATATATAAGGCTGGTTCTGAAATGCAGTGGAGCTGAACACCTTGGACACAGTGGATGGGGAGGGTATCCTTAGGTGCATCTGGAACTCATTTGTATTTCAAAAAACACAAAAATAACCACTATAGTGTTTGTGATCTTTGTAATATGAAACTTTTAAGAAATTGCTTCGTACTTGGGAGTAACAGCCACATGATTCACCATGAAATGAAGTCTGGAAAATCATTTTGGATAAATGGGCCTATAAATTCAATAGAATTTCCATGACAACATAGACTGCAACACTCAACCACAAATAAAAGGTTATAAATCATTCAAAACCATCCAGGGATCAGCAATATGTCTCCTGTTTTGAAATACAAGGAACCTGAAATATAGTTTATTTGTTACTTACTCACCCAAAGTTCCCATTACAATTCTTTGCTCACTTCTGATATTGTATTTTCAACCTCATAATAGATTTTAGGGAAATGATTGTGCCAAGAATTTGCGATTAAGCTAAATAAAATTAATGCAAGTCCAGAGTTGGTTGCATACACTCTTTTTTTTTTTTTCCCAACCAGAAGCCTACGAGAAAACTTGTACACAAAGGCAAGTTATGCTATTTTATCCAGAAAACTGCATTTGCCCTGTACAGCTAAAAGCTGGCAAATCAGAGTCTCCGTAAGTAAAAGGTTTATGTAAAACAGTTCTGAGAACACACAGGCAAAGACAAACTGGATGTTTCCCAAATGCTTTTGAGATCTATAAACCAGAAAAATACGCTCCAGTATCCTTGGGACAATCTCCACAGTGAAGTATTTTTAAGATTAACTGGGTCAAATGGTCGAGAAGATTTATTCCTTAAAACAGTTTTCTGCAAACTGGGTCACTACATGCAAAAGAATGAAACATGACTACTACCTCACACCATGCACAAAAACCAACTCAAAATGGATTAAAGAACTAGACATAAGACCTGAAACCATAAGATATAAAGAAGGATACACAGGCTAAACACAACATGACATGTACTTCAAAGACATCTTTACAGACACATCACCCAAAGCAGTGATAGTGAAGGCAAAGATAAACAGCTGGGACTATATCAAATTAAAGAGCTTCTGCACAGCAAAAAAGACAACAACCAAAACAAAGAGAAACCCCACCAAGTGGGAGCAGATTTTTACACACAACACTAATGATAAAGGACTGATCACAAAAATCTACAAAGAGCTGAGGAGACTCAACAAAAATAAAGAAAATAATCCAGTCAAAAAATGGGCAGAAGAGCTAAAAAGAAACTTCTCCAAAGAGGAAATGCAAATGGCCAACAGGCATATGAAAAAATGTTCAACATCACTTGTAATCAGGGAAATGCAAATCAAAGCTACAATGAGATACCATCTCACACCAGTGAGAATGGCACATATTAAAAAAAAAAGCTAGCAACAACAAATGTTGGCGAGGATGTGGAGAAAAAGGAACTCTCCTGCATTGCTGCTGGGAGTGCAAACTGGTCCTACCACTATGGAAAGCTGTGTGGAGATTCCTCGACCTACTAAAGAGAGCTTCCATACAATCCAGCAATTCCACTCCTAGATATTTACCCAAAGGACACAGAAACATTAATTCCCCTATGTTTATAGCAGCACTATTTACAATAGCTAAGCTGTGGAAACAACCCAAATGCTGAAAAATAGATGACTGGATCAAGAAGATGTGGTACATATACACCATGGAATATTACTCAGCATTCAAAAAAGAAAAACACATGCAGTTTGCAGCAACATGGATGGAGCTGGAAGGGATCATGCTCAGCGAAATAAGCCAGAAAGAAAAAGAAAAATACCAGATGGTCTCACTCATAGCAGGAATTTAGAAAACCTAAATAAGGGACCAGGAAAAAGAATAACAATAAGAAAGAAAAAATCAAAATCAACAAACAACTATAAACCAGAGACACACTATGGGGGGGTGGTGAAAGGAGGGATTGTGGTCAAAATAAGGGGGGTGCAATTGTATGGGGAATATAAAAATTAAAAAAAATTAAAAAATATAAAAACATACAAACTATATGTAAATATATAGAATATACAAAATAAATAAATATATTTAAAACAAACAAACAAACAAAAACACTTTTCTGCTCCTAAGGTCATCAGCTTAACTTTATTGAAGTTTCCCTTCAATGGAATCTTCTGGATACAGTATGCTAGCACTTCTGTCTCTAGGTGGTGTTGATCCCTGGCCTAAGTATACAGTAGGCACTCATTAAATGAGTATAATAAATGAGCGGAAAGTACTTGTCTTACAGGAGAGCAAGTGCTCACTCACATTCTCTCTCATTTTTACAGACAACAACTGAGTAGATGAGGGAACACAAATTTGTGGAGCTATGGATTTAGCTTCCAGAAGGGCTGCACAGCTGCTGAAATACACAGTGCACACAGCTATACCTGTGTGCACTGGATAGTGTCTATTGCTTTTCATGAGATGAACTCTCACGGCTGCACTTTTAACCACACACTATAACTTTCCAAGATACATTTTCAGTCCTAGTTTCACATGGTCTAAGGTTATCTCAAAAACATTCAAGGTCTCTGCAAGCTAAAAAGGTTAAGAATCACAGCTACAAAAAATATGTGAACATGCCCCTAAAAGCACAAAATCCTTTCTTTAAGACAGATACCTAGAAGCAGCTCAGACCATCTCCTGAAAGGACACACACCTTTTACATTCTAGTCAGCAGTGCAGGAGAATACCAATTTTCCTACACCTCGCTGACACTGGATTTATGGATCCTTTTTATTTTTCATGCATTGGATGGACACTTCTGTTCTCATTTTCAATTTTCCTAGCAATCAATAAGAATGAGGAGCTTTACTCTTTTTTTCCTTATAATTTTCCTTTGTATAACTTAAGGAGGCTCTTTATTCAGAAAATTAGAGCTTTGCCACAAGTGTTACAAATATACATTGCCTCACCATTGAAGGTATGGGGGGGGGGGAATAATGACATGCATGAAAAATAGAAAATGTTCCCCTATGGAGGGAAATAAAGAAATTGACCAACAGTCACTGCCATTTAAAGTTCCTGAAGGTATACTGTCATCAGAGAAAGACCCAAAATAAATATATACTTAACTTAAAAAAATCTCATACAACAAAATACTTCTGTATTGTGCATGTAGGTCCACAGATGTACAGAACTAAAGAATGGGAAGGAAAGGCTCTGTAAAATAATACAAACTAGAAGAGGTGATTTTCTCTAGGGAGGGGACTCAGATTGGTTAGGGGCCAAAAAAGGTGGTTTGTTTTACTGAAATTGTTTAACATATTTGCTGGCTCTAAATGATAGTTCATCTGGGGGAAATCTTTTCCTTTAAAATAAGAAAAAGAGGAAAGAAAAATTGAAAAAGAACAAAACCAAAATCCTCACCACTGCTGCAGAGGGAGGTGGTGAAGCTAAAGGATCCATTTGGGGACCCAACTCAGAAGACCAGCCTCATCAGCAAACTGCTCCAAAGAAATGAATCCATCAGTCCCTCCTGACAGCATCACCTCACACAGGCTATGATCCTGCTATTTTCATGATCTCACTTTGACACAATTCACTCTTCATTTATTTCTGCCTACAATGAAACATATAACTATTCCAGCTTACTAACACTTCAAAGGAGGGAGAACAAAAAAGAAAGAAAAGATTGAACTATGGTTTCACATTTACACAAACTATCCAATCATCACATAGCCACTTTGTTGAAAAGTATGTTCAACTAGACTTAGAGATTCTCACCTGCCTTGCAGATGAGAATTAAAATTACAGAGTACATATCTAGAAACACAAAGTACTAATTTTCCCAGACCATACCTTAGGTTAGAAAGGCAGCAATCAGTTAGGGAGAAGAACAAGACTGCCCAAAGCTAGGGAAAGCACCAGATTTGCTTATGGACTGAGTAGGACTTGAAAGGAATGATTTGGGGAGAAGCTTTTTGGAGGTGGTAGAAGGCCTCAGTGGTGAGGAGACCAGAGCTCTGCCACCATCACCACTTTGATGATAATTTAAAATATTTTTGGCTGAATGATTCCCTCCGTCAATGAATTCTCAGAGTACAATTCTGAATTTCACAATCCTACAATCACAGCAAATACATGACAAAGCAGCAAAGACAAGATTAGAAAATGAAAGTCCTAACTCTGTTTTATCTGGTACTAAAGTCACAGGAAAATTACTATTTCTCGGTACACATTTCCAAACACAGAAAAGGGAAATCATGTTATTATGTTTGTTTAGATGATGATGACTTAAAAGTGGCTTGATGATTGAATAGAGCCTCATAGGTTTGGTGTAAGGATTAAACACTTAAAATAAGAATGCCACAAAAGTTACAGCATGATATTGACATTATCTTCCCTGTCGTTGCTCTAATTATTGTTAATTATTATATAAAACTTCTTTTCAAAAATAGATGTCCTTTTCAACTCACTACTTGGTACTGAATTCATTCACTGTATGACTTTAGATCAAATCCTATGTTGATTAGATTTTCTCATTCTGTTTCATATTCCTTCACTGCCCCAATGATTTGTTATGGAAAAAAAAATCAAACACAAGAGCAAAGTTGAAGGAATATTACTGTAAACACCTGTATATCATCACCTAGATTCTATAACATTTTAAGATACTCATGTTATTAAACAACAATCCATTCTTCCATCCTTCATTTAAATGCATACTGAGATTTAAAGAAAGAAAAAACCCATCATTACTCTCAACAGTCAGCCACCATCAATCCAGTTATCTCAGCATTAAGACAAAGCCAAGCAATGTCTTCTAGGCTTTGGGTGCAAGCCAGAGGATGCCTTGCTGGTTTGCAATAGGCTTAATAACTCTATTAATGAGAGCACCTTAAGATTCTGAGAGCTACATCTCAGCAGGAAACTTTTAATTTGGAATAAAGACAAAATTTAAGGGAGGGGATAAAACAAAATACCAAAGCTATGGCTTTATGAAGGCAAGTCTACAGAAGACAGTGTTAGTCAATAACCATGTTATTGACAGGCTGCATTTATTACCCATCTTGATTGGCTAATACTAGAACATAGAATAATTATATATTAAATACAATTGTGCTCAAGCACTTATTCTCTTTACTTTGTCTCTTGAACCTATAATACATAACAGTAGATGCACCCAGAAGTCTACCCAGGAAGCTTGGTTCATTATCTCCAAATGTGACTTTCAGTCACCATGTCCACAAAATTTCCAACACAAAATCTTAATGAGGAAGAATTTATATAAAAAGGAGCTTAAAATCTGCTGTTTTAATTGGAATTCTAACTATGTCATGGATGTTTTGAGGGAGCTTTAAGGAGGTCAACAAGCATTATTTTTTTATTTTTTTTTGTGTTGATGAATTTTTTTAATTTTATTTTTATATTCCCCATACAATTGCAACCCCCTTATTTTGACCCCAATCCCTCTCCCCCCTGCCCCCCACCCCTCATAGAGTGTCTCTGTTTCATAGTTGTTTGTTGATTATGATTTTCACTTTTATTTTTTATAGCAAAATACTGTAGACAAATTCACTGTCAATCAATAGAAGAGTTACTCAATAAATGAGGGTGCACACATACCCTGTAACATAATGCGGGTATTAAAGGAATGATGTTAATTCTGTTACCGAGTTAAATAGGCAAGCTAAGGAACACTATTTACACGATCATTTCAAGTAAAGGAGAAAAAAATACGGAAACACACAGGGAAGGGAGAAAAGCCTGGAACAGTCTACAAGATATTAAAGTGTGGTTACATCAGAAATGGCAATGCAGAGACAGAGATGAAACAGTGGCTTCAACTTGTATTCAACAATGTATTGCAAAATTTGTAAATGCAAAGAATTTTTTTGGTAAATATTTGAAATAACAAATAGAAGACAAGAATCACAAAGAAAGACTAAAAGAGGGGGCTCCCTGGTGGCCTAAGGGTTAATTCTCAGCACCACCACCTTGATGGCCCACCACGATGGCCCGAGTTTGATACCTGGCCAGGGAGCTGACCCACATGGTGCACCAGACCTCTCATGTTTTGTCTGCTGCTCCCCTCAGCAGTATATTCCAGTGGATCCGCCTGCTCTGCTTCCCACTCTGTCTCTGGTGAATCTGCTCATCCGCCCACCTCTGGCCTACACTCCAGTTCTTCTATGCAAAAATAAATAAGTAAATCTTTAAAAAAAAAAAAGGCTAAACAGGAGCCAGACGGTATGTCTATGACATGAATTAACAAACTTTATTAAGTGTTGACAGCCCACAAAATAGTGAACCTTGTTCACTGTGTCAGAATTCAAGCTTTGACCCATCTGCTAGATGCTGTTAAGAGCTCTAAATTCACCCCTGCTCCCTACTGGTGTCCCAGCCATATATACTGCATGACATAGCCACTGCCTACATACGCAACACACAAACTCTCACAGCTATAAACACAGGGCAAGACATAGGGCCAGAAGACTCCATAGGAAATATTACCTGGACACTAACAAAACAGCTAAATGTCACTGCACGATCAAGCTCCCTCTCCATCATAAGGTGACTTATCTTCTCTTCCAAAGTCACTAAGTCGAGGTTAAGAAAATAACCAGCTCATGTAAAGAATTACGGCTAGGCAAACACCATTTTCCATCCTGTTTTCAGAATTGGGTAGAGAAAGATTGGCTCCCTGGGGATTTGCAGGCTTCGAGAAACACATTTGCATGACTTGTCACTAGTAGGGGTTATGTTATTATTCAGAGCATTGTATTCCATCTTAAAATAGCCTCCTGGTCTAAAGGTCAAAGTATTGGGCTTCATTATTTCTTCAAATGCCTACACCTCAAGTATTTTTAACATAGTGGCTCAATAATTTCCACACACCAAGAAGCATGCCTTCCAGAAGAAGAGGATGCACCTCCATCTTCTTGCACAAAAGAAACAGCACAAACTGGAGATGAAGGATGTGGTTGACCCTTAGAGGAGAATTTCCTGATAATGCTCCACAATGTCCACCGGGAAGGGTGAAGCTTTTTCACTGCATAGATCAGGGTAAAATTTCTCACAAACTGTCCTGCAGGGGTAGCAAAGTCAACCATCCTCTTTTCCTAAGAAGAAAAGCCCATTAAAAGCCTGGTATCAGGGGCCTCCCTGGTGGCGCAACGGGTTAAGACACAACCTATGAAGCTGTTCACAGTCTCTGCAGCACGAGTTCGATCCTTGGCCAGCGATTGAACCCACATGGCGCAGCAGACCTCTCCTGTCTCACCCGCTGCTTCCCTCAGCAGTGTAATTTGGTCAATCTGCCTGTTCTGTTACCCACTCTGTCTCTGGTGGGTCCTCTCACCCCCCATACCTCTGGTCTGTACCCCAGTTCTTGCATGCATAAATAAGTAAAGCTTTTTTTTTTTAAAAAAAGCCTGTTATCAATGGCAAACAGCTCCCAAAATAGTAAGTAAAATCATTAATGGGGGAGCTGCAGCTCCCCAGAGGTATTTGGCAAATGTCTGGAAACATTTTTGGTTGTTTGGCATATAAAGAGAGAGACACTACTGGCATATAGAAGAAGGAGGCTTAGGATACCAGTAAACATCCTACAAGGCATAAGATGCAATAATGAACTATCCAGTCCAAAATGTGGGTGCTTGGGCCTCACTGGTGGTGCAGGGGTTAAAGACAGTACTATTAAGCTATTGCCAGCCACTGCAGCCTGAGTTGGCTCTCTGACCAGGGAGTTGACCCACATGGCGCAGCAGACTTCTTCTGTCCCGCCCGCTGCTCCCCTTAGCAGTATATTTCAGTCGATCCGCCTGTTCTGTTCCTCACTCTCTCTATTGTGAATCCTCTCACCGCACCCTGCAACACCTCTGGCGTGTGCCCTGGTTCTTGTATGCATAAATAAATCTTTAAAAAAAAAGCAAAAAAAAATGTGGGCGCTAAGGGTTAAGATATTAAATAGACATCCTCACACACAGAAGGAAGCATGTAACATCTCAGAAGAGATCAAAATCCTGCAATTCCATCACAACTGGACTAATACATCTTAGCAGATCATATTCCAAGTCAATCCTGTCTGGACAAGAATGCTCACCTACTGACTGCTGTGTTAAGAAGTGCATTATACTTTGATATGAATGTACTTCTCTAGTATACGATGACACTGTTGTTACTGCTTTGGGCAATGGAGAGTCACATGGACTTGAGTTTGAATCCTGTCTCTACTGCTTTCTAGTTGGGTAAGCATATGCAATGTTATGTTTCAAATTGTGTGCCCCCTCAAAATACTGTGGTCCTAAACACCACTACCTGTGAATATGACTTTATCTGGAAATAGGATCCTTGTAAATTAGGATGAGGTCATTAAAATGGGCTCTTATACAATATGACAGTGTTCTTATAGAAAGGAAAAATTTGGACACAAAGGCGTACAGGAAGAATATCACGTGAGGCAAGTGATGCATCTGTGAGTCAAGGAATGACAGAGATTTCCAGCAAATTGCTAGAAGCTAACTAAGAAGCACTGAACAGATTCTTTTTTAGTTTACATAATCAACCACCCCAGTCAACACCTTGACCTTAAAATTTTAGACTCCAGAACTAAGAAACTGAAAATTCCTGTTGTTCTACATCACCTAGTCTTTGCTACTTTGTTATGACAGTTGCAGTAAATGAACAGAGAACTTCACATGTCTTAGTTTTCTATGCCTGTTATAAGATGGGATTAAGCATAATAGGATCTAGTTACTAAAGGTTGCTATGAGAGCAGATGTGGTCAAGTGAAACAGAAGCAGAATGAGTAGCCTGTGTTAGATGCTTAATAAGCATTAAGCTATTCTCTCCTTAACATGCCTAGGCTTAGTGATTTGAGCCATTTTAGCTCTACATCTATTGCACATGCACCTTTTCATCTAATACATTTTGCAATTCGAATCCAAAATATAAAAAAGTAACTATGGTGTCATCTTTAAAATGAGCATAATGCTATAATAATAGTCCTATATTAATTATCACTTTAAATTTTGCAATGCAGTAAAAGCGTGGACTCAATTCCACTAATACTTGAAACATAATTGGGCCTTAATTACAATATTAACCACAATTGCAATTTATGATGTGAGTGTATCAATTCAGAACAACCAGAAGCAGGGAGCTTAAGATATAATTCTACCTGTAAAACGCCTACTCATGTTTCAAGACTCAAATTAAGTGTTACTTGCTAGGTGAAGTATTTCCTGACCAATGAGCAGCCAGCCCCTGACCTGCCTGTCTCTAAATGCCAGAGGCAGCGGCTCCTTTTTGCTCCTAATATATGCTGCAATCCAGCCTTTATAGCCTGCCTATAAATTTACTTGGCAACATACATGACTCTACCATGGAAGCACTGGATAGTGTCAGAAACCACTCCTCTTTCATCTTTGAAGGCCCTGCTGTATGCTTAATACTTGAGAGAAAAATGCAATCAAACTGTGAAATGTAATTTTTAAAGGTACAAACAGAATAGGGATTCCTATTTTTGCTCCCATTTCCCTAAACCTGGAAGAATTCAAACTTCCAGAAACACATGACAAGGCACTGTCCTTAAACTCCACTATTAGGCTTGTCTCTTCCCTCTTCCAGTCTTCCCTGGCAACCAGGTAAAGTTGAGGTGCCTACGTGAGCCTTTGACTCTCCCGATTCTTTTCTCTTCATAAAATTACCTGGCCCCATGGTCAGAAAACAGTAATAAATCATATCAACTGATCCTCACAAATGGGTATGCAGGCAAACTATCTTAAAAAGGTACCCCCAACAGGTGACACATACTTTAAAAACCAACTGGAAAAGACCAAATGGAGGGATAAAACCATAATCCAAATAGTAGCTAATTAATAATGGATACCTTGAATACTAATGAAGGCTTATTGGAAGATTGTAAGTGCCGAAGGTCTTTTCCTTGTTCTGAGCTAGAGAAGCTGTAGAAATGTTAGCATTCCAAGAACAATATTCTAATACATTTAAGAACTACACTATCAGCAGCAATTTGGTGATAGGCAGAAGGGGACAGAAAAGGACCAAAGTCAGCATAGTGATAGCTTTGGGGTAAAGGTCAGGGCATGCACTGGGAAGGGACAGCACAAAAAGGTCAATGGTGATGGACAAGTTTCAGCTCTTGCTTTGGATGGTGGTTACAGGGTATACCTATATGCAAAATCCACCAAGTTATACACTTACTACTTGAAAACGTTGCTCTAGGTTTTTTATGTTCAACAGAAAGCTTTTAAAATTCAGGATATGAATAGCAGAATCAGCAGAGCTAGGAAGCCAAATTATCTAACCACCAGTTAGAGCCTCTGACCCTTCAAAAACCCTGGGGGTGAGGGAAAATATGGGGGGCATCTGTATTTTAGTTTACATTTAGATGAGAAGAAATTTCAGGCTGGAGACCATTCCCTGAAGATCTGGCAAAGGGCCCTGAATATAACTCACTGCACCCTTTTTGTCCCCAACACCACAGGTGTGAAACAGATGTCATGCTTATCTTTCTTAAAGCAAACAAATTCCTGCCTTCCGAATATTAAGCTCGAGCTAGAGAAGTCTTAATATATTAAAAGCAAAGCAGTGAAGTTCAAAATACAGATAATCGCTTACAAATTACTGATTTCCTTTGGAGAGCAATTACATTTATAAATATGAATACAGTCTATATTAAACCAAGAAAAATGACACTCAAATATCTGTCAAGAGTTTGATGTACCCTTAGGAAAAAAAAAAAATCAAAGCCAGAGCATGCGCACTAACACATCTTTTTGTCAAATGATATTAAAACTGAAAGAGCAAATAGATTTAAGAGATTATGATCTAAAGAAAGTTTAAAATGAATGTGTGGCATGAGTTAACTGGCCATTTCTTTCTTTACAAAACAATGGTCTCTTCTTTAAATCAGGTGCCTACCCCAATAGTATAATTTGTGTGTGTGTGTGTGTGTGTATCCCCACTATTTTTTTAATTGATAAATTATATTTCTTCATTACTGTACTAAATAATATAACACAGTCATTCTAAAGCACACACCAACAGAAATAAAAAATGGATGCAGTAAAGGGGAAATAAATGGTATTTTTCAAAATATCAGCCTAATCTTTACATTACCAATTGGTAATAATCTACAAAATATATTTTAGGTGTGACTGATGGTTAATAATATACAGCACATATTCATGAAAGCACATCACATTATTTTTATAATTTTTAATTTTCATGCCCAGTTTTAAGTCAGATCCAATCACATGGTCATTCATTTTTACCCATAAGATGACCAACAGAGAAAATGTTGATTAAGACATTTATCTATTTTGGGAGTGGTGGCTTAGTTACAAACATAATATATAGATTCACTTATATAGGTATGCATAAAATGCAACTAATTGCAATCTGCTGAAATCGATTGAATGCTTATGCATTTGGCATTCCCAATGTCACTGGATACCTGCCATATCAGACATGTGACTACCTTGCATACAGATCACTGAAGACACCAACAGTCATGTATACATCCAATATTAATAAGGCTTTCTTTTAATTGATAAAACATAAAAGTAAGATTCTAACATTCTTCCATGAGCCCCAGTGGTTCAATGTTATGGAACCCACTTGGGAGAATAATATTATTATGGATCTCCCCTGGGCCATTTAAAGAAAATATAGATTCCCAAGCCCAAGACTGGAAATCCCAATAGGTTTAGAGAGAGGTCTTGGAATATGAAGTGTTTGAACAGGATAATTTTCAGTCAGGCACTCTATGTCCCTAGTTTTGACAAAATCCAACTTGTTTTGCAGATATGATGGTAACAATCTGCAAATGACCTTTTAGAAAGACATTCGTTCATATTTAGAACACTCCTTTAAAGCACAGTAGTCCCTTACCAGGGCTTCACATCAGTGTCATCAGGAGGATTTGTTGAAAGGGCAGGTTTCTGGGCTCCCATGCCAGAAATTCTGATTTAGTAGGTCTAGAGTAGTGGTGCCAAGTGATTCCCACAGCAGCCAACTTTGGACACTAGTATCCTAATGCCTCTCCAATCCAAACTGAAATCAATTTGAGAGGGAGATTCTTGCTACTTCCAGATCTTGCTTATGGGTGACACTCATTAATATTTGTTGGATTAAGGATCCCAGTGGGAAGAATGACAGTTTGATGTTATAGAAGCAGGAAAGTAAGAGATGAGCCTCAGATCTGTCCTAAGTAGCTTTATGGGCTGCCCATAGGGCAACTAAGGTCTGACCCCCTCACTTCTGATAATCAAGTTCTGGTTTATATTCAATAGCAATTTCTTCCCCACTTTTAGAATAAAAGTTTCCTATGGAGCTTTGAATTAGGGCAATGGAAACATGAGCCATTCAGACAAAGCAGAAATTAAGTGGGAACTTTCGGAGAGCTATTATCTTTTTCATTAAATTTGTACATAGGAGGATGCAGGTTATGAATCAGTCCTATCCCTGTACTTTTCAGGTATGGGAGCCACTAAATTCCTACAGTTTTCTCACACTAGGTTGGTTTAGAACCTGTATTTCCCAATCAAAATAACATGCCTGTTTGTCAATTTCTGTCTGTAAAAAATTGAGACCACTGAGTTGTCAAGTCCCAGTCATGTCTGATTTTCTATTTGTTTCTACATAAGTCAACTATCTTTGTGTCTCACTTTCTTTTATGTAAGAGATGTATTGTGTCTTACCTCTTGTACCTCTTTTAACTATTACCCTATGTTGATATTGCTCTTTTTCTGATATGGTGGACATCCTCTAAAACAGTCAACAAATTAAAATTTTCAATCCATTGTCAACTTTTAAAACCTCTCTGGTGTTACTTGCTCACACATTCAACTATTTCTAATATTTTCCCAGTTTAACACTATTTTTCTGATATTTTTCAACGTGCAGGAGAAATAAGAAAGAGTTCTTTACAAAGCCACATGAAAACTACTTCTGACCACTGCTTTACTTTAATCAACAAATTTTAGCTTTCCACAGAATTAATTCATCTGAACAGTTCAGAAACATTTTTCTTCTGTTTTGAATTCCTCTGACTTACCATAAAGACTGAGCACCTTGGAATTCATTAAATTTGCTACATGTGAGTTTTCCTACCAACATGTTAAGGGATTCCAAACCTAAATAAGGTTCAAGAACAAATGACCTCCTGGCATCTTCTTTGACTCATCTCACCGTTCCACTCCAGTTCATGATTTCAATAGGCATAAGTCAATGAAAACCCTACACATCACTAGGAAAGTTCCAGAGTAAAGATGCATTTGATCACATGAACAAAAAGCACCTTCAAAGTAAACTTTCACAATATATGCATTGCCATGTATAGACTTCAAATAGAAAATTTTTTTACCAGACTGGGATTTTTGAAATAACTTCTGAACGAACCCTTTTCTTACCAGTATACCAACTGATTAGAAAGTGGAGAATTCTATAAACCGAAACTCATTCCAAAGAGAAAAGAGGGATACACAATCTGAGGTATAGCCTTAAAACAGCACACACAAGCTACTCACATTACACAGACCTCAAATGGATGGCAAATCACTTGAGTACTGAGTTAATTTAAGGATACCAAAGAAGTATGATGGCAGTTTTCGTTTCCCAGATTCTGTTGTTAAAAAAAAAACTTCTTAGGATCTTCACCTTCTTACTTGATTTCAAGGTTATCAACTTCAAATTTGTGTCAAAGTCATGTTTCCTTTTCATATGTCCTATTCAGTTCACAAAATATTCAGTTATACATTGTATCCCCTTTGAAAAGGCCAGAGAGAAACAGGCAGCAGGCCACTTGTTCAAGCTTATCTCCAACTTCCTTTACTCAGAGCCTTTAATTAAATGAAAGTTGTGTGCCTTCTCTGGACCAATTTTTGAATTATACATATTCTCTGGCTTTGTTCCTTGCAGGAGGGGAAAAAAGAACATGTTCACCTCTACGGATCAAATAAAACGTGATGACACAGCAATTACATACGGCAGGTAACTTGCATGAATCTAGATGAGAATAAAAGGCCACAAACATTTTCTGAAGACAGTAATAGTATGCTAATATGGAGTTTCCTTTCATTTTACTCTACATGTGTTCAAGGACCTTCTAGTCATTAAAAGAGACTGGGTGCTAAACTAAAAAGGTGAAGACATTAAGTTCATACTAAAGGTTGTCTATCCTGTAGGAGACATTACAGTGTTTCCTTCCATCTCGACTTTACAGGAGGTGATTAATAACCACTGCAATTTTCCATTGCACAGACAGAAGGATTTACTTTTGAACATAGCTTGTTTACACTTAAAGGACCGTATGCATACATATATACACATATGCATACATATATATACATATATACCATAATAAATAAATAAATGGTATGAATAAATAAATGGTATGTGTGTATATATATATATATATATATATATATATATATATATATAATTGGTACACTCTAGAATGTTTTGCTTCCCCATCCCCTGCCCAACAGATAAGGGCAAGTAGCAGCAAAGCTATTAATTGCCAAGCAGGTTGTAATACCCATAGCCACCAAAACCTGACCTGGTATTTTTTTTTTTTTAATTATGTAGACACTTGCTTCAAGTGGGCATGTTTTCTCTAATTCTGGGAAAGAGCAACATTCGTGGCCTTCTTCCTTCCTTTTTTTTAAAAAAATAAGTTAAAGCAGGCTTTTCATCAGTATATAATTCACCCTCTTTCACCATAAAACAGCATTATTATGTTAACATGTTATATTAAATATGAAACACTCAGAGGTGGCTTGCAGAGGTAATTGTCTTACTTTCAGCAGGCTTCTAAGAAAAGCAAGTTTAGCTTCCCAATATGAAATATAGTAATTAATGGAGTGTCAGGTTACTAATGCACATGTAAAAAAATATGAGTGAAATTAGCTATGCATCCCACTGTTTTAACTGCAGACTGGAGCTAAATAACTGTGCTGGGTTTTTAGTATTTGTGTAAATCTCAACCTGAAATCCATTTTAAGAGGCAGGGGAGGGAGAGGTGAGGATAGGCAAAGAGAAAAGCTTACTGCGTTTATGAACTCAAAGGCTGCTGCTGGAATGATTTATATCTAGAACGAAGGGGTCCTACTATCCTGAGGCACGGACTATCTCTGAAGATCTCAGCTTTGACAACAGGCATTCAAGACAGGGTGAAGTGCATATTATATAAGGTGACAGCTGAATGGGGTAGGAAAGTCTTATATAACACTGAACTTCATGCAAGTCTGGAACTGCAAAGTATTCAGGGATGCGATTTAAATAACAAGAAGTTGGGTATGTGAATCAAGGAATAAAAAAAAAAAAAACCTGCATTCTAGAAGCTACTTTGAAATTCAGTATAGTGCAATAATATAGAAGTAAATGGGGTTGTGTCAGTCAGCATATTTTAAACAAAACAATATGATTTCTATTTGAGATGAAGCTTGCAAATCCAGCAGATATGGGCTCTAATTCTGGGTTCTACTTGTGGCTGAGGCACTTACACACACAGGCAAATGACTCTTCCCAAAGTCCAATATATCATCCATAATATGAAGGGTCAATTTTATATTCAGTAAATGCCCAATAAAGAGTAGTGATAATTATTAGATGATTTTTCTCCATGTATGCTGGAATTATAAAACATCTTTCCACGGAAGAACAGTCTAAACACTCTAGAAAAGTAATAAACATCTACACTAAACTTAAGGATATTCTTGCAAAAGCCTTTTTCAATATTCTTCCTTTGAATGAAATTATACAAAGATTTTTGCAGGAAATGTGAATAGTACAGACTGCAGATGATACATGAATTCTGAAAGTTTGATTTTAAGAAAATCAGCACTTAACAGCGGCAGAAAGTTTCCCCATTGAATGTAGGGGAAGAAGACTTCAACTTAAATTCAAGGTAACAAATAGGTCTAATCTAGAATTCCAGTGCTGATTAATTGGTGGTATCTTCTTGACTCTGATCTTCCAGAAGGATTAGGAAATCCTATCAGACTCAGAGGGAAGGAATCTATAATCAATTGGTGAGGTCTGGCATGAACTCAAAAAAGTTTGCATATAAGGTAACTATTTTTGTTCCATTATACACCTTGTTAACTTCCCTACCAAAAGAGTTCAGTGGAAAGTGGACAGTCACGGAATGGAGAAAAACAGAAGAAGTCCTTTAAGATTTATCCCTACATGCATTTTCAAAGCATGGATAGGGCAGAGTGGATGAGAGCACAAGGATGTCCTTTGGGGGAGACACTCTGGTATCATCTATTGTAAACATCATCTCATTGAAGTCTTGCCCCAATTCTATTTTTCCCTAATTGGTTATAATTTGCCTTCTGCAGAGGGTATACATTGGGTAGGAGCTTGGGTGAAGTAACTGGAACATGCTAATATTGATAGTTAAGGCCTATTAAGAGAAGACCTAAAACACCTTATTCAAGGGAATAAGTGGACAATAATGGTAAGTGCTAAGTGACTTTCATTCTAGATGTCCCAAGCTATCGTAACTCATTACTCAGAGCACCTGACATGGTATAGAAAACAGAGGTTTTCAGGCATTGCAATCTACTTCCATTCTCCACTTACATGCTCTCTGATTTGTAGGTATTTAAATCTAAAAGCTGGACAAAATCAGGTTGGACAATATATAATTCATGTGTTTTGAAGAATTTGGAAAAGCCAGTACAGTGAGGAGAAAACTGCATCAGTTCCTTTTCTGTTTCTTGGCTAAGGACGGTACAAGCTCACTCTATACCATCTTTGGAGCCTCCAAGTGGGTAAATTTAAATTTCCTTCAGATAAATGTTTTCCCAAATGAGAAAATGCTATTTTTAATGAAACCAAATAGCCTTAATTGGTTGTGATGGGAAGTAAACTCAGAGATAAACACTGCATAAATAATTCAAGTCTTTCCATCTGGGGAAACTTCTTTCTGAATTGGATAACGAATATTCGACCTAAGACAGAGTCTGCGTCATCTGAAAAGTAACAACTGCAATCTAAGCTAAGAATCAAAGACACAGCTAAGAGCTCACAAGTTACACTAGTGAAGTTTCAAGATACGGTGACCCTCACCCTGCAAGGCCAACTCCTCCCCATTCTTGCAGTGAGAACAAATTAAAACACTTATCCCATCAGGGTCACACTTTTTATCCTCTCCACCACAATGCTGTTTAATTTAAAATAATTACTATGTGCAGGCTTGATTAAAAGGATGGGTAAGAAATGGTCCCAAGTTTCCAGGACATACATAATAAAATCCATTAAGTATTAAGGGCTATAATAAACATACAGGAAAAAGTAAATAAGAAGACAGAAGAGTAATTAATTCCAATTGGTGAAGAGGGAAAGCTTAATGGAAGACTTGGCATTTGGGCTGTGTAACAATATATCTGAGATTACAGGGATATTAACAATAATGACAATATGGCTGCACAATATATGTTATTGATTTTTTTTTAATTAATAGCTACAGCTAAGATTTCATGAGTATTTACTGTGCAGCAGGTCCTGAACTGCCTTGAATGTAACAGCTAATATAATTTGACGATAATCTAATGAAGCAAGCATCAAAACAAACTCAGTTTTAAGGAAGAGGAATCTCAGCACAGGGAGGTTAAGTGACTTGCTTCGTAATGCACAGCTAGTAAGGAGCAAATCTGAGAACCTGCATTCCTAACCTGATTCCTGAAATCCTGTGTCTGAAATTGGCATTTGAAATGTGGCAATGAAGTAGAAAGATTCCAAAGAGAGAATTGAAGTTAAGAGGGACCTGTTGTTGGGTAGAAGGTACTGGCTCCATGATCACTGGGAGCAAATTATCCTCCAATTGCCTGACCCAATAAAATTGACAGTCTGAACCATTATGTTCCCTGTTGCTTTTACCTCTTTGGATGCATTAACCATTTTTGCTGGACCTCTATGATCTTTGAAAAGCTGCACTGCTTCCTAGTGACCTTTGATGGGGATTTCAAAACCTCATTTCACCCACAATTTTGTTTGATCTGTCATGTATTTTCTTCCTTACTAGATTATGCCATCCATTGGATCTGAATTTTGCCATTATTGGAATGGAAAAAAACCTATCATGATCCCAATAATAAAACTGGCAGAACTTTAGAAAAAAATTTAAGCCATAACTAAAGCTTAGTCTAATATACCTAAGTCAAGATGCCCTAAGTTCTAAGCACATGATCAAGTCCTCTGATTTGCCGAATTGCAAAGAGTGCCAAAAAACACCTTTTAAAACAGGACAAAATCTTCTCTACCCTTTAAAAAGAAAACAAAACAATTTTCCTTCTCTGTTGACTTTCTTTATTCTCTCATGCAAAGGGTTCCATAGTGATTGCATAAGGGGAAAATTCTAATTGCATTATCCCAAGGCAGATATAAAAATTCTTTAATAAAATAAACACTGCTTAAAATCATTCTGAAATAGGCAGAAAAGTCATTTGGTGATAATTGAATGTTGATTTAAAAAGTCTTGATGCTAGAGAGAGAAAATAGGATATGAAAATAAACAATATTGCACTTAGGAAGACAAAACGCTGCAGGTATATCTATAGAGTTGATTCAACAAAATAAATATAGACGCCTAATGGAAAACATTGGGCTTCCTTATATTTGTTGAGATAATTTTTATATGATCAAATTAAATAGAATATGAAAATGAGTTCTGCCTTTCCTTATGCTTTCTGTCTGCTAAAAATGAAAATTTCAAACTGATGACCTGTCCCCCTACACCTAATAACCTACTTGACACATGTTGCTTAACAACAAAGAATTGCACTCTGAAAATTATCTTCCACTTGGAAACTTAATTTTATTACAGTGTGATTAATTATAAGGAAGTAGAGGATTTGAGCTTGTCAAGATGTGGGTCAAAAGATACAAGGTCACAAACTGAATTTCTACACTCTGCTTGCTCCTTGAGGTGCAAACACGACATGAATTTACTTAAGCAGGCAACCAATATTTACTGAGCACCTGCTTTGTGCCAAGGCATGTGCTGAACCACAAGGGATGAACAGGACCCACAAGTTACCATCTCCAGCAAACTCATGGTCTCAGGAGAAAGACAAAGGAGGAAAAAAACCACTTTCAGCATGGGGTATAAGAAATTGTCAGAGGAGCAGCCAGGCAAAGCTAAGTCCTATGCGTCCAGATTCATGGGTCAGTCACTCTGGGCCCTGTGACCCTCAACGTGCCACCTCTGGGTGGCGTGGGCGTGGATTAGGGCTGTATGCATCAGAATGTGACATAGGCTGGCTCGTGCAGTCTTCATAGCTGCCCCACACCACATTCCCACCAGGACACCAGAAGGAGCAGCACAGTGCCCTGGTCCAAACTATAACCTGACATCGGAGCTGGGGATGCTGGAAAGGGGCTGAGTAGCTCCAAGTGTTTTAAAGCGAATCAGCTTTCTCTTAGCAGTGGATGGCAACTTGTGTGGCTCCAGTCCCACAAGTGATCTCCTGGGCTCTTCTCCATGCAGCCAGATCCCACTGACCCTCCAGCCCCTTCCTCTTTCACCCTCTTCCAAGTGTTGGGCCAGCTCCTGCTGACCTTGGTGAGCAGGCCAGCTGCCATCTTGCCATGGCAAATCCTGCTTGGACTTGGGTATCTGCCCAACGGATACTGTCTGGGGTAGGGCAGACTGCATCTACTCATGTGTCAGCCTATAAAGTCTCTCTCAAACTCTCTCTCAACTCTCATTTTTCTCACTCCCTATGTAAATAAATTTTGTCGTTTTTATTTCTTTCTGTGTGTCTTGCACCACAGGTGAGTACCTACCAATCAGGTCACTCAGTTTCCCCTGGGCTTGCTCCATTTCACTAATAAAGGACAAATGAAATTTCCATAGAGCACCAAGTAGAGGTACTGGAGTAGGAATTGGGGCTTTTAGGAGAAAACAATTAAGAGTGAGACCCATAAGATAACTGACAGTAAAGACTGGCCACAGAGGGGTTGGGGTTGGGTAGCAGAGGGATAGGAAGAAAATTTCATACAAATATCAGGCCTAAAGACCAATAATATAGGAAGAGTGCATAAGATCTGGAATCACTGTCAGATGATCAGAGAGACCAAATACAGAAAAGACACCTTGTAGAAATCACATATCTTTTAAAACATGGACAGTCACCCTAGGACTTGTTTTGAAGGCAGTGGCCACTGGAATCCCACCTTTAATGTCCAGGTTTATTCTATACCAGTCAATAGGCATGGCTTCAGGAGAGTAACAGAAACACTGTTAGTAACAGAAACACTGTTCACATCTCAGCCTCCATTACTTGCCCAGCTCTGAGCTTACCTCAAGCCCAAGGAGCGGTGGAAGTAACCGGCATGCAAGGCATGCTGGATTTTCAGCGACCCTCTGAGAGGCAGCATACAAAGCAGTCAAGAGGTGAGGCAGGTCTGGGTCTGACCTCAGTTCAACCATTTCTGAGTTAAAACTGTGGATAAACTAAAGTGTATCCATTAAAGAGGGATGATGATGATGATAAAGAATGAAGAAAAGGCTGTGAGGGTTAAGTGAGAAAATGCAAAGTACTTAGCACTGTGCCAATCACATGGTAATAGTCAACCCAAGAGTTACCATCGCTGTATTTACCCCCATCATCACAATCCTCATCACCATTACCTTCAACATCACTGCCACCAACACTACCATTATGAGTATCACCACAATCACCATCACTGTCACAACTATCACCACCACCATCGTCTCTGGGCATAAAGGTCAGTGGAAGATTTTGCAGGCAGATATAGTTTCCTTTTCATTTACCACATTAATACAGAAAATCTCCCTGAATGTCAAATGGGGGTAGGGGTGCCCCAAAGTTATTTCTAAGCACAAGGGGAAAATATAAATATTCATTATAAGGGCCACAGGTTGTATCTGAAGGAAGATATTTTAGAGTTACCAGGCATTACAAATGAAATCTGAGAGCATTCTTAATCTTCTGTTAATTTCAAACTAAAATTCAAATTGCAAAAATTTGTGGATGGGATCACCTCAATTTTTTGACAACAACCCACTCACATGAAGAAAAATATGCCATCGTTCTTTAAGTACCACAAGGAAAGAAACTCCATTCTGTGTTCTGGATGTATCAAATCTGGCATCCAAAGCTGCTTCTAAATCTCCAACTCAATCTTGGAAGCACTGCTGCAAAGAATTAACTCTGCAACTCAACTGCACAAAAAGCTAATATAAAAACAGTAAATATTTAATGCATATTTAATATATTGTGGGTGCTAAGCAGAAAACTTCGATGTGCATCAGCTCATTTAATTCTCAAAACTACTCGAGAGGGCTTGCAAATGCGGACACCGCTGGACCTCCTGCGTTGCGCTGGCATGTAAACCCTGCCGAGTTTTTTGACATCGCTGTGGAAGATGAGGCTGGGTGGCATCTACTTCCAGCTGTTTGCAGACAAAATTTCAAAGACAGCAGAGGACTTGGGAGAAAGGATTTGGTTATAAAGATTCCTGCTTTCACAGAACTATTCCCGGATATTTGTACAACGTGCTGACTTCACATACCATAATGTCATTAGATGCAGGTCTATCCATGGCGAGAAATTTGATGATGAGAATTCCACGCTGAATCATGCAGGTCCCAAGCATCTTGTCAATGGCAAATGCTTGACCCAGATGGTTCCTAGTTATTCATATGTACAGCCAAGACTAAGTGGTGGACAGAAAGCCTGTGGTCTTTGGTATGGTAAAGGAGGGCATGAATATTGTGGAGGCCATGGAGGACTTTGGGTCCAGAGATGGCAAGACACAAGACGATCACCACTGTTGACTGTCGACAAATCTAATAAATTTCACTTGTATTTTGTATTAACCACCAAGTTATTCCTTCTGTAGCTCATTCATCCCATTCATCCCCACTTGCTTGAAATATTTTGTAATCTTTATGCTCTAGTTTTTTTGGTTCTATATTTTCCTTATCCCCTTCCAAGTCTAGCTGGATTGCAAAGTTTATGATTATGAAATCATAATCATAGACAATACACCACCACAACAAAAAGAATCAGATACTACTACTCACATTTTACAGAAAAAGAGACTGACATACAGAGAGGTTAAGTGTCTTGACTCAAACTCACAAAATAGGCACAGCCTCAAAGCTTGGTCTATTCAACGTTATCATCTTGTGTCTAACACCAACATTTGCCTCCAGCAGCTAACCCCAGGATTAGCCTAAGGGAGTTACCTAACACCATTACTGAAAATATGATATATGCAGAGGGTACATCTGGCTTGAAAAGCTACATGCTGCAGACACTACAATGGAGTTGTCAAAAAATAGAAATCAAGGTGTGGACACAGCTCTACCTAACATCACTGCCCAAGGTGTGAATTCCTGTACTTTACTGTCCTATGAAGAACATGGGGAATCATGTGCAACTTAGAATAAACTCTGGAATGACAGATTGACTTTTCATAATGTCTCAGAGCTTCCCTGGGAAACCAAATGATATGTCTTAATCATTACCCCACAGCACGTTCCCCATAGGTGCTCATGCTAGACAAATATATTTCTTCAAATGTGCCTTTTTATCTCGCATCTTACAAAACATTAAAACTGATATTTGGGGAAAAATTGCCTCCAATTTGTGAAACTTGGAATCTACTTTGGTGTATGAAATATAAATATGCTTAGAAAATGAAACCGCTTTCTTCTTATGTTCATTAGGAGGAGTCTTTCAAAATTTAGAAGCAATGCTCATGTTATGTTTAATACACAGATGCACCAAGCAGCTATAAAAGCAACTTTTTAAATATTAAAGACTTGGAGCTGGTTGTCGGCTGAAAAAGTAACTACTTATAAAAATACTTAACACTGAAAACGATCAAAAACCAGCAATTTCTTATTAAATCTATTTAGTGTCAAGAATGTCTCACTGAGTGGAATAACTTTTTAAAATATTTAACACATACAGTCACTTGGAGGCTGAGAAGATATTTTTTATTAAACATACTTAATGATTAGCACTGCTCTAATGCTGGGTGGGGAGAGGCAAATGCTATAACTACTACAAAGCAGAGGTGCCAAATGTTTACAGAGCCATGTTGGCAGAAGGTGGGATCCATCTAGAGCTTATTTACGGACCACCAGCTATTTAAGTCCCACATCTGATCACCCCAAATATATTCTGAAATCAGTTTAACACACAGCCACATTCGTTTAACTATCACCTATGAAATTAATTCCTTGGGATGACAACTATTAGTTCTGTCATACACTAACTTCACATCTACCAATAATGGATCAGAAGTTCAAACATGCACAAGACCATGCTGAAGGAGAAGGAAAACATGGAACAATTGCCAAAGTCTTGGGAAAACATTGTATGCTTTCACACTACTATGCATCTTGCTCCAACAGTTTTATTAGCGCGAACGTATGTTTTTATTTCCCTATTGCATGAAAACAAGATATGGTAAGACATTTTCCAGAAGTTTCCTAATGAAAAAAAAATAACCTTTAAAAACTAGCTGCATATGTAAACACATCTACTTTAAAAAAAAATCCTTTCAGATTCCTTCAGGTACCTCATTTCAGTTGCCTCAAATATGATGACTGAGAAACAAATCATGCTAAAATGCAAACTGGTCCAACCACTATGGAAAGCTCTGTGGAGGTTCCTCAAATTACTAAAAATGGAGCTATCGTATGACCCAGCAATTCCACTCCTAGGAATTGACCCAAAGGACACAAAAACATTAATTAGAAAGAAAACCTGTAGCCTGTGTTCATTATAGCACTCTATACAATAACCAAACTATGGAAACAACCTAAATGCCTCAAAATGGATGAATGGATCAAGAAGATGAGGTATATATACACAATGGAATACTATTACACTGGAAATAGAAGTGATTACGCTCAGTGAAGTAAGTCAGAAAGAAAAATATCAGATGGTTTCACTGAAAGGAGGAACAAAGGGAAACCAAAGAAAGGGTCAAAAAAAAGAGAGAAAAAAACCTGCAGGCAAACTATAGACCTGAGGCATAAAGCAGGGGTGGGGAGGGAGATGGGTCAAAATAGGGAAGGAATGAGCCCAAGGGACTATGGTGAAGATTCACGGGTGATGTGGTGGTAGAAGATTTATGAGGGCTACAAATGAGTGAAAAAATTAAACATATAAAAATAAACAATAATATAATCAAACATTATATAAAAATAAAAATAAAAAAAGTTCAATAAAAAAATAAAGTTGGTTAACAAACAAAAAAAGAAACAAATCACCCTAAGCATTCATCAGGCAAATTGTAATACATTAAATCAAATGCTTTGCCAAGAATACACCAAGTGCTGCTAACTTATTTTAGTGTGTTTTTCTAACTTTGAACAGAGCCCTGCATCAACTACTTAGCACATGTGTGGAGGGCCTTCTGAAGAAAAAAGAAAAAAAATTTCCTGTTAAAAATGACACATCTTGGGATAGATTGCTTCCTTTAATCTCCAAAACAAATCCACAAGACAAGCAGCTTGGTTCCCATTTAGCAGGTCAGGAAATTGGTTCAGAAAAGTTAAATAACTATCCAAACAGTAACTTAAATTAGAACACAAGTGAACTCTGGTTTATTTAACTTCATGTTCTGTCTCTAATCTTTCAATTAAAGATCAGGAATAATGACTGAATGCTTGCCTCCCCCATTATGTTGGCGTGCCAACCTCCAATGTGATGGCATTGGAGATTGGACCTTTGGAAGGTAATCAGGGTTAGATAAATTCAGGGGAGTCCTTGTGATGGGATTAGTGTCTTCAAGAAGATCCCAGAGGACTTGCTCTTTCTTGTGACAGAGGTCACAAGAGCACCCAGTGAGATGACTGCCTTTAAGCCAAGAAAGACACCTCAAAAGGAAGTCTATCTTGCCAGCACTTTGATATTGAACTTGCGTCCTCCAAAACAGTGAGGAACTAATACACTTGTTACAGCTGATCATTTCCTGGTTAGATTAGAAAAGTTAATTAGAGACAAAAAGTTTGCTTTTAGCACATGAAGGCAGGTCTCTATTAACTGAGCATCTACCTAGAGGTTCTCAAACAGGAATCATTTAGTCCCAAAAGGACATTTAGCAATGTCTGAAGATACTTTTGATGTCAAAACTTAGAGTGGTGTGCTGCTAGCATTCACTGAGTAGAAACCAGGGATTTACTAAAGTTCCTACAAACATAAAACATTACACAGAAATTATCTGGCTCAACAGGTCTGTGCTTGAGTTGGAGACCCCTACTCTATAGCCTGTGATAGAAGAAGACGTTAATAAATATTGTTGAATGAGTATCTGGAGGAATTCAATAATTCTTCAGTAGCGTCTACTCTGTTAGGCACTGCCAGCAGCTACAGCGATAAATGAGGTACTGGTCCTTCTCCAGGTACGTTCATAGTCAGCAAAAGGAAATAAGATTTCCCAGAAACATTGTGGGAAAATTATGGTAGGCAGGGGTGACCTACTTTAAAGAGAGGTATAAACTCTCGAGGCTTTTAGAGGAAGGAGAAGGACATCCAAGTAGAAAGGGCACATAGGGAAGGAGAGGTAGATTAAGGTAAGAGTTGAGGACAGGAGACATTACTTTAGTCAAACGAGGAAGCAGAACATCCAGGGACAAATTCCATCAACCCTATAAATCTGACATCACATCAGTATAAAGGACTCACGTGGCCATAGCTACATATACTTTTGCATGACCTTGGGGGCCAAACCCCTTCAGTCTCTAACCTAACCCCATCACTTAACTAGCATCACTAATTAAAACACTCAAGGCCTCAGTTTCTACATCTGTAAACTGAGAATAAAAATGCACTTCCTAATGAGGCTGTGAGATGAGATAATGCACTCAAAGGTAATTATCATGAAATAACCCTGTTGGCTTTTCTGTACATTAGGAAATACCATGTATGTGGTGTTGAGGGTGGTGGGGGAAATGGTAGCAATTAAACCTGAGTTATCTGAGTGCAAAGCTATGCACATGCGCAACTCAACCCCCAGCCTCAACAAAGAGGAATGGAGTGTGCCCCTGGGGCGGGATGATTTGCTCAAGGCCATTTAATCAGAGGATGGTACAAATTACCCAGCATTTGTCTTCTGGTTTGTTCCATAGCACATTGCCTTAGCTACTGCTTTTCTTGCTGTTTATTTACACTGTTTCCTTTTGGGCCAAAATCTCAGTAAAATTGCTCTGGGGACATTTTTATCTTTTTTCCTTCCCAAGAAGTTGCATATATAAGTAAACCATTAGAACTGAATCAGGTCAATGAATCACACTGAATGCCAATAAAAGTGAAGCAAAAGCCTGTCTGAAGCCAACACCCTCCATTTGTTTAACTCTTGAATGGATTTCATGACAAACTGGAAGCGTCACACACAAATGTCACCTTCTAGATTCTCCTGATTCATTTCAATTCCCATTAGGATGAGGGGTGGCACAATGGTTGGTCACTGTCCCCAAATAATAACGTAGCTACTGCAGGAGGAGAGAGGGCTGAGAGGTTGGAAAGAAAAATAGGAGAGCATTTTTCGGTTCCAATCACCCAAGATTTATTATTCTCCAATTTTTTTTTATCCTCCCACCTAATCTAGAATCCCTTGTGCACATTTGAGATAAAACACATCAATTCTCCTTCAATGTCACTTTCTTAATAAAGCCTATTAAGCTGTAACCCCCAGCCCCCTAAAGATCCCTTGCCCCCAAAATGCACTTATTTTTTGCCCTTTTCCTTTTACCTTTTAACATATGAACATTTATAAAGGTTTTTTTCCTTTGATCTGTGTACTTCTTGCCTAGCATGTTAAGTTTCATGATGACAAAATTTTTCCAAAAAAAAAAAAAAAAGTCCAACATTCAGCCACATCGAAAGTACTTGGTAATAGTGAACACATCACTTAATTAACATGCTATCAATTCCTTACCCATAAAACCTACAGTTAAAACTTAACAATGCTCCCGCCAATTTGTTGGATATGCACCTACAACAACTTAAACAGTATCCAGGGCCCAAGGGATCAGCTACTATTGTAAGGACTACATTTGCAATGAGGAATTTTGCATTGGATGCACCCGCCAACTTTCTACCCAGATGCTCCTCCATTAGAGAATGATAAATGTCATTGTCATAATCAGAAATTTTCCGTGGTTTTCAATGCACTGGCTTTTACGCTGAAAGCCAAGGCATTAATAAAGCATTGAAAGAGTAGGATTATAAGTCTATGAATGTCAGTGGCAAGGTTTCACATATGCCACTTTGCAATAATAAAGGACTTCTGAGACAGTGCTGGGGATTGAGCAGAGCAGGACTACTTGTATTTCTTTTCTTTTCTTTTTTAATAGAGGATAGTGAAGACAGGACCAAAAGCAATTAAGTGAGAAAAAATGAAGGCAGATTCAATTAATCATTCCCCCCACTGACACTTTAATGCATTATTGTTACAATTACTGTGAAATGTCCTAGAAGAATCTCTTCTCACCCCACTCCACCCTTTCCATTTTTCTGGGAAAGAAAGCTAAACTGCAACATTTCTGATTGGCTTTTATGTTTACAAGAGCTACCTTCCCGCGCCCAGGTTTGAAAATACCAGCCTTACCCGAGGACCGGAATTCTTATCACACTCCTCTAGTTTTGACTTGTACTTGTACAAATGAAAACAGTCTCTAAATACAGGACCTGAATACTGCCATTTTCAAGCTCCAAGCAGAAGCTTGATATTCAGATTTCAACTTCAAATGTACCCCAGGGTTTAGCTGTTCTGATCTAGTGGCACTAACTCATCAGAAGCCAGGGGGGCCTGCCTTGGTGGAGCCTATGATGTGGGGCTCCTGTCCTAATCAGAATGCTTAATATACTCACCCATGCCCTGAATCAATACAGTGCAGTCCTGCTCCCCGAGAAGGAGTCATGGGCAAGGACAGCCACACAGACTAAGTTAATTTAAAAGTAATAGAGTGAGATTGTTCCCATTACATTTATCGAACTCGCACCTCCAGCGAATGGCTGCCACAGAGGGCAGGTCCACAGCAGCCAATCCTACAGAAAACCCAGCAAAGCCATGGCCTTGATTTTATTTATTTTTCAATCATAATCATCCATAGTTGTCTTCTGATGGAATGACTAGTTTTAAACTTTCTTCGGGAGAGATATCTGGCTTACACTACCAGAATTCCTTTCTCTCAATCACTTCACTAGAATGGTCACCATTGGAACAGAGAATTCTACACCAAATGTTTTAAGATTTTAGTGGACATCTACTGCTAAGGAAGTGTAACTGACAAACCAGGAAGACTAGAAAAAAAGGTTTGCAATATATCCCACCAGGAGACCCAGTACACACCCTCAAGCAGCTACCTTGCTCAAAGCCCTCACCATCAGCCTCCCCTTGGAAGCCACTTCAGAGGCTGAACTGTGCCCACATGAAGTGCAACCCCCAGTTGAGTGGCCCAGGTGACATAAGCTCACTGTACCATAGTTTCCTCAAATATATGTATGAAGATAATACTAATAGTATTCCTATGAGACTCACAATAAATCATATGCGCAACACATTGAGCATGCAATTTATTTTGTATTTTATTATTTATGTATTTTTACATTGTTGTGGATTTTTTTAAAGATTTATGTTATTTTTGCATACAAGAGCTGGGGTGTAGGACAGAGGTGTGTTTGTGGGGGCTGCAGTGAGAGGATTCACCAGAGACTGCGCCATGTGGGTAGATCCCTGGCCAGGGATCGAACTTGTGCTGCAGTGGCTGCTGATAGCTTCATAGTGCTGAGACTTAACCCCTTGTGCCACTGGGAGGTCCCTGTTGTGCATTTTTGTACAGTGTTTTATTTCTCCTCTCAGCTGTTGTCCCCATAAAATTACCACCACTCAGACACCCATAAACCATCACCATAGACTCTTGTCTCTTCTCTTTCATTTCGATCCCTTTTCCTCCCCTGATGAATGTCTCCAATTTACAGTTTCACTGCTAGTTTTGTCTTTTTTTTCCCCAATCCCTTGTATGGTTCCCCTATGTTCCTCCTATAAATGAAACCATCCGATATTTTTCTTTTTCCTTCTGACTTATTTCACTGAGCATAATCCCTTGCAGCTCCATCCATGTTTGAGCACTTAATTTATATCATCCTTTTCTCCATGAGAATCACCAGTTTAACAAGAAGGGTAAAGTGGTTGCTACCAAATTCTCTCCACACCTAATTTGTATTATACATTAAAAAAAATACAGGGGACAATGAGAGTAGATTAACAGCAGGCACAATCGATCTCAGCAAGGGAGAGAAAAGATTTTCCCCCAAAGTGACATTTGAACTGAAATTTTATACAAAGAGGAGGCCTTTGCTAAGAGGTAGAACAATCCAGAAGAGTAGATCCATAGGTCTGAGGCAAAGTCTTTGAAGGAAGATGATCATGGAGACGGGAGTGGAGAGAAAAAGGGAAGGAGATATTTCTAGATGTGGCTGGGGTAGGATGTAGGAAGGGGATCATGCACAGATGATACTTTTATAGGATGTCTATGCCAGCATGTCACAGGCAAATTGAACATCCAGTGTGATATTAAAACAAGATGAACTCATCGTGTCTCTATCTTAGAACTAGGTCGGTCATTCAACCATTTCAATATTATCTTGCAGGAGTGAATTTATAGATAAGCCTGTGCAAATTCTGCCATCTGATTCCCCTTAGCATTAATAGTTCTGCCTGACAAAGCCATCTGCACCGGCCTAACACTCCACTCTAAGTCTCTTACACATGAAGAGGCGTCATGATTTTTCACTGATCTGAAATTAAAATTTCCAGCCATAAAAAATATATTTAGATCCAAGGCTACATGTCACTTCTGAAATCTTGTCATTTAAATCACGTTAGGTGTTGAATGAGATATAGGTGAAATTTAACTTTCACTGCATTTTAGTCTCGATCACGGCAAATTTATAACCCAGGAGTAAATCTTGCTGTCAAGGAAAATGTCTTCACTAAATCAGATTTGTTGCCTTCCTTCTTCCTTCAATACTTTCATAAAGTTGGATGCTCTTCAATAAAATCCAGTTGTTTCATTTCTTCCTGGCCACAAAGATTCTATTGGTGTTGCCAGGCTAGCCACTGGAAACTTTGGAATTTCCTGGAATAGGATTTTCAATATTCAATATTCAGGTTTGTTCAGCAAATGGTGCATTGACTGTTTGTATTCAAGTTCATATCAATGGGATCTAAAGCAACTGCTTGGGGTAAGGGTACCAATAAACTTTTTTGTAGCCCAGTGCCAGACACCTTTTGAAAGTAAGTCCACGAGAATCCAAGGAAACACAACATTTGACAGTTCCAACATTTCTCAAAACAATGTGTTTTTTGGCTAGTATGAGCACAACTCTTCCTGCTACTTTTGAGGCCATTCTACCTCAGTCTTTTTTGCAGATGCCTCTTCCACTAGACATCTCCTAAGTGTAAATCACCGCTTCCAATGGTGAGTTCCCTCTCAACCCAACTGTCCCTAGTCACTCTGATCAGCCATAAGGCATTCATTTCTGCATGCAGGCTAACAACTCTCAAACCTGTTTCCAGTTCTAATGTGTCTTACAAGAAACAGATCATCTAACAAATTGGTTTCTTAGATATTTCCAATTAGGTAACAAAACGCATCCCATCCTTTCCTTAGGAATCCAGTCTCATTGGCTCACTACCCTGGACCCAGGGGGCACCTCAAAGCCTCCACATTCTCTCTCTCTTTTTTTTTTAATTTAATTTATTTATTTATACAAGAACCAGGGTACAGGCCAGATACACGGGAGGATGAGAGGATTCACCAGAGACAGAGTAGGGAACAGAACAGGTAGACTGACGAATACACTGCTGAGGGGAGCAGCGGGCGAGACAGGAGAGGTTTGCTCACCATGTGGGACCCTCGCTGGCGGGCCAGGATTGAACCGGCACTGCAGAGGCTGCGGATAGCTTCACAGCGCTGTGCTCAACCACCTGCGCCACCAGGGGAGACCCTCTCTCTCAATGTTCATTTAACATCCAGCGCTAAGACTACTTAACCTCATTGCCCAAATATCCCATAAATTGGCCCACTTCCTTCCTTGGCTCCTGTTCTTGTTAGATCCAGATAAGTAACCTTCACTTTACCACATTACTTCAGAACCTCCCAACCTAATACTGCCCAAGGTGACCTCAGACTGCAGGTCTCAATCCTCCCCTACCTACCCTCCACACCACGTTCACTACCAGATTACTCTGATCACATCACTCTCCTTTGGAACACTTAAAAGGACTCCCACTTTCCTAAGGATAAAATCCAAACTCATTACTGTTATGTTCCCTGTAAAGAGCACTAGGTTTCTTTCATATCATGCTAATCTGACTTTCACTCAGTCCTTTAGCTATTCTGGCCTTTTTTTTCCCCAAATGTCATTTTTTTCCTTGAACGCGGGGTCTCAGCATGCTGACCCTTTGTCCGAAACATGCCTTTCTCCAGGTTCTGCTCTCCTATTCTGTATTCTTTAGGTTTCAGGGAATAGGTAACTACTCTCTGAAAGCAGTCCTTGAGCTTCTAGGCTAGGTAAGTTACTTATCTCATTTTCTTCCAGTGTTGCCTATAGGTCACCTGTTGTAATATAATTGCAATTAGGATATGAGTTATATCTTGTTCACCTACCACATACATTGGCACACGGTCTGTTCAATACCCCTCTGACTATTCCAAAAGCAGGGGGTAGGGGGTGTCTGTCTAAATTCCTGCCCATTCCAGAGGTGAATAAGCCTCCACCCCACGTGAAGTCAATGGCAATGCCTTGTCTTATTTAGACTTTTGTACAATTAAACCCATTACAGACAAATGATATCCTTGCTTTTGCCTGCAAGTCAGCATTCTTCATTTCATACTGTTTGCTCTTAATTAACTCTTCATGAGCACATTTTGCATCCAAAATTGAATTTTATGATTCATGAACCCCCAATACTCCAGTGTCTCCTATGTCTCCTCAATACTCACGTGTAAGTCAACTGATTGATCATTGATGGCATTTCCAGTAAAAGCCTGGTTCCTTTTACCCGTAACTATGAAACAGTCTCAAGCTAACTAATACCCATTTAACCACAATTCTACAATAAATCCCTAGGCTGGTAGTCATAATTTATAGAAAATTTGTATTATCTATTTAAAAATTTAAATTAGTCTACTGTGCATTTCATCCTCCTACCTACCTTTAATAGTTACCTAAAGCAACATTTCAATTAGACTATTTATATAAGCCACTTATTTAAGAGACTTTTGATAGACTAACATTAAGTTGCTGCAAGACAAATACAAATAAGAGGAAGTTTTTAAAGAATAAACTAAACTTTTTGTTTGGTACTGTGTCAATATGGACTTAAAAGAAATACAGGAAGTGGCTTAAGTTAGAAAACGTAAGGAAATTTGTTCCATCATTTTAGAACTATATGTGCATATATAATATCTATCTGCACAAAGTTAAACCTGTGTTTGGATACCCATGATTTCACTAAAAGCCTCATGCAATTTAAAACTTGAGTAACTCAGAATACACAAATGATAGAGGCAAATTGTAAACAATATATTTACTCATCAAACCCATATCCTTGAACAGAACATAAGCATAATGATGAAAGCAATTTATGAAGTCATTCAATCAGAGCCAGAAAATGCAAGTTGGGAAATCAGATTGGACACTGCCCTGTGACAGGTGGAAGGAGGCCAGGCAATAGGAAATGCACTATTATTTTAGGACTGTTACTCTTGCATGATATTCATAGCTCACATTTTATTGTCAACTATAATAAAAATTTTTAAAGAAATGCAAAGTTTTATGAAGGAAGACCTGATATCACCAAATAAACAGAAGCAGATATATCTCTGTGCATATATTTTCCCTTTTTCTCCCCTTCTGTTAGTGCAGTCAGAATGGGTAATGGCTGGCTGGAAGTAAGAAGGGGTTTGAAGGTCATTCACATTGTAGTCAATTTGCCTTAGATTTTAATTTATGTGTTTTGAAATTGTGGACAGCATCCAGATGGTAAGTTTTCCAATAGAGATGGATAAATTAATAAATAAATAACTCAGGCATCCTTTCAGAGGACATGCTGCTATTCTGACTCGTTCATAAATAATATCTAGTGTTTTAGCAGTTTTTAAGGGCGTGCTAGGAATGTGAATCAAGCTAGGACACCCCTCGTCACCTCTTTATAATGAGTCCATCTTGAAATAATAGACACCTTTCTCTTCTGTTCTAGGAAGCAAATTGGAAGCTTCTGAAAATAGAAGATGGATTTCTGAGAATGAGGTAAGCAGTGTTTCCAAATGGACTCTAACCCAGACCTATGTCAGTCACGCTTGCTAAGAATACCAAATTGTTTCCATGTAACCAGTGGAGAGTTTTGCAAGACCACTCTTGAGATTTGATGCTGACCCAGCTGCAAAAGCCTTTTGGGGAGAAAAATGAAAAAATTCCTAGTGGATGAGATAGGGACATTTTGGAGACTCTGCCAGCCCTGTATTCTCTGGACACATGCATACGGAAAAGCATAGAAACAGGCCTGGTCTGCCATATTTGTCCTGTTCTCCAGGGCTACAGGCAAGTAGAGCAGGTATGACTACCTGACCCACACTGGACCATTCAGGTTATCTTTCCTAGCTAGGTCTTTGTCACAAGTACCAATGCACTGTCAATGAATATCAATCCTTAATTGACAAGCTTAAGAAGTACTGGGAACAAGAATGCATCACACCCATCAAGAGAACCTGCTTACAGTCCAGGATACAAAAGCAGCAGCCAGGAAGACACAAACAGAAACTTGAATATGTGAAAAATGACCCTTGTTCACTCTCCAACCACTTTCTAGCCCTATTAATGCCCTTGAGTTCCACGAGTCATTCCAACATCTGTCTAATAAACTACTATCCTTTTATGTTTAAGATGACGTGAATGGGCTTCTCTTCTCCGCAACTCACGAGTGCTAATAACAAAGCCACAGTAAATGACAATGTTCTGCTTTCAATTGTGACATAACGTCCTTGATGGCTACCAGGCAACATAATATGGCGGTGAGGCTTGATAGTAAGGTATGTGCTTATTTGGAAATGCAATCATCGTACCTCAGCACTCCTGTTCCTCTGTTTGAACTAAACAATTTTCTTCTGACTGAAATAACAACAGGATTTAATGAAACCACATATTTCATAATGTGTTTGGTCATGCATTTCAGTTTTGTTTGGAATCAGAATCACTTCTCTCCCAGAATATGACAAATTAAACTATTAAAAATGTATAGGCAGTAATTAGTATATCGTTGCCAGAAATGCAAGAATATTTTCGAGTATAATGTGGATGTCACCACAGAAAGTGCATTGTGGAAAAAAAAAACTTCATAATAAAAAAAAATGCTTATCTTTAAGCAGGATATTAAAAGGGTATCTTTAAAAGTGGTTCTCCTTTCTATGCTGACTCTTTTGCTCCACTTCAGGACAAAGAACATGCAGATTCTGACTTCCAGTAAACCACTGTCTTATCCTTTCAGTAATTAATGGATGCTTTGATACCAAGGAATCTAAAGAACATTTTTCAAGCCTTAAATGCAGGCTGGGCTGATTCACACATAGCACATCTAAAAAGATCTGGGGAATAAATAATCACGAGTTGCAAACACTTGCCCAGAGCATTTGGGCACCAACCAGATTTTTAACAAGGGATGTGATTTTTTATTATAACAAGGAAAATTACTTACTGAAACATAAAAATGTGCCTCTCTTCTAAACCCTTGTCCTTGGATGTCCTAACCCCTGGCCTTGTCCTGCAGATGCACGTGTACGTTTCCTGGGTGATCATTCAGTAAACCCTTTTTCAAAAGAAAAAAAATATCACATAGGCTCTGGGGCACATCTTTTGATGGATTTGGGAAACTGCACTGATGAAGAAAGTTTATATCTTTGGTTAGGCTCCTGACTTGGTTAAAATCTGATTAAGCCAGCCTACAGGTAAAATTTTGTCAGCTGCTGGGCTTAAAATATGAGTCGTGCTCAAAAATATTTGGAGCGGTTTGATTTAGCATGGCGTCGAGACTTTTTTCTTGTAAGGGACAAATTATATTTAAGCATTTGCATTCAACCAGAATGCTGAACATCTAAGACTGGCTGCTGAATGGGGTATTTGAGAGCTGATTTACTCTGACTTAAGTCCATGGAGTGGAAACTGCATTTTTCAGGGGAGGGTATGGCGGTGGGAGTAGGCATGCTGAGGTTGAATTATAATAGAAGTGAAGCTACAGTAACCTCATATGGCCACAATCAGACTAGCATGTAGGCAGGGGAGGTCAGTTTAAGGAGGACTGTACTGGGGACAGTTAGGGTACTAGATGGAATACAGACTTCCTAGCTCTCGTAATCTTTTTCAGAGATAGATCTGTCTTCCAGGCAGAACTTCTCTGCCCTATTAATTAGTTATTTTTAAATATTTGATAGAAAAACCATTTTGGCTGAATACAATGAGCTGCATCCCCAATATGCCTGATTCTTTAGCCACCAAGGAGAAAAACACTATGAAAAAAGGAAATAATGAAACAGAACTTTTTACAAGGAAGGGGTATTTTTCCTCAAGAGAATATTATACCTATGCTGACTCTAAGTGATTAATCTAAGAGTCTTGTTTTGACTCAGAAATAGTCACAATACTACTAAGAACAGAAAGTAGTGTAATTCTTACCAATTATTTGCCCATATGTCAGGCATTCTGCCAAGAGCTAGCAACAGGTATTTGTTTGGCTTTATACAATGAACTTCTAACTAGAAATTTTATTTCCACTTTTCAAATGAGAAAACTGAGGGTTGCTGAACTCATCACATTCGTGCCAGTTGGAGCAAAGGGCTGGCACACATCTGAGTTCAAACTTTCTATACTTAACCCACCGTGTTAATCTTTGTGCAGCTCAGATGAGCCCCCGTGGTAAGCTTAACATTTTACTGAGCTACACAAAAGTCAAGATGCAAACAACATAAGGACTTTACCTAGTAAACAAATAACATGAACAAGAAATTAATGCAAAAGAAAAATTTTAATATGAAAAAGATCACATTTTCGATCTTTAAGCTTAAAGTTTCTGAAAATCCAAGAAAGGCAAGATTAATCAAAAGGTCATTATTTAATACAGTCATCATCAAACCCTTGTATGGGATTAAAGTGCTTCAGTCTATGAGATCAATTCCATTATGGCTATTTATGCAGTGACACTAGCAAATCTATGAGAAACAAACTAGCTTCACTTATACCATTGATTACCAAGCCTTAAGACAGATGGTATTGCATACTTTAATGCATGGGTTGCAAAATCATTTTTCTCTTTAATAACATACCCTTTATTGAAAAAGAAATCATTTAAGCATCATGATAATAAAACACTGCAATTTCTATTAACCTTTTGAAAAAGTTGTGATTAGAAATGTATCGGTAAAATATGAGAAAGGATATAAAAATGATTTTGTCTTCTAAAAGCCAATATTTGAGGAATGCACTGTTTGAGGTTTTCTCCTATGACTCTGATAAAAATTAGGCGAATATTGAACTATACATAGTCCATTTGAAAAATATATTTCTAAACAGATCAGTTTTTATTATACCTTTATACCAAGGCATTTATCATCTTTATACTAGTTCCAAAAATTGTTGTTCTGAAACATGGTGATTTTTAGGGATAGGAAGGCACTTGAGGGTAAGCCTATTTGAAAAATTGAGGTCATATGAAAAGAATCCAAAGGGGAAAAAATTCCTCTGTAATGGTTACATTTTGTATTTGTCAGGAAAATAAAATCCTGGATCCCCGTTGAAGTCCTAACAATTTAAAAGCAAATCATCTCAACTCAAAAATAATAGAAAATTTGGTTACTGTAATCAAACAAAAATAGTCATCATCAAAAGAACAGGAAAATGATTTCCCATCATATCGAATTGAGAATTCCTAAAAAATAACTGTAGCTAGAGAACACACACATCCTTGGAGTCCTTCCTTGTCCTTCTGCCAAGGTTGCAAAACTAAATTCTTAAACTCCAAAGCAAAATGTAAAGCAAAGTTCCCCATAGTAACATTAGTACATCTGCTTCAAGATATGTGTGTTGCTATATATATGCATTCAGACCTATAATTTTTTTTTTTTACAATAAGTTCTTCTCTTAAGTGCAGAGGTGGGTAGTGACAGCTAAGACACCACATATTAAAAATTTTTAGTGCTTCATCCCACTCCCTGTTACAGTGTCTAACTCTGACTTCACTGCCCACATATGAAAACCTTCTGGTCTAACTCTCAGTCTATTACATAAACATCTCCCTTCCAATGGGGTCACAGCATGACATTCACACTCCAGAAGATAAATATCATGCTAATAAATAAGAAATCACTAAGATTAGGTCAAAATGACACAGGTAGCAAACTGCTTTTAAAGACAGTACTATTACAAGTGTGGTGAGTAATTTACCATTATCTGATACTGGCAAATTTGAATCTCATGTCAAAAAAAATGCAAAACAAATAGCTATTTATGATCCTACATGCATTAACATGAATTGAAGTCTAGGGCATTTATCAAATCTACTGAATTTAAATTCATGAATTAGTTGATCAGTGTTTATCAGATAAAGTGTTAAGGGTAAGAAAGGGAAGACTTGCATATAAAACATTTTCCTTTCTTTCTTAAAATATTCACCATATAAAGGGTAACTAGTGGTGAAATGGCCAAAAATGATTTCACAGAAAAATGAATAAACTGGAAAATCCACACAAGGCTAATGAAACTCAGATCAACTCTGATTTGAGTGGACTTTCCATTCCATCTCTGTTTAAATGCAGGTAGCTACCTAAGTTAGATGGAATGAAAAACCAAGTCCACTTAAATGATAGTAACAGAGCCAAATGTTCTTTTGAAGTTGCCTGACATTAAAAAATATGTGATATTTCCTTTTTCTAGTGAAAAACCACAAAGAAAAAAATATTTGACTTTGGTCATAGGCACTGATAAAATAAATTATATCATGGAAAAATGGAGAGATGGGAAATAAGTAATAGTATCTTGAGAGAGAAAGAAATTCATTCATTACTACCACCAGCTTGAGTTAAATCAAAGTACTGAATTAAGGCAAAAAAGGACTTGGAAAAGAGTGAAAGAGAGTTATCTAGAAAGAGTTGGTAACACTCAACAGATCCTCTCAAGAGCCTATTTCATTCATCTTTCCAGTATTGACCAAAGTCAGACTTCTTAGAACCTCTTCATGTCTGAGCAAACAATTATGATATGTCATAAGATAAGCTTTTCCGTGAAAAGTATTCCTCTACAGGGATACAGTTAATAATGCCAAAAAATGAAGGATTATTACACAGCAATTTGTAATCTTGTTATTATTTTGATAAGCCTTACATTCATCCAGGGTTTACTATCTTAAACACTGACAACTAGCATCTTCTTTAACATTTGCCATAGACCAGGAAAGTAGATTTTAACCTCTTCTAGGCAAGACCTGACATTTCCCATGGTGGCCCTGGGGTCTCACAACAGTTTCCCTTGGTTTCCATATCAGCCCCAAAATTAAGAAGGGCAGATTTTGGAAAATTCAGAAAGATTCTGGTCATTTTTGGACATGTACCTGGAAATGATTTTTGTTTGTTTATATCTAGAACCAAACAAGAATGATGATGGGGCAGGGAAGCTATATATATATTCAAAAATAGTACCTGGAGAAATGCATAGCAGTAGGAAATATTCCAAACCAGATGGCACACTTGATACTAACTGTAGAAGAAACTTGGTTGGAGAAAGATGTACAGAGAAATGGAAGAAAAAGGTGTTGGCAACAATTTCGCTGCCGGTGGCCGGGGGAACAATATTTGCACTAGTAGTACAATGAACATGTGAGGTGAACCTCATCACAGTTCTGTTTTTGATCAATTTCATCTTCAGTCAAGGTAAAGTTCTGATTTCCTGATGTTTTCATAGGAACTATGAAGGTAAAACCCACAACACCTGCTCATTTATTTATAGCTAAGGTTGATTCAAGGTTGTGTGTAAATATTACATAGAGGTATAATTTACTGAACAGATACAGACATTGTTATTGTTATTTTCTGTTTCATTAAATTATTTAAAACAGGTAACTTAACCACAACATACATAGCAGAAGAGTTAAACTTTTGGGGGCTGCAGCCTCTTGCGGTTGAATTTACTTAATTAGTGAAGCAACTTCCAAAGTAATGAGTTCATCTGCTTTTGAATTTATATGGTTTAAATGAACATGGAATAGGAAGGTTACAAAGCAAATTATTTTTTAAAAAAAAAGAACAGCCAAGGGAAAAAAACCTTCAGATAAACACTATATAACCAAGCAATCAATTACCCATTGTTATTATCTAGAACAATAGCTTTATTTCTGTAGAAGTAATAGATCTACAGAAAAGCTACTTACAGCTTATATACAAAATGCCCTTGGAACCCTGTGCCACTGAGTTTGTTATCTTAAGTTGTTGCTAGGTGAATTTCAGATCCAAAAGTTGTATCATTCCAGCTCTTAGCAAATCGATTTACTAATCCACCCAAAACTCTATCAATTCTGGAGCCAATCTTTCTACCTATCACCAAAAAACAGGGTTCCATCCCCATTCATAAGAACATTAGACATGTCAAATAAATTGAAAGTCTTATTCAAATCCCAGCTCCCTGCCACTTCTGATCTCCTCCTCCATCCTTCACACCATAATCTACTTAAATTGAACAAAGCCTGTTGGGCAAGACCTGCTGAACTTTCTACGCTCTCCTAACCAACAGTGGTGACAAGCATTGTGTCTGCCAGTCAGTGTGTCAAAACAAAAAGCCATCAATACTGATACTGGTATGCCAAGTGCTAGCACCAGATCAAAATTTGACTAAATGATAGGAAACTTTGTGAGCTTGTTCTTGAGAACCGGAGCTGGAAGACTCCTTATATGTCTAAATTAAGAAATTAAGGTAAAGGGCAGGTGTTTAAACTTTTTTTTTAAATATATTTTATTTTATATAATTCTTACATCATTTTTCGTTTTTGCACAATGTATGCATTTTCATTTTGGTTATATTCCCCATACAATTCCCACCCCCCCTTATTTTGACCCTAATCCTTTCTCTCCTCCTCCCCTGTGCCCCCTGTAGTGTGTCTCATGATTTACAGTTGCTTGTAGATTTTGATTTTTTCTTTATTATAATTAGTCTTTTTCCTGGTCCCTTATTTAGGTCCCTGCTCTGAGTGAGACCATCCAGTATCTTTTTTTTCTTTCTGGCTTATTGCGCTGAGTATGATCCCTTCCAACTCCATCCATGTTCCTGAAAATGGGATGGGTTTATCTTTTTTGATTGCTGAGTAATATTTCATTGTGTATATATGGCACAACTTTTACAAAAAAATTTAAACACTACACCTGTAACTTTCAAGGCTCTGTCCTTGGTGCTGAGGTTATAGACATTCATGAGCCAGCATGGCCCCTGCCCATTGGCTGCTGGTAGAATAGTCACAGCAATCTTTTACTGTGAGTTTTCAGAATCCTAGAAAATTCAGGAGGCTAGTAATAAGGTTGTGAATAAAATTTTATGTATTTCATACAATAAACATAAAAGACAATTAGTCCTAAGGGAAAAACAATCAGTTCCTTTCTCTCTAGATTCTTTAATATTTGGGAGTTGAGGTGGGGAGAACATGGTTGGAAAATAATACTAGTGTCTAAATGAGGGATAGATTTAAAAAAAAAAAACAAACACCTAGGAAATACACAAAAATTCACTGCAGTTCTGGAGATTAGCTCCATATTAGTAACTTACATCCTGGTGGGGGGAAAACAATTATTATTATTATATTTACAGTTTCAGAATTTATATATAAAGCTACCATACTGTATTATCATATAAGACCAACCTATTTAACTTCATTTAGCATCCTGAACATTCTTAATTCACCAAGTTAAAGGCAGACACCAAGCTGTAACACTAAGAACTTTAGTTCTGAGATTATACACTCTGAATATGAAACCCTAATTAATCACCAATTCCAGTCCAGCAGTAAGGTAGAGGGGCCAAGAGAGTATTTTTTACATAAAAGAGTATAGTGTGAATATAAACATAGACTTTGGATTTTTCAAACAGAAATTTCCAGGTTCTTTTAAAAAAGCTGGAAGTTCTGACGAATGCTGACTTAAAGCCAAATAGCATTTTAGACAATTGCTACCTTTCCCCTTCATGTCATATGGCTTCCTGGGAGAGCCTCAGGGTATCCCAAATATATGCTTTACATAGCTACTCTATGAAGTTTATAACAGAAAAATAGGAAGAGCCAAAATGTCCATCAACAACACATTGCTAAAATAAATGCTGACACATTTACACAAAGAGAGGCAACCATTATTGATTTCTTACCATTTGACACTAACTATGTGCTTTATAAATATTATACTTTTAATTACTTCAAAAACTCTCATCAGGTTGATGTTAGTATTAAATGTCAGTTTACAGATAAAGGAATGGGTTAAACAGATACCCAAAGTCCCACAACTAATAAATAGCAGTGACAAAATTTGAATCCCAGTAATCTGGCTCAGATTCTGAGCCTTCTACAGCATTTAAACATGAGGATATAGACAGCCACTTACGAACAACAGGAGACTTCCATCATGGAGTAAGTGGAAAGAAATCTATACAATTTCGTACAACCCATTGCTATTTCTAATGAGTGTAATGTGTTTGTAAAGAAAAACACATACTTCCTTACCTCATATTGTTTGAATTATTTTATAATGAACATATATTACTTTGATAATCAAGAGTGTGAAACTATTCACACTTGGAGAAAACTTTTTTTTTTTTAATACTGCCTTTGTACTTGTTTCTGCTTAGGAAAATTGGGTCTCAGAAATGACATTAAATTAGACTCATTGTTCTGTTATTTTTTTTCTCCTGATCTTAAAGTGAAATGCATATAATGTGAAAATCTGTAGAATGCAGGAAGGTAGAAGAAAATTAGATTTCATTTTTAAAGGAGTGAAAAATATTTCAAAATATATAAAGCATCCCAAATATGAAGTGATTAAGGCAGGTTATGAATATATTCTCTTCGATACTTACTGCATTTATAGCTCCCCTATCCTCTGCCAAATATTGGAAGGAAATAGATCAAAATGATTATAGGGATCCCTCTATGTCCAGGAGAAAAAGGCATCTAACCTCAAGTACTAGGCTCCTTAAATGATTTCTATCAAGACAATTGGAGACGCTACTGAGATTTTGCTCATGGTAACTCTCTTCCCTCAGTTGTCTTATCTGAAAAATAGAGATACTAGTTATTAACTGCTGATTCTATAAAAAGATGTGTTTAATAAATGAGGATTAAATGACAAAATGCACGTCATTTTGTTTCATTAATATGGTTTCATTATAACATTGTGAGGAAAAAAAATTGATTTCTGGTCTTGGTCACTGACTGTGAAGTTTGCAGCTTTCCCCATATCTGCTTGGGCTTTCTCCCAGACCTCTGGTTTCCTCTCACAGCCCAAAGACATGCAAACGAGGGTCACTGACTTGTCTTAGTCTTGTGGGTATGAATGAGAAGCAAGGGTGTCCTGCCCAAGGTGAATTCCTGCCTTACCACTGAACTGCCAGGACAGGCTCAGGCTACCTGTGACCCAGAACTGAGAAAAGGGTGTTGGAAAAATGAATGAATGAATGAATGAATGAATACAATTGTTTAATATTCAGAAGTGTTTGAGTCTATATTTAGAAGGTTGGTGAGCTGAAATATGCCGTATGAATGAACTCTTGTTTCTATTAATTAGCCTATGATAAAATTAGTTTTGTTATACATTGTTTTGCTTAAAGCCAGATTCCAAAAGCATGGATGACATTAAATAAAGACTAAATGTAGAGCGAGGTCTGTGAGTTCACACAGTAAGGGCTTTTAGGAAAGCTAATTATCACTACTAGCACTGGAGTTGTTTTTGATAGCAGAACTATGGAGGAATATCTTTTATTTCTTGACGCCTGACTCAGAAGAGGTCCTCCGAGGGACTAAGAGAATCTGATTGTGAAAATTCCCCCTTGGAAAGCATCTGTTGCTGAGCTGGGTACTCTGCCCAAGCTGTAACCAGTTTCTTTGGTCGAGTCAGCTTCTGCAGATCCAGGTATCCTCTGGACTCCCAAAGTTAATTCTTTCTTCCATGAGAATCCTTTCAAAAATACCAGAATCCATCACACTCTATCCACACACCATTCTCATTCCCAGCATTTGCTCTCCAGATGTGGAAGGCTCATTTACCACCAGTGACAAAACCAGCGCACCTCCTAGCTCTCCGCTCCCCAGGTCATACTCTCCCTCACACGCGCCCTGTATGGGGGCTCCTTCTCGGGGCATCCAGACATGACCTCGCTGTGTCCCCTCAGTTTACCTCCTTTGTATCTTATTCCATTCCAAGCGATTCCTTGTTCTTTGCTAGCTACCAATGAAGTAGGACCTGAACAGTTTTGCAACAGATAAAACTCTTCTATCTTGCTCTTCTCATTCATTAGCACTTGAATAGGCAGCAATACCTTAATTCAAGTGGAGGAATTTTGGGCACATTTCAGATTGACTTAGTGACCCTCAACCATTCTGAGATTGGCTTACTGGAAAAATGGGGACATCAACCCCAGCATCTACACATCCTCTGTTTTTTGCCTCCTAATTCAGTCCCTATCTTATCATATGAATCCAATAAATTTTGGAAAGGAAATAGACTATCTGAGCACAGAGGGGCTTACAATAAGAAAACAAAGCATTTTATCTGAATGTGGAAAAAAAGACTGTCAATTCAGTGTTCTTCTTTTCTTTTGTTTTGCATTTGCCACCAATTAGGAATGAATGAAAATTACTTGGATTTGATTTTGGAAAAATGAAAAGATGTCTGTCTGATTTTGATCTGTATTCTGGTAAATCACTCTTGGTCTGTTAGATTCCATGAGTTCAATGGGCTGGTTTGTCTTGTTCACTATGAAATTCCCAAATGCTTACAGAAGGTTGGGTCTCAATAAAGAGGAAGGCACTGGTCTGGGGTGGCATAAGGGTAGAGCAGAGGAGAGGAACTTGGCAACTTTATGTCTTTGCGCATGGGCATTGGTCAATCTTCTGGTGAATAAAGCTGCAGGGAACTGCAAGCCACACAATTCTCAAGTCTCCTGCCTTAGTATGAATGAAACTGATAATCTCAATCTAAAATTCCCAAAGGCAAGCCTTTTAACTCCGCTACAGTAACTGCTCATGTACATATTAACAGCTCTCAAAAACCTGGACTTCATTGACTAATTGGAACGATCTATCTTGATATGTAGATGTAATGGTTGTTAATGTAAGAGCTACACTCTGGAAGAACAGATCTTGAAAAGATCATTTTTCGAGCTGCACGACTAACCCTCAGCATCGCAGCAGGAGGCCACAAGATGAATGTGGTTATTTGGGAATAACCAGTTTATTTGGTCTTTCACATCCTTACCCCAAGAAGTAGTTTTGTGGGGGAGGATTTCCTTCATTCGATGTTTTTTTAATGAATGAATTAAAAGTTTTCAATCTCGGTGATTAGAGGAGACAGCAAGATATAAACACAATAGGAGAATGCTGGTTTCTTCCATGTGTGAATTACTGCTTACCCTTCTATGGGACTGTACCCATCAGCAGCAGGCAGGGGAAATTCAGCAGTGAACAAGACAGACAGACTCCTCTCTCCTTACATGCAATGTGTGGAAGTAGGGGAATGGAAGATGAGTTAATAAACATTTAAACTATTCAATAAGTAATTTCAAAAAGCAAGAAATGCTATGAAGAAAATGAAACTGGGTAATAAGAAAAAAGTGGCTAAGTTGAGAGGGGAGGAACATGTGATGTGCTAATGGGTAGAAGAGATAATAAGGGAGAGAACATTCTGGATTTAGGAAACAACAGGTAAAAAGGAGGTGAGGAGAATAGGGGTGGGGAAAGCAGGAACCAGATATCAAGTAGAATCTTGTAGAGCTAAGGCATGAGCTTTGGATTTACCCATGATGTAGTATAGAATTTGACTTCTTTGAATGCAACCATCTCTTTAATTCATTCATTAAAAAGCCACCATCGGGGGCCTCCCCGGTGGCGCAGCGGTTGAGCGCTGGGTTGCGAAGCTGCCCACGGCCTCTGCGGCACCGGTTCGATCCCCGGCTGCTCCCCGGCCACCAGAGGAGGGTCCCACATGGCGCGCAGACCTCTCCTGCCGCCCGCTGCTCCCCTCAGCAGTGTCCTTCGGTCCTTCTGCCTGCTCTGCTCCCCGCTCTGGCTCTGGTGAATTCTCTCGCCCTCCTGTGCTTCTGACTGTACCCAGTGCATGTATAAACAAAACAAAAACAAACAAACAAACAAATAAATGAATAAATAAATAAAACATGCCTCTATAAAAAAAAAAAGCCACCATCGGGCCTCTCTGGTGGCAGTGGCACAGTGGTTGGGCGCTAGTTTACAAAGCTGCCCGCAGCCTCTGCAGTGCCAGTTCGATCCCTGGCCACCGGCGGAGGGTCCCGCATGGCGCGCAGACCTCTCCTGCCGCCCGCTGCTCCCCTCAGCAGTGTACTTCAGTCCTTCTGCCTGCTCTGCTCCCTGCTCTGGCTCTGGTGAATTCTCTCACCCTCCTGCGCTTCTGACTGTACCCAGTGCTTGTATGTATAAATAAATCAATAAATCTTTAAAAAAAATAGTGTTAGAAAAAAAGCCACCATCAATATCTCTTGAAAAATTATAACCATCTTCTGGCCTGAGTGTCCAGTTGTCTCTATGCTCAAGTGCAGCCAGAGGAACCTTCTAAAATATAAACTGGATAATGTTGCTCTGCTGGCTGAGAACATTTCAAGTATTTCCATCTCTCCTGGAGTAAAAGCCACAGAGCTGCCCATATTTTAAAAGTCTCATTTCATCTGCACCTTGACTATTTTGCTAACCACATCTATCACTCTATCCCCTGTTTGCTCAAACAGGACAAGACTCTGCTTCAGTGCCTTCTGCACATGCTGCTATAAGAGCCCCTAGACATAGGGTCACACTATCCCACACAGAGCAGAATCTAAGGATGCTGCCTAAACATGGTTATAATATTTCAGCTCACACTCAGCCTGCCAACAAATAAATATAGAGAAAATTATGGAGGGAGAAGGAGAAAGGGAAAGAGGAGATATTAGAGGGAGGGAGAGAGAGGCAGACCAAAGAAGTTCAAAATGGTAGAAAATGCTCACGGAGTGAATTTTCTTTCACCCCAGAACTTCCTTCAACAATGAGTAGTGAATGCTGAGACATAAACTAAGAAGATTCCTTGAAATACTGGATTTTATAAACCAAGGCAATAAAGGTTTAATAGGGAGTTTCAGAATCAAAGCTATATCTGTGTAATAAGAACTGGGATTTAGAAGTTATTTTACTATAACCCAAATATCTTTCATGTATTAACCTGAGTTTTAAAGCCCTCTCTTCGAAGATATCCTCAAACATTCAAGAGATGAAATTTATATTTTCAAATAAAATAGGGTTTTGGTGAATTTACCCAGCTGGTCTCCGTTTACGACAGTGAAAGTACCCAGGGCAGTATCTGTGATCAACACAATGTCAGGTCATACAACCTGGATAGAGACGCTTTAGGAATTTCGTCCTTGCTCAATTAAAGGAAAGTACTATGAAATTCCATGCTTGGGATTAAAGGGAAGAGACAAAATAGACTTTCTTTTAATCTTGACTTCTTTCTATTCCTTATAAATCTTTCTGACTGTTCGTTCTGAGTGATGGTGGCACTAAAGAACTTGCTAAAGGCTTTAGATTTAAGATGACTTGAAACCTTCCTTCTCAAATTTTGACAGGACAAAAAAAAAAGTAGGGTTGGGCGAGCTTCTCAGCCATATGCCCATAAATCCTCTTGACCTGAAAGTACAATACATCTGATCTGGCTACCAAAATCTCTATCTTCCCAATGCTAATGTCTCCCCAGCCTGCTTTGTTTGAGTCCCTCAATGGGGAAACGGATTCTGAAAAGAACACTGTTCAAAGCACCAGAAACAAATGTAAAAATTAATAGGTAGATAGGTAGGAAGGAGAGGCAAAGAGCTAGCTAACTAGATACAGTAGTTAGATAGATAGATAGATAGATAGATAGATAGATAGATAGATAGATAGACAGATAGACAGATAGATAGATCAAGATGGAAAGCTTATCAAAGAAAAAAGCTACGCCACATCTAGGTGAAGGCTTCTCAATGATCAATTCAGATTCCAATACAAAACTGAACTACTGAATATATTTTTCACTGGAAGAGAAAAATGAGAAAACTATCACTACTTCAGCATGCAAATTTCTCCTAAAGAATTTCTGTTCCTTTAAACTTCTCCATAGTCCTGGCTAGCCATCTCTGAAGATCTGAAGCCCTTTGGTTTTTTTTTCTTTCCTATTATACAATAAACAGCAGTATAAGATTCCAACAACACTATTTCATCGGCATCACTGATTCTAAAACAACCTAAAGTGATAAGAAAAACAATGAAGTGGCTTATCAAATAAAAAGAATACTGATTAAAATTTTATAGACTTTGGACTCTAGATTTTGGCTTACTTAGAGTAAAACTCAGCCAAGTCATTTACCTTCCCAAGTTCAGTTGTCCTGTCTTTAAAACGGGGATAGTAAAATAACCTGTCTCTTAAAGCTGTTGAGAAAGATTAAATGAGGTAACATCTGGAATATTCCTGACACAGGAAATGCTTAATAAATGGTGTCTAGTATCATATAATCACAACCACCAGCATCACCTCCAATATCATCACAGACACCCCTAAGTATCCTTTTTGGTTGTCTGAGCTATACCCTGTGTTTCAGGTCATCACATTTCTATATTTAGAATGGCTCCAATTTAACCAGGTTTTCTTTCAGAGAGTGTCATCTGCTTGTCTGTAATTCTTAGTACGTGTCAATCGGTTATCAGCTGCCACATGTCAGTGACACACCATCAAATAGCCCTGAGCCAGGTTCACATCTAAGGATGACTGCATGATGAGGACTGTCAGACATCATGAGATTTATGCACCAGGGACCAAGGTTGCTTTTATAGTACAAAACCTGTTCTCTGGCTTTCTAAAACCAGGCATTAACTTCTCCACTGAGCATAATCTAAGTACCAGGGCCTCCTCAAAAGTTCTTAATTAACGCAGGACATACACATAAAAGATCAGCCAGATGGAAATTAAATATTTTACTAGTAAAGGATGAAACATTCTGCTCGAAAATGGAATCTTGATTTCAATAAAGTCATTTATTAAATTTCAACCAGTTCCCTTGCCATTTGATGAAAATCACTATGAAAGAAAACATGATTATAGACTAGAACAGTAAACATTAAGGACTGATCTCTTTTACACTTTCTATGTCTTATGACAGGGCAGAGCAGGAAAATAAGCACTATCCTGAGCTCCATGGACAAAAGACTGAACAAAGCAACTTTTGACACAAACTTTAACAATTCCAGGAATTTTAGTAAAATACCAGACAGGGTGAAAGAGAAAGCATGATATTGGAAAAGCTATTTTTAATAGAAAAAGTCTCAATCTCCCTTAAAAATGGCTCTCTCTCTCCAATGACAAAGCAAGTCAGTATCAAGTTCCTTAAAACGTAAAATGTTGTTTTGTCAATAAGCCAAGATGGTTTTATAAGTGTCAAGAATCGAAATCCAGAATGATCTTTGGGGTCCTCTGAAAACATTTACTTGAACAGGATTCCATTTCTTTCAAGGAACATGGACTAAAGGAGGAGAGGAGAAAGTTATAAACATCATTTCCAAAAGAACAGTATTATGTATGAAAGAGCAGCGGGACATTGGCCACATAAATTTGGAAAATTTATATGAGATAAACAAAGGTAGAGATTTCTTCCATGGCAGACACCTCAAGGCCTTTAACAAGTTAATGTAAACAAATCTTTGAGAGGAATTTCAGATGGCCTAAATTTATTTCCAGCAGAAAAGAAGGGATCCATAAAGCAGTGTTAGGCAAATGAACATGCAGTCCATGCTCTGGAATATCATGCTCCTGGAGACAGGAAGCAATGCCGCAACTCCATCTCTGAATGGACTGGTCTGCATTCCAGCTGGGTAGCAGGCTGCCAAGCTTGCATGTAGAGAGCAAGGCTGTGTGAGGCCTCTGCATGGGTCACATGTGCATGACTTCACCTGGGAGAAGGGCAGCAATGCAGGTCACCCAGCTCACAATCCATGACCCAATGCAAGATGATTCTCTAACCAGAATACAACAGAAGCACTAGAAGAAACAAGGTCCATTTCATAAAACAAAAGGCAAATCATTAGTCAGACTCTAGGCAGGAAGGGAGCACCTGGCTAAACAGGAAGGAACACAGGAGCAAGTCATGGATACTAGATACTGAAGACAACTACAAACACAAACAGATTGTTAAAATAAGATTGAATCACAGAGCAAGGTCAGCTTAAATCTAGCAACTTCTTGCCCCTTGGACAAATCTTAACTTTGTCTTAGAGTGTTGTACAGCATTGTGACAAAGCAGGAAGGAGGATAAGAGTAATACCTGAACACATTTGCCAGCAGACAAATAATTCAACATGCTTGTGACATAGTGTAACTAACCTGTGCGTTATGGGACATAAACCAGTGGTGTCACCCTATGAACCTGGTTTAAAAACACAGTCCATAAATCCTTTATCAGCAATCATGAAATCTCAATAACTTCTAAGACCAAAGGTATTTTGTTATTGCTGTTATTTACGATTCTGGTGCAAAAACTAATTCAATGGAAAACCAGATATGATGAAGTTATTTAGAATACTGACATTTCCCACTTAGTGTGAATATTCATCTGCATGCCGCAAAAATACTAATGTGTTTACAGTGTACACTCCCAGAGTTAACTACATGTCCTCTGTAATATATATGGCAGATGTACCATCATACCTTTCTTAAAAGACTTTGAATGCTAAAAACATCTGGCCTCAAGGGTTTCAGCTAAGGAATTATAGACCTGTACCATATGGTAATGTGTATATCATATATATTAGGAGAAATGTCTTCGCTTCTGTTCACTTGCTAAGATGCTCTAAACAGCGCTGAAATGAACCAGCTGTGAGTTTCACCAGAAAGGGCACACACAATCAATTTGGATCATTTAAGCTTATTGAAAACCTCAATTCATAAAGCACCAGTAAGTCTGAATCAACAACTCCTGCAATCTCTTATTGTAATAAACAAGATTTTAATTACCTCCGACAACAAACATGCAATGAACCTGCACTTTAATGGAGTTCTTGGAGGTTTTATCTGGAGATTCCTGTCTGCATTAACTCCAACTTCAGTTATTAGTGGAAACGCTGCATAATTGAATTACGTTGCATGAAGCCTTCATTCAAGTCCCCATCGGAGAACAGGGAGTGAGCGTAGGATAAGGAGAAATTTGAGAATAAGGCAGAGATAACATAAGTTTGGACAGATGACACGAAGCCCAACAGCTAAGGAAGAGCAGGAATATGAGATGAAGCCCCACTGTTTTAATCACTGGAATATTCTGAGCCTTTGGACTTTAAGGAAAATTAATCATACCTGCAAAGTCCTTTTTGCCATGTGATGTAATATAATTCCAAGTTTCAGGAATTAGTGATAGGACATTTTTAAGAGGTCATTATCCTACCTCTGAAAACTGCCACTGATCTCTTTTTATTTCTTAATAAAGTCTCACCAAGTATTCCCTACCTGAGGGTCTTTGCATATCCCTGTTCTACCTGCAGGCTCCAATTCATCTCTTCCATCTTAATAAATACTGCTGTCTCCAAAGGACTTTCATCTCCTGTCAAAATGTCCTTGTCCTTAAGTGACTATCTCACAAATGAAATCACAGCTCTTTGTATGACGCTTATTCAATTTCTGTGTCACAACTAAAGTATAAATACTATAAGGGTAGGGATCATGTCTTTCTAGCTCACTTTGTAATCCAGTGTCTCACAACACAAGGCACTCAAGAAAAACGCATTAAGAGGCAAGGAATAAAGCTGAATAGTAGGAGGTGAGGGCATCTGAGGAAGCAATTTGGGTGTTGTCTCTTAGGCATGGCATTGTATTCTCATTCCCACTTTCTTTTCTAACTTTAACTGAGCGGTAAGGAGTGTTGGCTATTGAAGGGCTTTTGTTTTGTTTTTATGAAGACTTATTTTTCTGTTAGATTGGATGCTTTTAAATATAGGAACTTCAAGGCTGAGTCCAGGATTTCAGCCAGGATAATGTGGTGAGGTGTCATTTCTGCATGTGTACAGAGTTGCTAGTGATGACCTCAAAGAATTCCTGGGAAGCAGCAAAACCTACAAAGTTGGGTTTGTTGCCATTTAACCTCAGAGAGCAAGACCAGATTCTTGTGGACATATGATTAAAATCCAACCTGTAGAACTGGAGTACCCAGGCTGCCTCTGAAATGCCCAAGGTCGTGATTTTACCACAAGTGGGATCTGAGGGGATCTGGATGAGCAACGCTCTTACCCACAAGGCAAGGTGCACTTCCTCTCTAAAACCAAGAGGATAGAACAACTTCTCAAGCACTGTCCTCATTATTCAAATGTATTGAAAACGATACAAGTAAAGGACGGCTCCAGTCCACTGAACATTGAGTACAGGGATATTCTGGGAAGGATAATTGTCTCGGAGCTATCCTATGAATTGGGATGCTCAGCAGCATCCCTGGTCTCTAGTCACTAGATTCTTTTAGCATACCCTTGCCAGACAGTGGTGACAACTAAAAATATACCCAGACAATGCCTAATATCCCCCAGGGAAGGAAGGTCATAATTTCTCCAATTGAGAATCAAAGTTGTATTCTACCAATTCCAGGACAATCCACAAGGGTTTTTCTCTGACTCTCACATACAGTGTATACAGACAAAAAACTAATATTCCTACTGCTGATAAATTACTACATGATAAATTAAATTAAAATTGTCTCACTCTTATTGTAATTTCTAGGAAGGCAATGTAGTTACGTGGAAAGCAATAAACCAAGTCTGAGGTGATCAGACAGTATAAAACTCTCAAGGAGAGTCACTGTTAATGAAGAACTCAAATAAAGGAATATAACACAAAATATTACAGACATGTTTTAGGCATAAGTGAACAACTTTTCTGTGCATATTTTGAAGTTTGATCCTGTTACCTTTGATCTTTGAAATTCAAGTTCTGCCAAATATATCCACTTAAGCAATTTAACATGTTTATCTTATTAAAAAAACAAGTTATGAGACAGATGGGCTTCTATGAGGAACCCAATTAATATAAGCAGGCTTATAATCTGTATTTCTTAAAAGAAATAAATTCAAATAACCTTGTCAAACAATAAGTCTGTGTATCATAGCTGCCATAGAAAATTAGTGTCTGAATTTAATGGCACCCTTTGAGTCAAAGCAAACCAAAATACTTATTTTAAATTAATGCTTTCTACCTATCATGGAAATACAAATCGAAATCACAAGGAGATTCCACCACAAACCTATGAGAACAGCCCATATTAAAAAGGACAGGAAAAAACAAGTATTAGCAAGGGTGTAGCATGAAAGGAACCCTCATACACTGCTGGTGAGAATGTAGACTGGCTTTTATGGAAAACAATATGGCGGGTTCTCAAAACATTAAAAATATATCTACCATATGAACCAGAAATCCCACTCCTAGCTATCTACCTGAAGAACACAAAAACACTAATTTTAAGGGATATATACACTTTCCTGTTCATTACCATTATGGAAACAACCTCAGTGCTAGTGAAAGATGAATGGATAAAAAAATGTCATATATACGCAATGGAATACCACTCAGCTATAAAAAAAGATGAAATCTTCCCATTTGTGACAACATGGATGCATTTCAGAGGGTTATACTAAGCAAAATAAGTCAGAAGGAGAAAGACAAATACTGAATCATTTCACTCACATATGGAATATAAAGAATAAAATCAAAGGAACAAACAAAATGAAAGTCGAAACAAATCTTAGACATTCTACTGAAAACTATAGCTATCAGAAAGGGAGGGTTCGGAGGCAGAAGCAAAGTGTGGAGGGGGGCCTATGGATTATGGTAGAGGATTATTGGGGCTTTACTTATGGGCATGGTATGGCAAAATACATCTGCAGAGGTGGTAAGCTACACCTCTAAATCATATACAGTGTTGTAAATCAATGTTACCTAAATAAAACATAATTTAAAAAATGTTTTCAAAAGAAAATATATCCAGCGGTTGAGCACTGGGCTGCGAAGCTGCCCACAGCCTCTGCTGCGCCCATTCGATCCCCAGCCACCAGCGAGGGTCCCACATGGCGCGCAGACCTCTCCTGCCGCGCGCTGCTCCCCTCAGCAGTGTACTTTGGTCCTTCTGCCTGCTCTGCTCCCCGCTCTGGCTCTGGTGAATTTTCTCACCCTCCCGTGCTTCTGACTGTACCCAGTGCTTGTATTTAAAAAAAAAAAAAAAAAGTAAAGAAAATATATCCAACCTTTGCATTTTTCCAGAATCAAACCGGAGAGGAGGCAGGCCTAATAGGTAATAAGAGATGTGATTACAAACAAAATGAGGAAGAGATCTTGGTTCCCAGCACCAGAGGACTTCTTTTCCAAGGTCCTTATCAAATTAGCTTTGCAAACTTTCAAGCTTAGGTCTTTTGTCCAAAACAGTATCAACTTAGCAAGTGGCAACCCACTTTTAAGAGAAAGGCTTTAGAGCAAAGCTACCTCGACAAAAGCTATCCTTTAACTCACACTGCCAATGGTGACTATCAGTAAGAACAGAAGGGAAGTCCCAAATTTTAAATATGATGTAATTTTGCTTCTAGAAATCAAATTTGCCAAGTTCAAATAAAGCCAAGATTTCTAAGAAATGATTCATTCAATTTAAGGGAAGAGGCGAGCACACATTAAGTAGAAACCCAACTCATGAGACAAGTAATTAATGTGAGTAGAACAGAAAGTCTCACAGATAGAAAAATTCTAATACAGGAAGAATGTGGGTACTAGAATTTGTCATCTAAACCAGAAAAAAAAAAAAAAGAAGTACTTTCTCAGAGTAGGTTATCTCTCATTTCTCCAGCAATCACAGATAAGAAACAAATTTATATGTGAATATAAGCATCTATAAAAAAAAGACATTCTACAGATTTTCTCAGCTATAGGAATGCTTTACCTAAGTTTCATTCCTGGGTGCCTACAGGGTTTAAGAATGACCATGAGGAGGTAGGGTGAGGAATGAAATCTTGTGAAGCATATGTAAATCTGTTTATAGACATAGAACTGTATTTTCTCTATGGAGGAGGCCTCAAACATTGATCACATTATCTAAGCAAGTTATGACTTAATAAAAGTTATGAAACACTAAGAGTTGAGGAGCCTCTACGATGATGCAGGGGTTAAAGACACAGTGCTATCAAGCTATTGCCAGCCAGTGCAGCACAAATTCGATCCTGGCCGGCCAGGGAGCAACCCACATGGAGCAGCAGATCTCTCCTGTCTCTCCCGCTGCTCCCTTCAGCAGTGTATTTCAATAGATCTGCCTCTTCTGCTCCCCCCTCTCTCTGGTGAATCACCTCATGCCCCATACCTCTGGTCTAACAAACACTAAGATTTGATATCTTCCTTGGCTTGGCACCTTGATTAAAACAGGCTACCACTGAGACAGTTATCTAGTCATTCCACGTTTAAGTACAGCCATAGACCTGAATGTACACATTTTCAGTGTTTCCATAAAATTGTAAGGTTTAACACATGGGTAGTCAACCAGGAAACAAGTTAGCTTTAACAAAATTATATTCCTATCCTGATTAAAGGGAAAAATAAAATTAGCACTAGAAGTAATGTGCTGTCCCCACCCAAGCATTAATGAAGGAGCTTAGAGACTTGCTCTCTCTTTCCTCCCTCAACCAAAAGATATATATGACCTATTGCACCACACTTTTCTTATGTCCAACAGCACGGATCTTTGAGAAAACTGATACAGGGAGGCAAAATGTCACCATCGATCCTGACAGAGTTAACAGCAAGTCATTGACCAAATGTCCACAGCCTCCTTCTCAACAGCTGGCAAACCTTAAAAAAGCTTCCCTACTGAGAGCAGGCTCTGAGATTCCTCTTCATACATCAACTAACTTTCCTCTTTTCTAAAGGGTGAAAATGAAGTCCCCCCTGTTTCATACAAAATTTCACCTTTAGAAAGAAGAGCTTTAGGAATGAATAGTGAATGGAAACTGCATCAAACATAACAAATAGTTGGAAACCATCGATCAGGAGTGCGTCTCCTTCAACCATGATGCCTGAGATGAGAAATTTGAGGATGGATCATCACCTCTCATGCTAACTATAAAAGATCTGCAGAAATAAAGGGAAGAGGGTACAAGCTTGCATCAAAAAATGACTCGGGGCAAAGACAGAGCATGTCACTCATGGAAAGACCCATAGCACATCTCCACTCTGACATCCCAGTTACTCTCACCTCCACGGGAAACCGCCTGCCGTTGATGCTGTGTTCAGAGCCTGCAGAGCCATTGCTGTGGCCCCAGTGAAATTCCACCTTCTCAGCTTTGAATCTGCCAGGCAGGCCAGCGCCACTGATGAAATAGTCATCTTTCAGAAGGATTGCAACTGTATAAAATGGAAGGGAAGGAAAACAAACAAGTCTCAAAACCAAATCTGAAGAATTTTTCTGATGATTCTAATAAAGTTTATGATCACGTGATATGAACGATTTCTTCATGTACCTGTTAAAAAAACAAGTCAAAAACACCAGTCTGAATAAATCAGCACATTTTAGTGACAGAATGCTCTCAAGTACCAGCTGCCTATTAATCATGAGAATTCCCAGGAAATGATATCAGTATTTCTTAGCTGTTCAGAAATTTTTTCAAAAAGGAGACAAAGACAGACGAAGTCACTCTCAGTCTGGGGCTTGTGAATCTGCCTGATGATCAAAATATCTAGAGAGTGAGATTGTTCTTTTGTAAGCTACTCTGAACTTCAAGGTCTGGAATGAGATGGGAAATATATGTATGATAGGTCAGATGTGAGAGGCACATGTCTGTGATCAAAAAACATAGGCATGAGGTCAGGAAGCAAAATTTGCAGATTCTTCCAATATTAATTAAGGCAATATAACAGCAGGGAGATACATGGGGTTGGGGAATGCCTTCATTGCATTTGATAATGGTGTCCAGGAAAGTGCTGTGAAAATTCTATTCAAGTCACTCAACAGATGCAGATTTACTTTACTGCTTCTTTTAATTTCATTGCCCATCCAAAAGAATGCCTAACAACGGTAGCCTCAATCAACTCAACCCCCCAATTTCAATAACATACTCTTCTTCACCAAAACATAGGGACAAGAAATAAGGATCAAAAAAAGTTGGACTTACACTACCAGAAAAATTCTTTGCTCCTAAAGGAATGTAATATCCAAATCATTAAAAATCAGATTTTCTTTATGTTATATATTCCCCTCTTTGTTTACTAAAATGAAATCACTCATTCATTCAACAAACACTCATTGGCTTCTATATTTGTGTAAGATGCCAATCAGCAAACTGAGCAGTCTGTCAAAAACCAAGAGTGTTTGGGCCATGGAGAATTCTTTTGTCCTCCCTGCCTCCTCTTCCTAAAGAGATTCTAGAGTTTTACAGAAGAATGTCTTGCATGAAAATTAGGTCTTCATAAAAGATAGGGACTAGACTAATGAGCCATTTCTAAAACTGCAATTAATTTCAGCACTTTATTTTAGATAAAGAAAACATTAAGAGTAAGGGAAGGAACCCCATTTGTATCAATTCCTTTTTATTGCATTGAAAAGGCAGTTTTTCTCCACCTTATAAAAAAAACCACAGGGAATGTCCAATTAGTAGGACAGCAAGTTAAAGGATTAAACGAAACAAAAGCAAGTGTTTCTTGAGCTGATAAAACAGGTCACAGCATTCTTCCACCTTTATTGAATGATAGGCATCTTCCTTAACAGGGGTCAGATAGTAAATATTTAAGGCTTTGTGGGTTATAGGGCCCCTGTTGCAACTACTCCACTTAGTCTTGATAGCCAAACCCAGTAACATAAATGAATGACTAACACTGCAATCTGATAAAACTGAAAATTGGGTGTAATTTCCAAATGTCATGGAATATTATTATTCTATTCTTGACATATTTTCAACCATTAGAAAAGGTAGAAAAGGGCAGGGGGTTGGTGATACCTAAAACATAATATTTTTAGAAGATAATGTAATGCAATATTACAATATTAAAGGTAATATAATGCAATATTTTTAGAAGGTAAAATTTTATATTGAATATGAAGTTAAAAGACTTAAAATGTAATATTATATCATCTTCTAAAATACTGTATTAAACCAATCACATACCCTTTGTTCCAAAAATCAAAATACCAATGAATTAGCTCAGTAGTATCTTAAATACTGTTAATTACTCTCAGCCTGTTAAAAATTCTATACATAACATTTTGCATCTAAAGGACAAAAGCAAAGCATTTTGAGTGCATCTGTTACAATACACCCAGGGACTCAGCAGCATCCTATAAATATTTGATTTTACCTAAATCATTTATGTCTCTGTCAGGGGTCATTTTACTTGTTTTATATGAATAATTAAAAGCATAATTAGGGAACTGTACAATCTGAAACATTAATCTCATTTTTCATTTTACAGTATTTCTCACTAGAGCACACAGCATGCCAGAAACACATATCATTCTCCCGCCCGCTTGGAAAGTGGCTTTATAATTCTGTTTACATATTAAACCGGACAGAGAGAACTTTCCCAGCTTCATGTAATCATTTTCTGATGCCCACTGATGATATGGCTCTGTTTTGAAACAAAATGCACCAGAGGTAGTTACTGCAAAATGCAAACTGTGATGATAATCATAAGCTGGGAGACAGATGGACCTGGGTTGGAATTCCATCCTGCCACTTATAGAGGTGTGATCTTGGGCAAGTTAACTCACTGTTCTGCCCTCACTTTTCACCACTGTTCAAATGGCAATAGCGATGTCTACCTGGCAAAGCTGTCCTGACGCCTGAAGGAAATCACATGGAGAAAGCACTTACAACGGTGCCAGAAACTCAAGAAGCAGATCCCAAAGTCAGTTACCGTCAAGCTTATTTGTACATAGTTGGGCGGAGCTCATGGGGAGCATGAAGGGTGACCACACAGGCATAACTCCCCACTGACTGACAGATTTCCATCTGAAAGCAAAGCTGTTTTGCCCACAAAATAAAAAGTACTGAGCAGGGACAACAGCAAGGGTAGAAGTGTCCAAATACTTGTGAGGAGATCCTAAGTGCTGAGCAGATACTATCAATTCACTAAAACACAGAGTAAAAATGATAGTTCCTTTTCTTGGTTATATGTATTTAATGGCTACATCAAGGAAAAGAAAAAAATCTTCATTTGGTGCCTTACCTGATTCGCATTCATTTTCCCTTTTTACCCAAAAGTAAGTATTTAATTTAGAATTTAATGGTTGGCACCTCTGGTTCATTTTCATAGGTTATTTTTTTACATTGTCTATCCATGTCAAATAGCACTGGTTTTCCCATTGTGGGGTTAATAAAAAATTAATCCATTAGTTAAAGTGAGTCAATTAAAAATAGTATGTGAAAAACACATTGATAAATAAATTTTAAAGTTAAAACAGTAGCAGTCAGCATTGACTCTAGATAAAGTCACACCGAGGAAGGCAGCAGGAACAGCTAAAGGTCGGAGAATGATGGGATAGAACCAGAAGGCAGGAAGGGCACCTGGGAGTGAATGTGCTAGAACTTGGTTCTCTAGTTGTTAAACTGCTAACCTGGACTGTGTTGAAATCAAAGTAGAGCAATGATGTCAGTGGAAGGAGTTGGGGGCTTCAAATTCAGGGTTTCTCAATTCTAGCGCCCAAGGTCCATAGCAGCAGCCATCTGTGGACTTCAGGGTCTATGACCTCCTGATATACATTGTAAAATATCTGAGCAGGTGTGCATACATGGAGCTGGACTCCAGAGTCCCTGAGTCTGAATTTGAATCCTACATCTGCCACACTCCAATGGTGGAAAAGTCTCTGCACTTCTTACACTTCATTTCCCATTCTATAAAACTGGAATAATGAAACAGAAACTTCACAGTGTGATGTGAGATCACATGGACAATTCAGACTTGACATTATAAAAAAATATGGCTTCATAGAAGTGTTGTGTATAAAGGTTATTCTCCTAGGGAAGAGGATCCACAGCCTTCACAGAATCTTCCCATCTGCTGCCCCCAGCCTCCCAAATGTAAAGATGATCCAGTTTGTGCATGGGAGCAGAGGCAGGTAGGAGTCAGGTTACTCCATGATGTGAAATTCACATCCTGAGTTTGAAGGGAATGCCTGGAACCCAAAGCATTCTTCGAAGGACATTCACTAACCTTTTATAAATTAAACTCAACAATGTCTGTATAATGTTGGGCAAAAGTAAAATACTCACACCAAATTCTGAGTAACCTGCAGTGGGTGCCAAGAGTTAAATAAAGGTGGATGGGAAGGAAAACTGGCCACTGATTATGCATGCCTCCACCATTTAACACTACAAGGTAGGAAAAGCATAGCTTTATTGTGTCTAATTGGTAAGTCCCCTCAGGCCACCCACAATATCAGTGCCAACTAAGGAATGTTTTGGAGCCCCTGGTAAAAAAGGGAAATGCTGGGTCTGGAAGTCAAGACATAAAGACGTAGGATCTCTGGTCTTAAACTTCCACTGACTTCAAGGTATTAATGAAGGAAAGCATGTACATCAGATACTGCCCCTACCCTCAACGAACATATGGCTGGAGAGAAAGACAGGCCTCAGCAACCAAACCAACAACAGAAGCAACCTTGCAATGGGGATAAAATGGTAACAGGGGAGCACGTAAACCCGGAAAAGAGGAGAAGAGAGGCAAGCAATGACTGAATGGGAATCACTTCAGCTCAGGGTTCAAGGCTGAGTGAAAGGGCTGACAAGAGGGGAGCACAGCACGTGAAAAGAAGCTCATGCAAATGCCCTGTGGTAGCAGCGATTGGTATCTGGAAAACAAGGTGTGTTCTAAAGGATAGAGAATGAAGCCGGGACAGTGTCCAGTCTGTCTTTATCCACAATAAAAATGGGAAATCCTTGATCTGGTTGAGAATGAGAACATTCCTCTTGGAGGAAAGCAAACCTGGCAGGTAGAAACAACAGTTAGGTTACTGCAGTAAGATACGGCAGTAAGAAAGTCTAAATATACGGAATATGGGCAACTTTAGATACCAAGAGATGTGAAATCAGGGTTATCCTGCAAGGTGAACAAAGTGGAATAGCTGACACTTTAACCACATGATATGACAGATGAGAGTCTAGTAGAGGGCTCTGCACTGTAAAAGAGAAAAGCAGACTTCAAACATGACCCACAAAATTCAAAATTTATGAAGCCCCAAAATGTAAAATACTACTGGGTTTAGCATTATATAAATGGCAAAATAGACTTCCCGCTACCCAAAAACTGGTTTCTACCCCCTTCACACAGGGGCTGGGGCTGTGGGGGATAAGTGAAAAAAAAAAAAAAAACACAAAGGTAGAGCTTAGTAGATATGAAACAGAGTTTGCACTGGGTTTATCCAAAAAGGTACCCAGCAAAAGAGCCCTGACTTGAATTATAGGGTTCACACCAGACTAGGTTTCAAGTAATAGGATGAAAGAACAAAGAACCCAAGACCTTGGACTTTGGAAATGGGAAAATGTAAAAAGTGAAGACAAAGCATACTCAACAAAACCACAAAAGAATGAATCTTTTTAAATAAAACTTAAATTTTCTTTTTGGGGCAACCTTGAACTAACTAGAGATACCCCAGAGTATTACAAAGTCAGGTTGGGCATACCAATGTAAATGGTGCTGAACACCCAGATGTTTCTGAACATCTGTCTACTTGGCTAATAGTATGCTTTTAATCAGAAAGCTTGGCGCAGCCTCTTCCTGGGCAAAATGACCAATTCATTAGTGACAAACAAAATGCAGAGCTAAAAAGAAGATATGATCCAGGAATGAGGACCCCACACTGGTCGACTTTCAGTGTCCACATTTACACACAGCAACGGGAACTAAGAATTGAGGTGGGAGTGGAGGATGATGGAATTTAAAAAAAAAACAAAAACATAATGAGTTTGTTATCAGGTGAATCTGTAAATTCCCAAAACATATACTTGGACAAGTATGTATTTCAGTTGTCCAGGCTTTTCCCACCAATGTAGTAGAATATAGGTGTTACTGAGATGAGAACATACTGAGGTTAAATCACTGTTAAATCCAAACCTCAGCTTTGAAAATGCACTAAGCAGAATACTTTGAAAACTTTGGTCTTTCTCTGTGGCCAGCTATAAGTAACTCAGGAAGAAGGGCGAGAATGAAACAGCAAATTAAAGCAGCAGCTCAAGAACAAATATAGAAATACATGGACAGAAGCAGGAAAGAAAGAAAAATCCACACAGAATGATAAAAGACACACACACACAACATCCTAGAACCTTCCTTATCAATCTCGAGAGAGCTAAAGGCCTCTCCATGCATGTTATACCCGGGCAACCTGCTAACACTGAGGAATCACATCCTCAGTCAGGGCGAAGCATTCAAGTCCATGAGTTTGAAAGGAGATCAGCATCGTGATGACGGCCATTGAGAGCCCAATAAGGCACCGTGATGGCCATCTACTGGCAGTAAAGCTCCCTTGGCTTCTCACCTACCTTGGGACAGAATGATTCTTCAGGGCATCTCGGAGCAGCCATTAGCTACAATGTTCAAGCACTGCAATCAGTAACTGTAGTGGCCAACAGATCACAGGGCATCTGGCTTGACCCTTATGCTGTGGGCTATCACAGCAGTAGAGCCAAATCCTCAGTCACATGCTCACACAGGTAAGGAGCACATGGAAATGACTGAGGTGGTCGAGAGTTCATTCTTCTCGTTATACCAATGTGCAAGGTGGTCATTCTTTTTTTCTTTTTAATTTAAGACTGTGGGTCCTTATGGTGACAGCCTACTGTAAAAGGTCCAAGGGCCAGGTAAACTACTGTGAATTGCAATAGCCTTTAAAATCTGGTACACAATAAAAATGGCACATATCAAAAAAAACTGGCAACAACATGTTGGAGATGATGTGGTGGAAAAGGAACTCCCTTATATTGATGGTGGGAGTACAAACAGGTCCAACCACTATGGAAAGTTGTCTGGTGGTTCCTCAGTCTACTGAAAATGGAGCTACCATATGACTCAGCAATTCCACTCCTAGGGATCTAACCAAAGGACAAAAAAACATTGATTCGAAAGAACACCTGGACCCCTATGTTTATTGCAGCACTACTGATAATAGCTAAAACCTGGAAACAACCCAAATGCCCAAAAATAGATGATTGGATCAAGAAGATGTGGTATATGCACACAATGGAATATTATTCAGCAATCAAAAAAAGATAAACTGATGTCATTCCCAGCAAAGTGGATGGAGCTAGAAGGAATTATGCTCAGTGAAAAAAGTCAGAAGGAAAAAGAAAAATGTTTTCACTTATAAGAGAACTAAATAAGACATTATGGGAAAAATAAAAACAATACAAAACACAACAAAACAAACAGACAATTATAAATCAGAGATATCCTGCAGGGGAGGAGGAGGGAGAGGGATCAGAGCGAGGGACTGAGGAGCACAGGGGACTGTGGTGATGGTGCACGGGTGCACTGGGGGAGGAAATTCTATGGGGACTACACCTGAAAGGCAGGGGGAGCAAATATTGTTTAAAAATGAACAATGATATAAAAAATATATAAATAGAAAGAAAAATTAAAAAAATACAAAAATAAATAAATCTGGTATAAACTTTCTGGGTTCAGCAACATAGTAGGACATAGATCCAGACATACTTATTGAAACCCAGTTACATCATCATTGATCTACTTTGAATTGTTTTTAAAGATTTATTTATGCATATAAGAACTGGGGTACAGGCCAGAGATGTGGAGGGGTGAGAGGATTCACCAGAGACAGAGTGGGGAACAGAACAGACAGATTGACTGAAATACACTGCTGAGGGAAGCAGAGGGAGAGTTAGGAGAGGTCTGCTGCGCCATGTGGGTAGCTCCCTGGCCGGGGATCGAACTCATGCTGCAGTGGCTGCGGATAGCTTCATAGGTTGTGTCTTAACCCCTTGTGCCACCAGTTAGGCCTTGATCTACTTTTTAAAATATAACCACTATTTCTTGGACCCATCTATGTCAGGTATTGTGGGAAATGCAGACAAACAGGAAATAATGGAGGCAAAGAAAAAAAAATTAGTAAATCAATACGAAGTGGGAAAATTGAAGTGATAGGCATTATGGTGAACACATTTAATTTTTATCCTGCTGTGGGGTGAAGAGAAAGTAAAGGAAAAAAAAAAATCAAGATGTCCTCCAAATACTTAAAATTCATAGAAGACCCTGGCTTATTAACATACATCAGAAGCACCATCTAGTCTTAAATTCTGATCATTTAGCTAGACGCTAATGCTAGGAACAGCAAGATTATCTTGAAATGCTCTTGATGAATGCATTATCTTTTCATTCTACAAAAATGAAAGAAAGGGAAATAACTTAAGATGAAATCAAATGAGAACTGGCACAATAGACAGTTATGGCTCCTCAGGAAGAAATAGAGAGATGCTATCTGTCTTGTAAAGATATTTTAGACAACTTTCGAGAAGTGGGCTATGGTATAACCAAGTCGCTCTATTGATTATGCTGGATTGGATATATAGCACTCTCAGAGGGTTAAGACAGATATGAACATTAAAACTGTTTTATGGGAAAGTTACTGTCTGTATGCAATAGGCCACTTTAAATATTAACTTTCTATATGTATGTTTTAATATCCAAAAAATGGTCTATTTTAGAGATGTGAGCCACAGATTTCCACCAGAAAAAAAATACTCCCTCCTAAATTTATTTTCAAGAAGTACAAAATTCAAAAAGAGAATTTTAAAGAAAAATATGTGTTGCTTAAAAATTAAAGTTTCCCTTTATCTAGGCATGCAAGTTGGATAGAAAATGAACAACTGTAACAAAGACCATATGGCTTCCTTCGGTTTGATATATGGGTTTTGTAAATTTTTCTGATACTTGTAGATTCACATGCAGTTGTAAGAAAGAAAAGAGAGGTCATGTGTTCCCCAAATGTTATTTCAGTTTCCTCAAATGGTAACATCTTGCAAAACATCGTATAAAGATAGGCATTTTCTTTTAAATTGATATTATCCAGGTTGCCTTTCAATACTATTCACTGTGGATATTATCAACCCTGCCTTTAATTTAGACACGCATAGCACCCAACACTGACTGTAATGTACTATTATTGTTCAACTGAATTTATATGATCTATGAAAAATACACAAAATAATTGAAACTTCATTTCTCCAAAGCTCTAGAAAATTTATGAACTCATTTTGCATTTAAGAATTACAGAATGAAATAAGTTTCTAGGTTTGTACTTACAAAAAAAAAAAAATCACAGGTTGATTTCTACACCAAGTTTCTAAACCACCATAAATTGAGGCTCTTTAAATAGAACAGAAAAACAATTCTATGTTGTTGTTTAAAATTGCATATAAATGATTGTCACTGTTCAAAAACCAATCTGATAGATTATTTATGCATTGGCTAACGATTATGATGCCATGAATTTTGCAGTAATAAGTACTGTTGGAGAAGTAGTGAGGATTATTTCTGCTTCTCAGAGAGCTGTGCTTCTTGAAATTTCTGAGACAGATGTGTTCATGTTTGGGTGGTTGTGCTCTAAAATCAGGTCCATGCAACTCACAGATGTGCAACAAGTGGTAGATCACTTTAGAAAGGCAGCAGAGTGACAGAGATGGATAATCAGCTTCTGGAAGACCAAGGTCATGATTCAACTTGCCTTGAGTGAACCCCACACTCGTCTAAAACCTGTCATTGGAGATACCAAGCTGAAAGCTGTCACTGAAACATGTTATCTTTGTAGAAGGCTGTCAACCGTTGCAAGTCAAGTAGAAAACCCTATCAGAGAGCCCAGTGAATTGCCTTTGGCAGGCTTCCGGAATGTGGCACTGAGGTGGCACTTAGCTCCAAGATCTCATTACACCCACTGTGGCAAAAATCCCATCTGCCACATTCAGATAGTCTATACTCAAATATTTCCATTTCTGTTCTCCAAAAGACACACACACTTAAAATATGAAACAGGACCACTACTAGAGTAATTATGAATTATAACAATAAACACATACATTAAGGGAGGAGTGAGGTGGAAGGGAAAAAGATGTGTACAAGTAACATTAATGGTACATGAGTTTTTCCTAAGCAGCTACTCAAAAGGAGAGTGTAGCCTGCTGTAAGGCAAGAAGGAGTGTGATATTATGAAAAAGAGCTCCAAGATGGAAATCATGAGCTGAGTGAATAGGAAGCAGTTCTATGAACAAATAAGACCAAGCCAAAGCAATCAGCCATGAATAATCTCAGACAAATGTTCGTTTGGAGAAAGAAAATGGCCAATTAGGTTAAAAGGAAAAGGCAACTCAGTGACCCATGTATGAATGAGATCAAAGGGCTGATGGTAAAGTCATTTTAACCCAGCATGAGGGCTCTAGGCAGACAAGCTCCTGATAGGTATTACCAAGAGTGGTTTATAGTGACATTCTTGGTTACGAAGGGATCATTTCAAAAAGTAAGGAATGGGGGCATCCCTGGAGGCGCAAGGGGTTAAGCACAGCACTATGAAGCTATGCGCAGCCACTACAGCACAAGTTTGATCTCCAGCTAGGGAAGTGACCCACATGGCACAGCAGACCTCTCCTGTCTCACCTGCTGCTCCCCTCAGCAGTAATTTCAGTCAATGTGCCTGTTCTGTTTCCCACTCTGTCTTTGGTGAATCCTCTCATCCCCCCCACATCTCTGGCCTATACCCCAGTTCTTATATGCATAAATAAATAAATCTTTAAAAAAAAAAGTAAGGAATGAAAATTTTAGTGGGTTAAAAGAGCTCAAAAATTAGATAAGAAAAATGTCTTTAGCACAATAAAAACCCAGTCAGCACTAGACAGTTAAAATATAACAGGCTGGTGTTTATTTTCTGATCAGATAATTGTATACAGCAAGAATTCTCTGCTATTTCTGCGGACAATCTAGAACTAATAGTGCAATAAGGACTAAATGGAAGCAGTTGTTTGTATAAGCAATGGGGAAAATGTGATACTTCATATTCACAAATCCCAAATGACAAATGAGGTGGGTAAAAGGAAGCAGGAGAGTGTTGACTAGATGGGATAAGATGGTATTCATTCACACTCTAATATAATAATAAGAAATAATAACAAAACAAAATCTCAAGGAAGATAAGAGTTTTACTTCCTTTGCTTATTTGACACAGCAATGTCCAAGAGAACTTTCTGCAACTGTAGAATATTTTCCATCTGGGCTGCCTGAAATGGTAGCAGCACCTATTGGATGGAAGACTATCTGTAAACCATATATCTAATAAGGGGTTATATTAAAGATATATAAAGAACTCATACAACTTGATAGCAACAAATAATTGAATTAAAAATTGGGTAAAAGATAACAGACATTTTTCCAAAAAAGATAAAGAGCTAGCAGGCACATGGTAAGATGTTCCACACCACTCATCATCTGGAAAATGCAAACCAAAATACAATGACAAATCAAATAACCCTTGTGTCTACTATCAGAAAGACAAGGATGAAAAGGGAAGAGAAGGGAACCCTACTGTACAGTTGATGGTATGTAAGCTGGTATAGCATTATTCAAAAATATGGAGGTTCCTCAAAAAACAAAAATAGAGGGCCTCCCCTGGTGGCGCAGCGGTTGAGCGCTGGGCTGCGAAGCTGCCTAGAGCCTCTGCAGCGCCGGGTCGATCCCTGGCCACCAGTGAGGGTCCCACATGGTGCGCAGACCTCTCCTGCAGCGCCCGCTGCTCCCCTCAGCAGTGTACTTTGGTCCTTCTGCCTATTCTGTTCCCCGCTCTGGCACTGGTGTATTCTCTCACCCTCCTGTGCTTCTGGCTGTACCCAGTACTTGTATAAATAAATAAATAAATCTTTAAAAAAACAAACAAAACAAACAAACAAAAAAATAAACAAAAATAGAACTATTATATGAACTAGCAATATTATTTCTGGGTATATATCCTAAGGACTTTAAATCATTACCTCATAAGATAGTGTACCCCCATGTTCACTGCAGCATTTTTCATAATTGCCAAGACATGGATACAAACTAAATGTCAATGGATGAATGCATAAAAAAATGTTACATACACATACACACAAATGAAATATGACTCATACATTAAAAAGAAAGAAACTGCCACTTGCAACAACATAGATGAAATTTGAGGGCATTATGCTCAGTGAAATAAGTCAGGCAGAGAAATGTACTAAATGACCTCATTTATATGTGGAATATGAAAAATGTAAAGTCACTGAAGCAGAGACTGGAGGGTGGGTTTAATGGGGAGTTGTTCGTCAAAGAGAAGATATGTCCAGCTACAAGATGCGTAAGTTCTAGGGATCCATATACAACATGGTGAATATAGTCAAGAGTATGGTATTATATATTCCAGAGCTCCTAAGAAAGTACATCTTCAATGTTCTTATCATATGTACAGAGAGACACACAGATACTCACAGATGACTGTGTGAGGTGATACATGTGTTAACTACCCTATTCATGGTAATCTTCTCATAATACATCTGTGTACCAAATCATCATGTTTTATACTTAAACTTGCATAATGCTATATGCTAATTATATCTTCAAAGAGCTAGGGAAAATAGTCAAGAATCATTCCCTCTCACCCAAAAAGTTTGAATGTGCATCTTTCTTCTGCTTTTAAACATTGCAAATAGGCAAACTAACAAATTTGGGGAAAGAAACAAAAAGGCACGTAGTTAGTACAACTGATTCTAATATTGTGCTAGAATTTCATCTAATTAAAACTGAAATGGAAACAGTATGTGTGGCTAGTAGCCACCATATTGAACAGAACAAACTTGAAAATCCATTCTATATGTTTTACTTACAGTGATTCACTCAATCCTCACACCTCTATGAGATTGATACAATTTGTTTTATTTACAATGATCATATTTTTAAAAAACTAAGGAACAGAATGTTTAAGTAATTTGTCCAGAATTACACAGCTGGTAATTTCAAAGTTCTCACCCAGCTGTATGTTCTCTCCAGCAGTGTACACTATAAGGATCACATCAAGCTTATGGTAAATACCAGAGACATACAGAAAGACTGTCCCATGATCAGGTAAAAAAGACACAGCCTACCTGTTTTCCCTGTGTTTTTCATCCAGGTTTTGTTAGAAGACTCATTGTCAAAGCCATCAAGTTGCAGTTCCTGGTATTCTTCACCGATACGTGCATGCTGGTCTAAAATGTCTATTGGAGACTGGTGACGGCCTCCACAGCTCACACTCGATGTAACCCAGTGCTCAGGACCATAGGCACCTGTCAGGAGGAAACAATAACTTCAATCGTCATGGTTTAAGAATGACAGCTGGAACAATTAAGACATAGGATGCTGACCACTGAACCTCTCAAGGTTCATTTTTCTACCTATATCCACTCCAAAGGGGTCAGTACATTGAAAATTGTGGATCCAAGCCATTGTCTTCACTGGGCAACAAGATTTAAGAAAAGATATGTTACTTAAGATAGTTTTGCTTCTTGATTTGTAATCAAACATTTGCTAACTCTATGTGTAACCAGATTAAGGAATTTGAGCAGAAGGGCTGTCAGAGTTATTCACATTTAAAAAAATTTTTAAATAGGTTTCCTAAAATAAACAGCATTTATTCACAAGAAAACACCTTCATCAATTTAGCATGTCTTGCTACTGCCATCAGTGTACTAAACACAACTTTCTTCTTAGCTCTTGGGACTTTGCGAATCAGATAAGAAAAATGTAAAAATTCAAAAGCAATGAATGCAACACTAGATGAAAATCATTACAAATAATGTAGGCAGTGAGGCAGGGTTTTCCTTTGGCTAACTGAAAAAATTTTTTCAGTTTGTCCAGATTTTGTGTACGTGTGTGTTAAGGTGCTTGCTTCTTCTCAGTCACTCTCTACATAGGAGATGGGAATATAGATTACCTCCAGATTGAACTCAGCACTCATAAATGAAAACTTTGGGGGGGATGCATGCCATAGAGATTCAGGAAGAGAATGCAATTATCAAGCATAATTCTAAAACATGCCAATTAGGCAAAGGTAGAGAAAACACTTCAACGGCTCCTTTGACCTATTCAAAAATGAAATATTCCAGGGGCAATATCTACTAAGTTGATAACAAGCCACTGAGATTTTTCAGCACCCTGCCATTAACCTTCCTGGCATAACAAAGCAGAAGTAACCTGTTGAAAAGAAACATCTTTTGCCATAAAGAATAAGTCTCTAATTCAGAATTAGTTCTAGTAAAAGTCTGAATTTATAATATTTAGAAATTAAAACAGATTTCTCAATCAATAAAGTGAAGTATATGTATATACATGCATATACATGTACCTGTATTACGAAACTCTCTAGCTTTAAATTTTTCACACATTAGAAGAGGATGGTCAAAGCGATACTAGGAGGCCAACACTGCGTCAACTTGCATTTTCATGTCGCACTCTGTACTTATCCTTGTATGATGGGGGACACAGGGACTACATAAGGCAAGTGCAACACCTGTGTCAAACCCACCATCAGAAACTCATTTGTCATGGTTTTCCCCACCCCACCCTCCTTTGTCTAGTTCAGTGTGCAGCTGATACATAAACAGCAGTACCATGAAAAAAAGGACAAACAGAAAATCTTGGTTGTGTAATGGAAGCTTCGTGATTGCAAGAGCAATTGATATAACTCCCTAAAAATTATTCATATTCTTTCTATCTGGCAAATGACTTGGCCTTGCTCTGTGCCTTGGTCTTTTTCCCTAATCTTTATCCCAAACAGTAAGATAAAATAAACTATCAGAAAAAAACATGTTCCGGATTGATGAAACAGTTAGAAGGCATTTACAAGTGCCATAACACTTTCCAAAAGAGTTAACACCATCATTTTCTTCACTGTAGGACTCTGACTAAATTAAGAAATGTCAAGGACTTTTCACTCATGCAGTTTCACCTCTTGGTCAAATTCCCTAAGACTGTGATGAGTCATAAAAGAACAGTCTGTGCCTCTGCATATATTCAGGCCAAACTTCATTTTCATCTTCCATCAACACATTTGAAGGAAAAAAGTAGAGAAAGTGGACATAATAAGTGGTTCCAATTATCTTGTCCACTCTTTAAATATTCTTCCATAACAAAGGAACTCATTGAAAAATTGAATAAAGTGGTTGTTGATATATTTGATGGCTGACTAAAATGTGTATTTCATTCAGCTCCCACTGGATCTGTGTATGCTCAAATTATGGAAACAAATGTTTCAGGATTTGGTTGTGTGTAATTCCTTTTAGAAATTCACTAATACAATAAACAAATTCATTGCAAAAAAAATGCAGGGTAAAATAAATCCAGACTCATATGACTCCAGAGAAATAAGAATGTAAGTCATCAGTTGTAAAAACACATCGACATCTAGTAATTATCCCGCTAGTAGGGAAAAAAAAAAAAACAAGCTCTGAAAAGTACTTGCCACTTATATTATTTGTCATAACTTTGCAGACATGGGTGAAATATAATTTAGCACTCTATAAAAATATAATCAGGATTCATACCAGTGGGATTCATTTATTCACTGGTAACAATCTGAAGATATAAGCCGACCGACTACAGGCTTGCTTTCACACTTCCACCCAATATACGTTCAAGTGCAATTTTAATTGAAACTGATCTTCCACTTCAGATTTTAAATTAATTTTTCTTTGGAGTACTTCATGCTCCAGACACCCTTGCCTTGCAAAACCACCATGTCATTAGTGGAGGAAATAAGAACACTTTTCCAAGCTTGCAGGTATTGATTACCTATTCTCACATTGAAGCACCATCACCATTCCACACTGTATAAATCTCTTCAGTGTTAAGACACTTTATAAAGGACTGAGAATTATATCATTAATCATTTGCTGTTGTGCAAGTCTCATGGTATTGAATGCTTTGATTTTTAGAACTTTGAATAAATGTTTTTAAGTAAAAAACACAACACTAAATAAAATCTACAGTTGACTAAAACCTAGGTTTGAGGGGGGGACTCTCAAATCAGCAAGAAGCCTTCCTCTCTGAGGTATGACATCATCCATCTAAAATAAGGAACAATCAACTGCACTTTTGTTTCCCCTTACTGACTCTTTCCTAGAACAAGCAGGATATTTGCATGGTGACAGGAGAACATATTTTGAACAACACACCAAGTCTGACATGGCAACCAAATATACAGGCCATGTTCACAAAAAGGGACATGTGAGGGCAGAGGTAGAAACCACAGGGCAGATAGGCTCCCATTCATGCACTCAAGAGTCCTGTAGGAATGAGATCTTGAAGGAAACATACTGCCAAAGTGTCAGTTCCAGAGGGATCTAAAAGTTTGTGTTACTCAACCTGTGATGAATAATATTTTCGTTTTATTAACTCAATGGACAGATCTGAAATCCTGGCTCCAGGTTTTAATCTTGGTGTAAATTTGCCCCTGTCAGGAAGGCTTCCTTCCGTAAGCAATGCACAGGAACTGTGTATGATCCTGGCGATGAGTTTTTTTTTATTTCCTTCAGCCTATCTTATCACTGAGGTAATTATTTATTCCTTAATGTCTGTGTTCCCTACTCACTGGTTACTCTATAAGAATAACTTGCTTCACCATTTTTGTCAACTGAGAGTCCCCAAAAACACAAATGAGATGCAAGACAACATTAAAGATTTGCATAGCTCTGTCTTCTAATAACACCACAACATGTTCTCTGCATTATTTTGCTTCTAATTTTATACTCCTATCTGCTGATTTTTATGAAGTCTTCCTTATTCTCCTTGTGTCAAGTTTTAGGATGGCAACTTCAGAAATAAGGACCCCTTTTATTCATAAATATGTTAAACAACTGAATGATAACAAAGTAAAGTAAGCTGCAGATGTGTGATGTGCAAGATGGGTCCACGTACTCATTTAACAAACCCACGAGGAGCAACTATGGTTTTAAAAGAAAGTAATGTGTTAGACTTTTGCTTTGCAATGCTTATATGAAGCACAATTATTTTAAAGGCTCTTTATTTCTTCTATGCTATAATAGATTTCTCTAGTCAAAGAAGGTCAATCAAAGAGGAAAATTAAGTCTTATTAATCAATTCATTTAAATACAGACTCAATACTTGCTTAGTACTGGCACAATGCTTAGAAATGAGTGCTAGCTGGCAAAGCTACCCCACTTCCCTTAGGATTTCCTTGGGTAACTTAGGCTGTCTGTGGCTTTGTCTTCCTATTGGCATATTGGGGGAAACCAGTGGCTATCATCATCCAAGAGCAGTTTCAAAGATTATGAGAAAATCAATGTATTTACAACAGTAGCAAATCATAAAAAAATTCAGTAAGTGGGGCCTCCCTGGTGGCACAAAGAGTTAAATATCAGCACTATGAAGCTATCAGCAGCCACTGCAGCACAAGTTCAATCCCCTGCCAGGGAGAGAACCCACATGGCGCAGCAGACCTCTCCTGTCTCACCCACTGCTCCCCTCAGCAGTGTATTTCAGTTAATTCCCCTGTTCTGCTCCCCATTCCATCTCTGGTGAATCCTCTCATTCCCCCCACACACACCCCTCTGGTCTGTACCCCTCCTCTTTTATGCACAGATAAAATAAATCTTTAAAAAATTCAATAAGTAGTGATAGCTATGATTATTTCAATTGTTATTGTGTAATATAACTAAGCAATGCCTTGAGAACCTGACTATTACGGAGGAAAGAATGTGTAGGCTAACCAAAGACTAAAGTAGGGGAATGCAGGGATTTTGCAGTATTCAAGGCAGAGAAGAGGGACCCCTGCTCAATAAGGACAGGACTTAGTTGTCCAGGACCTCAATATCTAGGAGCTTCCCACTTGGACAGAGGACAACAACCAGGAGAGAGATGGCCTCTCCAGGAGGTGGTGCTTGAATCCAGCATAGCTGGAAAAGAGCAAAGAAAGAAAAATGGCAACTTGCCATCACCAAGTGGTTAAGGTTAATTAACATCACCTAAGAAATGATGGGAGGTGGTCAGGAGGCACATCACCTCCATGGGATACTAAAAACCCATAATCCCATTGTAACCATGAGGAAGACATCTGCCAAACCCAAATTGAAGACCATGCTATGCAATACTTGACTGGCATTCCTCAAATATGCCAAATGGATTTCATGAAAACCAAGGAAAATGTGACAAATCAAAGATGACTAAGGATTCAAGACCAAAAAACTGCAATGTAGCTTCTAGACTGATTGGTGGAACCAAACCTGGAAATTAGTAAGACAACACCTGAGAGTTCAATCAAGTTTATGGTTCAGCTACTGGAACACACCACCAATGTCTGTTTCCTCATGATCCTTGTCAAAGGGGCCATTCTTTTGTGGTTATTCTGCAAATAAGATAAAGACATCATGAAACTGCTCAAATGCCAACTAAAATATAAGTTTTGTTAAATGGATTGATTACATTTTAAAATCCAGATTTTACTGGTTATGCTATAATGTATTTGGAAGCAGGTTTACAGTCTAACAGATGAAGGAAATGGGCACTGATTAATAGATAATGTTGGAAATGCTGTCATATCCTTTTTGCATGAAAGAAATTTGCACAGATCAAAGGTAAAACAAAAGAAAAACTGGCTAAAAAAACACAACAAGCTCATGGATGTTAGTTTATTATTTAGGGTCATGTAAAAACCTTATAAGGTTGGAGAAATTCACCTTTAAAAATTACTGTTTGAAAACAACATTATTAGTTTTATTTATGACTCATTGGTGCATTTTAAGAACCCACTTCTACCTCCTTAGGGTACCATTAACAAGTCACTGTAGTTTTCTCATTTTGAGATGCTACAATTCAGTAGACTAATAAGCAGAAAACATATTTCTACAGTAGGGTGAATAAGTCATACAACTGAGATTAATTCCAACTGGTCTGTTTATGGCAGAGTTCTCCACCTGAAGATCTTAGTAAATACTGCAAATATGGACTCTGGTCTTACGTCCAGGATCCCTTGATGGTCAGGGTTTCTTTAAGGGAGATTTAATCCAATGAACTTGGTCAACATGCGTCCCTGTGAACCAAAACTAAGTTATCCTGTTCAAACAAAATCTGAGAATGTCTCTCCGCCCCCTGCCCCACCCAGCTTCTAGCACTATTTGTTGAGAAGTCCAAGTGTGAACAAACATTACTGATGAACTACAAGACTTATCTATATTTTAAATAAACTATCTTGTTCAATAAACTTCACTATTAATACCTGACCTGAGAGAGGTAAGTTTGCTACTTTAAAAGCATATAAACCACACTTTTGTCTAACAGCAAGGGATTTCAAATATCTACGATTTCTGCTCCAAACAATAGTTTCTTTAAATACACAGAGGTACTTTACAGAAAATAAGCACACACCTTGAATTTATTTTACCATAATATATCCAAATAATGTTTTCTATTCACTAATGAAAAGCCATTAAAAATAATGAATTCTGTCTAAATCTAATTAAAAACAAAACTAATACACATGTTATGTGCTGTTTCTAGTCAAATATGCTTATTAATGCCTCCCTCAAGGAATTTATATTAGAAGTATTACCTGAATCCAGGGTTATTACCCTGCATCTTGTTGTCTACTTTTAATCAACAGCAACAATCCAAAAATATGTGTATTCATTTTTTATCTAATATTACAATTAATGCTTTTTCTCTGAAATCTAAAACACATCTTTAAACTATTCCATTTTTTAATTAAAAAGCTTTAGGGGATTTATCTTGTAATTCTTTTGCATTCTCCAGTACCAGTAGCTTAATTACCTTTTGTGCATTTATTGTTGTTTACATGAAAAATGGAAAACAGTGTTTTCATTTTGTTCATGTAAAATCATGTTGTGTTCAATGTTGTTGATAGGAAAATTCTTATTTTTTAAGCCAGTTTAAAAGTGCAAATTTACCTTCTAGATGATAAAAATAGATTGGCAATTTTTTTGGTTTTAAATTTTGGGAGTAAAAATTTCATTCGTCCATTGCACATCAGCAGTGTGTTTTAAGTGGTAACTATCAATAACTAATCATAATACCAGAAATAATGCCACACTGTAACACCAGAAATGGGCACCACTCTATTCACTTTTCAATACCAACATTAGTCATTTAATTTTCCAGGGTTTCTACTTTAAGACCAAATGTTAAAACGCATCCAGGTAAAATGTGAAATATCACAAATCTCCTGATTGGGGGGTCAAGAATCTAATGCTGATGCTGCAGGTCTCTCTGGAGTGCTCTGAAAAATGAGTATACTACAATGAGTGGAGATGCCAATAACCACTAACACCAGCATAATGAACACAGGCCCTAGGCTAAGTGAGTCAAGGCTCAAAGGATTGACTGTCTCCAATGGGTGTGTGAGATGACAGTAGGAAAGCTTTTCTGCATTGCAAGTATGCACACTATTCACAGGCTAGAGGATTCTAGAAGTCCTTCCTAAACAAAGTCAGTGACATGTACATTTAGATACGGCTGCAATTAAAAAGCTGTGTATCTTTCAAGTTGAATCTACCCTCATTCAAACACACCATCACAATTTCTACTACTAATAGTTCAAATTCTAACTGATATTTTTTAAAGTTGGGTGATTTTTACTTTTGCTTCTTGTAGATGTAACATGGAATCATTACAAAATACAGCAAAGACACTAACAAAAATGTCACCATTTACTGTCCAACGCAGGCCACCTTAAGTGTTTATAAAGTATAGGCAGGCTGTATCTGGACCTGAAGTTTTCAACCATCAGTTCAACTACATCTCCCAGAGATCAACACTCATTTGAAAAAGAACAGTTCTCTTTTAGAATTACAACAGTCCCCATAAAATGTAACAAAAACAAAAGTCCAAAGACTTACACATTCACATAGCATCATGGAAAGAACATTAGGAAGGAGACTAGTAAATTGAGCTCCAGTTCAAGAACAGCAAATAATCTTTAACACATAGGCTGCAAAATTTATTATTGATAAAGATGAGATCAATTAGCAATGTCTGTCAGGGGTGCCAGAGGTGTAAATAGTGGCAACTATATTATAAATTTCCTCTTCGCATTCCAGTTTTAACTGTCAGAAAGTGAAGTTGAATGTTGCAGTGGTCAAGCCTTAAAGTGAGTCCATTTCCTTACACACCAACTACAAGATTATATCGGATCATCTGTAAAATTCATGAAAGTTCTATATTCTACAAGAATATTTCCTGTAATGCCTGGAAGAATCAAACAGGCATATTTGGTGAGTTCAACAAACACACAACCTGACTGGATACATTCCCAAATGTAACCACCACAGCACATGATAAGGATTCTTAAAAAGTATTACATCCAGATCGCATACATAGTGCTCAATAAACTAAATGCTCAATAAATATGCTTGTGTATACTTTCTTCTGGAACTGTTACAGGATCCCCTGGATCTACACTCACTTACCTAATCTTCCTGTTATTGAGACCCAGGCTATTAGGAAATCCATAAAACCACAGCCAGTTACTGCGGAGAAACAGACCCTCCACCCTACAGAGTCTCCCTGCTTTCCAATGGTGGCTCCAGAATCAGCTGAAAATGGATGGCCCATCAGACATAGGTAACAGAGAACCTGACCTAAAAGTGATGGCTATCAGCATGCGAAAATGCACACCCTGGGATGGAGACTTAATGCTATGAGATATGCTATATATAACGAAACATGCAGCAACCTGCATGCCCCAGGGTAGCCCATCCTAAAATGCACTATGACGGGGCTCCCTGCTACCCTGCCCTGGTGACCAACCCTAGAAAACTAGCTCCCATCACTCAGGCCTAGAGTGTGGCTCAGGGCAGTTGCCACCTCTCTTGCATTGTGTGGTCCACAATGAACTTTGGTTATTTCAAACCTATTGTTGGCTCTTTCAAAATTTGTGGGAGATTAATGGAAAGCAAAGACCCTACAGAATCTCTAACCTCCGAATCATATCTAAACCCTAAATTCCAGATGGCATGACTCAGCAACTAGGTCATGAAATAGCACCACACTGGATTGGGCCTTTAGTTTCATCCCATTCCTCTTGACCAGAAATTAGTTCAAAAAAAGAGTATTAACACAGGACTAAGCCAATTAGTACATGGGATCTCACTGGTTAGAATGGCTTAGGGAGGAACTATTCAAAATAAGGTTCCTACTTTTGTTCAGAGTGAGGGAAGAACTACCCTCCTCCCAAAATTTGAAGAGGATGAAAGGGAACTGATGCATAATCTAGAAGTAATTAGCTAGAGGCCAAATTTGACAATTAACAATCAGGAGGAAAAAAAAAAAGACATGGAGCTTGTTTTCAAAACACTCCTGAATATAAAATTTTATCTTTAGACTTTTAAATTTTTTTATAATTTATTTTTTTTTTTACTGAGGTAACATTGGTTTATTTTAGGGGTGCAGGTTCACACCTCTTCAAAGGATGTTACCACATCACACCCACCAAAGCACCAGTAACAGTTTTAAGTGTCTTTGTATTTAAATAGCTTGAATAGTTTTTCTTTATTTGTGACTAAAAAATATTAGCTATACTCAGAATGTTGGTTTAAAAAGACCAACAGTTAAATTATTCAATGCTTCCTACATTCATCACTATGATGAAAATGTCAAATTATACAGATAAAAATCAGAAATGTATGCTGAATGGAATATACAAGGATAACATCTCCTGACTCTCCTTCCTATCCTCTTTCTCTGTAAGAGAAGGGATAAACTTGGATAAGGGCTTATAGATCTCATTTAGACAAAAGGAGAGAAAGCAAGCTCTGAAGTCCCTTCCTGTAAATTCTTACTACTCTCAGTTACACCAGGTCACAGGATAAGAATCCCTGAAAGTCTTAAATGGGAACAGTTGCCTCTTGCTGAAGTCTTCTGCCTCAGAGATCAGCCACAGTGCAATGTATGTAGGGAAGGACTGTGGAGGTGACCTAGCCTCATTCCCAAAGGACAGAGCTGCATCACCAGGCAGAGAAACAAAACTGACAGCTGTGTTCTGGTTTAGATAAGGCTGGGACTTCCTGTTTTTGAATGGGAGGTCCTTTTCACACCATTACTCTTATTGTCATTATCATCCCTCACAATGTGTTGAATATAAGCTGCTCAGCTCATGAGAAATCCCAATCACAAGCCAGAAAGGGGAAATATTCCCAGACACAGAATTGGAGAGTTGGTATTTGGGAGGGCTAATTGGCTGTATACCAGTCCACTGACATAAGGGCTGAGAGGAAAAGAACAAAAAATTAAAAACACTTTTTTATGAGGCACTCACTCAACAGCTGAGGGGCCTGGTGTGGAAGGGGTGTGTGGGACTGGGAACCACTTCAGAGGGTGTAGACAGGATGATTAACACCCTTCCTGTGACAACTATAAAGGAGGAATGTATGCTCTAAAATATATTAACTATTAAATGCTTTCTGGGGAAATGTCTAGACAAAAGTACCACCTTTATGAGATAAAGCCAAAACATGATGGGTTCTGGTTCTTTCTGTCACATTGTGAATAGATCACTTTAACTAATGTGCTTCCCTATTTCAATGAATTTATAGGATTAGTAACTTCCAATAAAGGGATCTACAAAGAAAACTGGAGGGATTTAGCAGAAGTCACAGTTACAGAAAGAACATTAACAACTCCATTTCACCTAATCAGAGGAGGCTTGGTAACCTAGCTATCTAAAATAGCACCCCATTCATGTTTTACTTTTTTAGTCTCCTTCCTATCTCTTTGCAGAATATCATCCATAAGAAAATAGGCACCATGATTTCAAGATATTTATTTTGTTCAGGCAACACAGAGAAGGTATTCAGGAAAGAAATATCTGCTTACAAGGATGTGGATTAGAGAGAAGCAGTCACCAAAATTCAATTATTGAGATAAACAAAAATTTAATGCAATGTGTTTAAGTTTAATATGAACACCAAAAAATCCACGATGGGCAGAATATAAAAAACTTAAATAAAGATATTAGGAACAATGCTGTAAAAAGTCACATAGAAGTAGGAAGCCAATGGAAAAAGCAGTAATTTAAAATGTGGCATTAAAATAATTTGTTTCCAATGCTCAGATTTTTTGACACCATAGCCCCAGCCTGCTATTCAATGACTGATACTTAATCAAAGACATCAATAAAATATGAAGTAAACATTATCCATTGGGATGTGCCAAGAAGTATGATGAAAATAGTCTACACCTTACCTCCTTTGGTCCTTTCAACAACTCATGTCAAGTATGTACAATTTTCCTAATACAGAAATAAAGGAATTGAGGTTCAGAAACTAGGAAACCTACTCTCACATACTAAGTCACAGACCAAGGAGTGAATTTCAGATTTACTCATGCTCTAAGACAGGAGTTTGCAAATTATGGCATGTGGGTTAAATGTGGCTCACCAACTGTTTTTGTAAATAAAGTTTTATTGGATCATAGACATAGCCATTCATTTATGACTGCTTTTGGCTGTAACACCAGCGTTATCCAAGAGACAACAAAGTCTAAAATATTTACCATCTGTCCCTTTACAGAAAATGTTTGCAAAATACAGCTTCTATGAAGAAACGTAAAATAGGTCATATATACACCAGAATAGGGTATTTCACACTAACCACTAGAGGAAAATACATATGTATACTAGAAGGCATGTTAAATTTTAACAATGTTTATAATATGAAAGAATTGGCAATAATGTAAATGTCTATCAGAAGGAACTTGCTAAGAAAACAATCACTACATCCATTACATAATACTCTAGAGTGCTTCAAAAGTAGATAATTTTACTCTGGGATAAAGTCTAAATGGCCCAAGATTTAAATATTTAAAATAAATAAATAAAAGTTCAAGAAGCAGTTGTGGAGAAATTTAGAGTAGGGAAAGCCTTTTCTATATCATGAAAAACCCTAAAGTCTGATAAAATCAAATACATTAAAAAAGTATTTCATTTTCTGCATTAAAGAGAGCACCATAGCGGGCCTCCCTGGTGGCTCAAGGGGTTAAGACTCAACTTAGGAAGCTATCCCCAGCCACTGCAGCAAGAGTTCAATGCCCCAGCTGGCCAGGGAGCAACCCACATGGAACAGCAGAACTCTTCTGACTTGCCCGCTGCTCCCCTCAGCAGTGTACCTCAGTCAATCTGCCTGTTCTGTTTCCTACTCTGTCTCTGATGAGTCCTCTCACCCCCCACACCTCTGGCCTGTAAACCAGCTCTTATATGCATAAATAACTAAATCTTTAAAAAGAGAGAGAGAGAGAGAGAAAACCATAAGAAACATCAAAAGATAAATGATTAGCAAAAAGATTCATCTCAAAAAAGGGTAAGAGATTACAAGAGATTTCAGAAAATGGTAAGCCAAAGTCCCATGTAAACATGGGCAAAGAGCATAAACAAAAGGTGCGTCAAATGGCCCCTTGATGGAGTAAAAGTCGCTGTTCCAAATTAATGATGAAACACAAATTAAACTTATACAGATGGAGTCTGGAACCTACTAAATTTGAAATATCAAAATGATTGATTATACACTATTAGCAAGAATGTATTCAAATAAGCACTTTAATTAATGGCTACTGAACGATTGTTACAATCTTTATGAAAGAAAATATGGCAATAAATATTAAAATGACAAATGTATACGCCTTTGATCCTGGTGTCAATTCTGCAGGTATACTTGCGTTCATGAAAGGTAAAGGTTAGTCATGGCAGCACCTCTAAGAATATTCAAGATTAAAATCAAGATAAATATCCAAATGACTGTGCTAGTTAACTAAATTATAACAAACCAATGCAAAGGATTAGTGTGGAACTGGCACAAAAGAGAGAATTTTCTAAAATGGAAAGAACTGCAAGATATGAGAGACACAATGTCTATTATAATACAACACCATCTGTATTTTTTAAATGAGATCATAAATAATTATATGTATATCTGTATGTACATAAAATCCCCCCTGGAAGCATATGTAAGAAATGATAACACTATTAATGGATGAGGGGGATTTTTCACAACTTGCTGTTTTACAATGTTTGAATTTGAACCTCATCAGTACATTTTAGTATATTAGTAAATTTCAAAGATGAATTTTTTAATTCATGGAAATATGAAATGGAGGAACAAGTATCTGAAACCATACAGTGGGGATAAAACTGGTTACAGAGCAATTATTATAGAATTACATCATATAACATAAAAAAAAATAACACAAATCAAAAATCAGTGATCAAAAATACCCTTAGATTGAGAGGACACTTGCTAAACTGCTAATGGTGGTCTCTGGAACGACAATCTAAAGAAAAAGTGTGATGAAAGAAGATAAAATTTTGAGAATATATACATACAGTACATGTCTGTGATTCAAAACAAACAAAAACACATACTAACCAAACAAACACTTTTGAGACCTAGACCTGACAACAATATCCATGGACATAATACCTAATGATACATACACCATATGTACATGGCATGATTTGCCCCAGTGCCATGAAAGCTTGTTCTTGGGCAATACATGTATTTTATTGCAATATATGCAATATATTTTCTAAAGATTTATTTTATTTCTTTATGCATACAAGAACTAGGGAATAGGCCAGAGGAGAAGGGGGTGAGAGGATTCACCAGAGACAGTGGAGAGCAGAACAGGTGGATCTATGGAAATACACTGCTGAGGGGAGCAGTGGGCCAGACAGGTGAGGTCTGCTGTGCCATGTGGGTTAGCTCCCTGGCCGGGGATCAAACTCAGTAGCTGACAATAGCTTGATTATTGCTGAGACTTTAACCCCTGTGCCACCAGGGAGGCCCTATTTGTTTAAAGGGCAGATATACATAGATTACACAATCAGACATACAATCTATGGTATTAAAATTTCATGGGAGCAATTACAGGAAAAATGTACAAAAAGACTCATTGAGAGAGGGTAACAGTAGAAAACAATGTTGAGAAGATATGCACTATGGAGTTACATGGGCTAAAAAGATGCATGGGTCATTTTCATGTGATTGTTAAATAAGACCCATATTAAAGCAGATACTCTATCTTACCTGTAAAAGGAGACAACTATAAAAAGAGCCAATATTAATGAGAAGTCATTTTATTTATCACTGTTATTTAGTTATATAACCGATATAAAAACCCTATGTATTTGCATACATATTATGCAAATAGCAACTGAGACTCACTTTCTAGCTATACCAACATGATGTTGGATTTGAACCAAATTCTACACAACCCTTGCATTTGGCTCCACTACATGTTGCTACTCGATTATATATTATTTTATTTTTCACCTATTATTCCTGCCTCTCAGGATCTGGGGAAATCTTATTTTTCATCTAATTGCAGACCTAAATCTCCCAGCAACATGCCATTCACAAATGCAGTAAATCCATATCTGTTGTCAAGTTGTTCACTTAAAAAAAAAGCCCAGGGCCTCCCAGTTGCCTAGGGGTTAAATCTCAAAGTTGTCACCACTATGGCCTGAGTTCGATTCCCAGCCAGGTAGCTAACCCACATACGGAAGCAGCAGACCTCTTCTGTCTGGCCCACTGCTCTCCTCAGCAGTGTATTTCCACCTCTTCTGCTCCCCTCTCTGTCTCTGGTGAATCCCCTCAACCCCCACACCTTTGGCCTACACCCCAGTTCTTCTATGTAAAAATCCCCCAAAAACCAAACACAAAATGCCAGGCACGGCCAAAGACAGAACTCTCTGTCATTACAATAATACATTATTCAGAATTCTCTGGGTAGAGTTGTTTGGTTTCCCATGAATCTTCATTTCTGAATCTCAGCATTGACAATGTCAAGAGATATCCTACTAGGATTTCTCTGAAATCCAGATACATGTGTGGGATGCAGCTGAAAATCTAGTAATGTCTTTAACACACTGCAGACTCTAAAATGGGGTAACAGGAACCTCTCTGAAGAATATCAGAACATAGTACTTTGAGGGCAGGATCCACTTTAATTTCCTCAGCCTTGTTACCCACCAGAGCTGGTGGGCAAGCATTGAATAAATGAGGGTTGCATGAAATAAATGAGGTATCCAGAGAAATACAAAAAGACTAAGTCAGTGAAAAAGCAAAAAATGGCCAACTTTCTTATTTTCCTTTCCGACAAAAATTTGTGACCAAATTAAATGTTTGATGAAAACCTTCCTAAACCTTTATGATCAGTATTATATTTTTAGGAACTAAATTGATCTTTGATGGGGAAGAAATAAATGCATTTGTTAAGAGTTACAGAAGGCATCTATTTATAGTGACAACAAAGAAAGTGCTCACCATAATTAAAAAAAAAAAAGAATCCTACAAAAAATACTGAAAATTTTATTTGTAAATGAAATATCCTTTCATTTCAGTATTTAAGTGGTAAGATGTGGTGCGCCACTGATGGTGAAGAGTGATGGTAATGAAAACTGACTGAAAGACCAGTGTAAACTTTATACACTGGAGAACATCATTAAAATGAAACCCATATTCCTGAGCACCCATATCATAAGCTCCAAGACTTGGGTCATAGAAATTATGTTGTGAGAACAATGAAAAGAACCACAAGCTGTACTTAAGAGCTTTATAAGAATTATTTCACATAATTTTCAAAACAACTGTAAATTATAAACTTCACTATCATTCCTGGGATGGAGGGATACATAAGGGATGTAAGGATCAGAAGGTAAATATAGAAAATAATTCCCTTAGTTTTTATTCTCTATTTCAAACTGTTCTTAATGCTAATAATTACAAGGTTCATCCATGGATCAAAGTCAGATTTTCTTATTTGCTGCTGAAAATACTACCATCATTTTGTAGTGAGAAACTGTAATCTAGAAAGGTTATATGCTATTTAGATCACACCATTGAGCGAGTAGTATCACCAGGATGCAAACTCAAGACAGGTGGACCCAGAAAGCACCATTCAAATTTCCCACTACAGTAATATGTAAATGGGTGGATCCTTCTGAGCAGTTCTGTTATTAGACAAATCTGGAGGTCCATTTCAACTAGGATTTATGTCTAAGTTCAAAAAGCTGCTCCATCAAGGGCAGACTCTCTCAATCAAGGCTATAGGTTTGGGAGAATAGCTGGTAGTTTTTCACCGTGGCATTTCATCCTGAGCAAAGGAAATATTATCAGGATCAAAGTACCACCAAAGGTATTAACATTTTCAGTAACACCATGTGTTTGTAGGTAGGGCACAAAGCTAAGTAGGCAGATAAAGGAAAAATAGAAGTGAGTTAGCAACTGTTTTTAGCAATGGCTAAAGATAGCCAATTATAGAAAGACAGAATGTATCAAAATTATACTAAATTTGAGAGACAAATGTCATAAATATTCTTAGACTAAGATGGAAGGAAAAAAAAACAATGGAAAAATTACATGAAAATTAAAATCACACACCTTTGCATACTAAGAAGATCTATTCTATGTACAATAACGACATTTTTTAATATCAACTCACTCAAAAGAAAACAGTGGTGAAGCATAATAGTGGAAAATCACAATAAACACTTGCATAAAAAAGAAAAAAAATTGGCTTAAGTTATGGTTGCCTGGTGTTGGTTCTGTAATCTTTTAGTGATTATTTTATTTATTTATTAATATTTTACAATTAGGGGCCTCCCCTGGTGGCGCAGGCAGTTGAGTGACGTGCTATGAAGCTGTCTGCAGCCTCTGCAATGCCTGTTCGATCCCGGCCGGCCAGCGAGGGTCCCACATGGCATGCAGACCTCTACTGCATTGCCCGCTTCTCCCCTCAGCAGAGTATTTCGTCAGTCTGCCTGTTCTGTTCCCTGCTCTGGCTCTGGTGAATCCTCTCACCCTCCCGCACATCTGGCCTGTACCCCAGTTCTTGTATAAATAAATAAATCTTCTAAAAAATTTTTATGAATAAGTAGTTATTAGTAAGTCTCAGTAATACCATGAGGAAAAATTACTTCTGACTATGTTCTAGGTAAACATTAAGAAAGTAGAGCACAAATTTCACCGTTACATGGTAGGCCCCCAAATATCTGGAACTCAAAGAGAAGAAGCACATTTTTCCCACAAATTATTAGGAAAAAGTCTTATTTGGTAACAGGTATTAAAAAGTAAGAGTAATAGAAAATTTAAGGTATGGTCGATAGTTTGTGTGGAACACACATGTTTCCTACGGCATTCTAAAACTACTGACTGAATGAGAGCTGCATATTTCAATTCTTGTCTACCATATTGATGAACTTAGCTGGAATTTTTTAGTTCAAGAGCTCACATCCCAGAAAAAATGTTGAATGATTTCCAAAACAGGAGGATCATCATTGTGAAAAACAAGCTAACTAATTACCAAATTAGAAGTTCCTTCCTTGCAGATAAAACCGCTAACACAAAGACTCAGTGTAAAATAATCATTTGCAGAAGATTCTGGACAAAGAAGAGGAAAAGTGATGTAATCAACTTACATTCTCTTTGCAGACTCTTTTTCTTTTTTTAAAGATTTATTTATTTATTTATTTATTTATTTATTTATTTATTTATTTATTTATACAAGCACTGGGTACAGTCAGAAGCGCGGGAGGGTGAGAGAATTCACCAGAGCCAGAGTGGGGAGCAGAACAGGCAGACTGATGAGGTACACTGCTGAGGGGAGCAGCGGGCTCAGCAGGAGAGGTCTGCGCGCCATGTGGGACCCTTGCCAGTGGCTGGGGATGGAACCTGCACTGCAGAGGCTGCGGGCAGCTTCACAGCCCAGCGCTCAACCGCTAAGCCACCAGGGGAGGCCCTCTTTGCAGCCTCTTAATAGTCAAGCGTGAGAACACTCTTTAAGGGGGAATTTAGTAGGCGATGTTGTTTTCATTTATTAGCATTACATTTTCTCCCCAAACCTCCCTCCAAAAACACCTAATTTAGAAACACAAGGAAAAAAATTGATAAAAATAACACACAATTCAAGCATGTAGATTAATTATAAGCTTGCCGACTCACATCAACAGACCCCTAAGAGACTATGGTTCTAACCATCACTTTAAGTACTATATTTAATAGTTCATTCTGAATTTGCTATATAGTAAGTCAAATAAGGGTGCCTCCATAATTTTGGGTAACATTTCGGAGGCAAATTGCAACAGACCAAGAGAATCAATCCAATGATACCACCGGCTGTATGTACATTGCTAAGTCAATATTGAGACTTAATTCCCATGTTGTTCTTGACCTGAAGTCCTCATTTGCCAAAAATGTCCTAAACTCCAATGGGCAAGCATGCTCCTGAGACTGGGGGTAGAAAAAGAATCACTGGTAACTTCAGCCTAACACTTCTCAGCAAGTGTGGAATGGTGCTGTTCTGAACAGGGGCTGGTTCTGACCCCCATGACATACTCATGTAGAATTGGTAAGTTCTTGGGGACACTTATCACAAATCCTTGTCTTGACTTCATTTATCTACACCACATCTCCACTAGTGATTACATAGCATCTCAGATTTCCCATGGTGTAAACCTGAAGGTCCACATCTTGCTTCTATCCTGAACTTGGTCCAGTGTGATTTTTACCATTGTATCAGGATCTTTAAAATATGCAGGACAAACACTTTGGCTCCCTTGCCCTCCCTGGCCTGGTTCCACCAGCCTGGGAGTCCCACTTTACATCTGTTCCTTTTCTCCTCAATACATTTTTTCTTTCTCTAAACAAAAGAAAATAAACAAACAAGCAAAAAATATTTAGGGCAAAAACCTTGCTGTCAACCCTACATTCCTTCTTTAACTTATTCCACAGATTGAGCAGCAAATCCTAGGCTGTGTCTTCTCAACACACGGGGAAACTGACCACTCTTATCTATTTTCACTTGCTCTATTCCAGCCCAAGGCACCATCATCTATTCTAGAAATTATTGAAAATGTCTCCCAACCTGACTCCCAACCCCACCTACCCCTCCCCTAACAATTATCCACAGCAGTAGTGCTCTTTAAAATGCTAAGCTGGATCATGTTATTCACCTACTTAAAATACTCCATCAGTATCCTCTGTCATTTAAAGTTAAGACTTTAAAAAACAATCCTCAAGATCAAATACATCTGTTCTCTGCTCCTAGTTATGTCACTGATAGCTGCTCCTACTTCTTAGCTTTGATGCCTCTACAAAAACCGAAAAGGCCATCTTGCTGTGCTTTCAACATGTCAAACAATGCCCTACTCTCCTCTCTGCCTATCTAGGGTAGCAAGTAGCCCCTTCCCCCCTTAAGATAGTTACTCATATGTCAATTTTATAATGGGAACTGCTCTGTCACTCAAATTACATGCATATCCCAATGTCCTTTCTTCCTCTTTTTATTATTTCCTACATACCAGTCACCTGATATTTTACACGCTTACTTGTTTTGTATATTGTGTGTTGTCCACTCATTGCCCCTACTGGAATGCAAGCTAGAAGACAGGATGCCCCAGCTATGATACCATGACACACAGACAGGTCAACAAATATTTTAACAAACATAAACAATAGAGTTTTGGTTTAAAATAGAGAGGGTTCTAAAGAAATTGAGGAGCTGTAACATATGCTGAAATCCAACTATTTCAAGAGTGCAACTCGATGTCTTTCAGTAAGTTTATACTTTTACAACCATCCTCACAATCCAGTTTCACCTACTGATCCAGAGGAATTTTTAATTGGAGATGTCCATACATCTCCCCCATTATCACACAATGCAGTCAAACTTTTAGCAAGATAACTTTAAAAGTAACTTGTCCATAGAACAGTTACTCATCAGTTTATGACTTCCTTTGTTTCAAGACACAAATACTTTCAAGTTCATAAATTCATACCCAGCACTGTGAGGGTAATGGAAATAACAACATGAATAGAATTTGAATTTTGCTTTTACTAGAAGCATTAGATGGCATACACTGGACATCACTACACAAATCTATACACTAATATTTATTTCATAGCATTAACTCTACCAAATTGGGAAAAGATGTTCTCCACTGAATGGCTTTATATAGTCCCAATGGGCCGAGGTCAGGTCTCTTGCTCACAGGTACCCAGGTGTGTCCTCCCACGATAACAGCCTGTAATATATAAACTTCACTTTTGGGAAAAAAGACTTTTGAAACTGGGGCCTCCCTGGTGGCCCAGGCAGTGAGCGTGCACTGCAGAGGCTGTCCACAGCCTCTGCAGCGCGGCTTCCATCCCAGTCGGCTGGCGAGAATCCCACATGGTGCAGCAGACCTCTCCTGTCTCACCTTCTGCTCCCGTCAGCAGTGTATTTCGTCAGTCTGCCTGTTCAGTTCCCGGCTCGGTCTCTGGTGAATCCTCTCACCCTCCTGCGCATCTGGCCTGTACCCCGGTTCTTGTATAAAAATAAATAAATCTTTAAAAAATAAGATGTTTGAAACTACCATTTACTAATATTCATTATTAATGAACTAATTAATGGAGAAATATAGTTAACCATTGCTTCCAATTAACCTTTTAGAAGTTTTTAGGATATTTGGCGTAAGTGGGGGGTAAATACAACGTTCCATGTATGGGCTAACTTAACTCAAATACCTTTATTGGATGCTTATTTCATAACCTTCCTGGATTTTTAAAAAATCAATTTGAACATTTTATATGTATATGATTCCAATATTAAAGAGAAAATACATCTTTCAAAGTTTAAAAAATAAATACAATAAAAATAATTAGGTATATAAATTGTGTGATGGAATTTTCCAGCATTAAACAAAATCACCCAGATACTCTAGGATGATGAATCAAATTAACTTGAATTGACATTATAAACACAAACAACAGGAAGATATACCTCTAATCAGAGTGGCATTTCATTAACTTGCTTTAGAATATTTATGACTGAAGTCAAGTGAACAAATATTTGTGGTAAAAAGATATGATAGTATTCCACGAATAGAGACAGATCTACCTCAAAATTTGGTTACTTATTATTTTTTAAAAGATTTATTTATTTATGCATACAAGAACTGGGGTAAGGGCCAGAGGCATGGGAAGTGAGAAGATCCACCAGAGACAGAGAGGGGAACAGAACAGGGAGACTGACTGAAAATACTGCTGAAGGGAGCAGTGGGCGAGACAGGAGAGGTCTGCCGTACCATGTGGGATTCTCGCCGGCCAGCCTGGATCAAACCCACACTGCAGAGGCTGCGGACAGCCTCCCAGCACTGCACTCAACCGCCTGTGCCAACAGGGGAGGCCCTAACTCAAATTTAACTCAAACTTATCTCAAACTTATCTTGAAAGGCATTCATCTCAAAAACCAATGTTATAGGAACATTCCACCCCCTGATATTTCTACAGACTCCATCCCCATCCACATACTGAAAAAATCTCAGGCACTGTGGATTACAAGTCCCATTATGCCATGAAACAGACTTCCAAAATTAGGGTAGCTGGAAAGGAGCAAGGTGAATATATAAAGGAAGTTGATGTTGCTGGGAGGAGACTTGGAGGAGAAACATGAAGGACATATAAACACCCTTGGAAGAGGTACTTGGAAGTGACATATGGCCCAGAAACACTTGTGCAGGTTGATCGTTGGCAGAAATAGTGGCAGTCTTTATCTTGATGTGGGGTACTTTGCATTTTCTGTCTGGGATCTATGAACCCATTTTTTGTGATCCCCTGCCAGAATGTACCTTAGACTTGTGGCAAGTTTTGGCTCTCCGCAGCCCACTTCAGACTGACACTGTTTGGCTAAGCGTTTGGCCATGTAGGGATAGGTAATTTGGGAGATTTTATTTGGAAACTACTATTTGGAATCCTTCTTGTCTCTCTTTATGCACACCAATTCTATTAAAAATCTTTCACACTAAGAGTGTGCTTCCTTTATTTTGATGCGTTCAGATGACAGTACCATTTTTAGAGGGCTTAACCCTTAACTCCTTGATTGTATGCTCATTCATCCTCAGTGGTTTTATATTAATTTTCACATCCATACAAATAAATCTATGCTGCAGATCTAACTAAGCCCTATGGGTTTGTCCCAGTTTCCCAGCAGAGCTTTTCAAGGGGAAAACAGTATCCTTGCAACTCTCGTTCACAGCCATGAGGCATGCTGGGCCAGGTGGTTTGCTCCCCAGGTTGGCTATCTGCAGCTGGAAGATGCCACATGTTTTAGTTCTGAATGGCCCTATGTGCTCACCAGGGCCTTCAAAGCGCGTGCAAGATGGAGGGAATAAACGATACTGAGTTTGCAGTGTTTGTGGAAAAAAATCATTCTAAAAGTTCTAGGTTGAAGAGTCCAGATCCACCTCACCCCCTCACTTTTCTCCCTCATCACCCTCCATTAACCAATCTGCCCAAGCCCTACCCTTCTAGATGAAGCATTCATGATCTTCTACAATATTTCTGAGAAAAATAACTTGTACCACACAATTCAGTATTGGACTAAAAGAATGCCCAACTCTTATTTTTATTTTCACATATCTAATTAAAATTCCACAAGGAAAATAACTTTTATATACAACAAATTGGTAGTCCATTACTACTCCTACCATGTATATTCATTGATGCAAATATTTATTCAAGGTTTTTTTCAGAGCTAATTTTTACCAGGCTTTCCATGTAAAATATACAGAAACAATATGAAGGGAGACAAGGGTCTCCCAATGTAGAACTACTGCTAATCTTGCCATGGTTGCCACTAAGCGGCCATTAATGAACATTCATTAAACCAGGCACCTGGCTTGTAACATTTCATTTTATACCTCATCCTGTCCTGTGTCAAATACAGTGTTACATTTCCATTATATAGATATGGCAACTGATGCACAAAGGAGTTAAGTCACATGAAGTGGAAATAAAATCCTGATGAATCTGAGACTCATTTGTACTCTTAGTCTTAATCATACATGACATCAGCTTCTCAATAAAATGTGCAAGATACAGACATAGTATCTCAGAAGAACTGAATGGTTTAAATGAAGATGAGTTGTAAGATTACCCTACAATTGTGCTTTCAGGTGTACCAACTGTGTTAGTACACATTTTCGTTGTTTATCCCCTGAAAGAGTGTCATCAATCTCAGAAAGGTCTGCATGATTATCATCTTCACTATGCCCTCTAAGATCTCCCATTTAACAAATGAGGAATGTAAAGTTTAGAGAGATTAAATGAATAGCTAAAAGTTAGTTTAAAAATCATAGTACCTTGATTTTACTGTGTTAGTATTTCTATCAAATCAAATCAAATCAAAGAGTATCTCCATCTCTATCAAAAAACCTTCCCACATAAGTAACTACCAATAACCCAAGTAAAAGAGCAGACGTACTTTCATACAGTTTCCAAAGGCACTACAATTTAGCATCAATATTTTGGGGAATAGTCTCACAATATGTACTATGCTTTAACAATTTTCATACTTAAATACAATGAATCTACATGTGGGAATTTAAAAAAATACAATTTAGTAAAGGAAGAGGGCGGTACACAGAGAGGGCTCATACCCTTATTCTTACTGCCAAAAAGGAAAAAACTGCCTTTCTCAACAATAAGAGTGTATACTCACTTGATAGAATATAGTACAGCTCTGAAATAAAGTTGTGAAGACCATGGAACAAGGGAAATGATTATGAAAATAAAAACAATGTAAAGTCAAATATCAACCATAATGATTATAATAATGACCACAACCATAACAGTTTGATAAATAATATTTACATTTAGGGTCCTGACCATTTTATTAACCAAATAGAATACTTGTTTCTGATCATAATGGCATATATCAGCATAATGTCGAGAGCAATTACTTCATGGAATAGTTGCATGTCATTGAGAGGAATTTCTCTTTATTCTGACTCTATTTCCACTAAGGGATGTTTGCTATATTTTAACATATATATATTTCCTACTCCTACCAGTTGATGGGAAGCCATGATCTCATATCTAAAGTTAATCCTAATCCAGTATTATTATTTGAATACTTGTTCTGCATGCTTACTAGAGAAAATCTGTAAGTCATTTGTATATATACACAAATACATACATGTATTCACAAAACACAAATAACCTTTTGCATATATGTGCATCTTTACAAATATCCATTCACTTTGACCCAGGAATTCTACTTCAAAGAATGTTTTCCTACAATAATCATAGACACAACTATTTTAACAACATGGAAGCATTTGTTTAAATTAGCTAAATTTATAATCAGTGTTTAGTAATATTGATGTGCACTAAGTCTGGGAGAAAGTAATTCATTTCTTATCAGAAAGCCCTGATTAACAATTATATTGTCTTTAGTTTTCTTCTGATTTTTAAACTATATAAGTTCCTTCCCAAAAAGAGATTGAATCTAGATATTTAAAATACAGCTAATATAAGACTTCGGGTTCTGATGCATTACTAATATTTGAAATGAGGCTTGAGATCATTCCTACAGTTTTTACCACTTCTGACAAGTGGAGCAGAGATGAGGGAGTTGAAAGAGCTGAGATGAATTGAAGGTCTTGCTGATACAATGAGCAATAATAAAATTTATCTAATGGAGGTTTGTAACACACCATCCTGCCCAGTTTGTTAAAAAGATTTTACAGTTCAATGTTAACAGATCAAATCACAGATAATAAGAAGCCTCCAGTGACAAGCCCATTTCCCTAGTGGGAATATGGATACAGGTCAGCTTGGCAATACCCCCAACAGACCTTGTGCCTGGGCTCAGAAAGACTCTGGTCAGTCCTACACTCTACTCTAAATCACACGATCAAATTGTAGCCAAAGAGCCACTTTCTGAAGGAATTCTTTCTTGCCCCCCACCCCTCATTTTAAGTTCAGTTTGCTAGGTCATAAGCTTCAGAAACCCACCTTGCCTTTGGGACCACTAACTGCAGTTTCATTCACTCACTTGAAAGAATTTGAGCCCATGTTGCTTTTGACAAACCTACTTTCCACCAACCCAACCACAAGTTTCCTGACAGCCCCACCAGTTTTGCTCATGGACCTCCCCTAAATAACCTAAAGCTAAACAGACACAAAGTGCTTGCAACAGCAATGTTGTTGTAATGTGAACCCCAGTAGTTCCAATCCCCACGCAGACTGTAATGGATGGCTCATCTATCAAAATTCATTTTTTTTAAAAAAGATTTATTTATTTATGCATACAAGAACTGGGGTACAGGCCAGAGGTGTTGGGGGGGGCGGTGAGAGGATTCACCAGAGACAGAGTGGGGAACAGAACAGGCAGAAGGACTGAAATACACTGCTGAGGGGAGCAGCGGGCGAGTAAGGACAGATCTGCTGCACCATGTGCGTTGCTCCCTGGCCAGGTATTGAACTCGTGCTGCAGAGGCTGTAGACAGCTTCATAGGTTGTGTCTCAACCCCATGTGCCACCAGGAAGGCCCTCATCTATCAAAATTCTAGAGCCCCCTGTCCACTTTGCCCTCCCCACATTGTTCCCACAGGATGTACCAAAAATCTCTGGCACATAAAAGGAACCCAGTAAATCTTTCTTAAATGAATGAAGTAAAAAACAAACTAATAATCAAATGGGAACTAAGTCAGTGGCTCCAGTCATCTTAACACTTCTTTTTCATACAGAATTAATTGGCATTATAAACACTGAATCCCTGTCCTGTAACTTCACAGGTGCTAGCAAAGTCAGCCTCACATTAGCACACCTATATACAATGGTTTGGTTCACAAGCTAAATATTCCATCAGAGGAAAGCCATACTGGAACTTTTTGACATTCCTACTCATCAAAATGACTCATTAAGAGTTGATCTTGGTGTCTCAAGTAATGTCTCATAGTCATTTTACTCCTGGCTGTCTGTAGCGCTGCTTGCTGTGCACACAAGTAATTAACTTGCATTGCTCCACTGGCTCTGACAAGTTCGACGCCAGGTAGTTGAACATGCAAACTGCTTCCCAGGTTAAACTGGGTAACCAAATATCATGTGTAAGTGTCAGTCAATATCAAAGACCTTTCTGACATGAAGTCATGTGAGATGGAAGCCATGGTATCTATGGTTAAATCTCATGCCTTTGAGCTCAATTCAGATCCCTGTGCTAATGTAGTCAGAGTAAGAATAAAGACTTACTTTTTTGCTATGGAAGAAGGTTTGCTTTGAGGGTCCTGAAAATAAAATTGTTTGGATCAAGTTCAACCGGATGATGAGTTCAATAAGGAAAGAAGCTTTGTGTTGCTTGGCAGTAAAGACCATGAATTCTAAAGCCAAACCAAATGAATCTCACCTTTGTTTAGGTGACCTTGGGCCAGTTACCTAAAATCTCTGCACTTAAGTTTCCTTGCTTGTTTAACTCAAAGCACTGTGAGTTGAAGTGCTTAATATGGTGCCCTGCAAACAGTCAGAATCCTATATACTAAGTGTTAGTTATTAGTATTCTCAGCATTAACATTACCCAATTCTGAACACACAGTAGGATCACAAGGTAACTTGAGTGTAACTAAAACTATATTTTTGCAGTTATTTTAGAAAGGAACCCACGATAAACAGCTCATACATTCTTGACTCATGAGTATCGATTTCTCCTAAAAGCTTTAACTGAACATTGCAGTTATCCTGAATCTTTCATATAATTATTTTTCAGTTGGATTTCTTTTTTTAAAAAATGGCTGAATAATTTAGAGAGACACTAATCTAGACTGTATTTTTTTCCTACAATTCTAGGTCAATGAGGCTACATGAGATCAAATGACAATAGAGTGGGCTGGAACTACCCAGCAACTCATCAAAAAGGCTTTTAAAAAGCTGAGAGAACAAAGCCTCCAGCACAGGCTGAGCCATGCATGTAAGCCATGACACAACAAGGACAGACAAAGGAGCGATAATAAAGAGTGGGAAAAAAGGGGCTGAGGCAATAAAGACAAGAGGAGATCCACATGAATGGAGAATTATTACCTTTATAGGTGCCTGGAGAAAGGCAGAACAGGTCGGATTACTCTCCCTTGCAGTGAAGGGCAGTTTAGTGATTTGGAATGCAACAAGGTTGGACATGGGGTTTTGATCGCCAAATAACATTTTGCTAAGGTAGAGGCGGTGGGAGTGGATCATTAACTCAGAATCCCACGCTAAATGAATACATATGACAATGCTGCCCAGAAGTGGACACCTTGGGGGGGTGGAGGGTACCCAAGAAATTCCCCAAATGTACAAGGATCTTCCCCATGCCATTTCCCAACTCATTCACCACTTTTTTGCTTCAGTGAAAATTACTGATTAATTCATCCTCTCTAATTCATGGTTTTTGTTATAAAATCATCCTGCCAATATCTTTGGGAAAGTCTCCAAACCACGTTAGTGATTATAGAGTACAATTATTCCCTATATTCTATCAACTTAGTTCTACATTCCTGAAAAGATAACACATAAACCGTTGTGGCCGACTTCTGAAGCCAACTCCACATGTTACTTTCCAATTCTAGAAACACTAATAAAATGTGTTTTCCAGCTAGTTAGATGTTCCCTGGATACATTAAATGTGCTACTATTGCTAAAGTACTTTAGAGAATGCGATCTGTAAGAATTAAATGAAATCACAATATTCGTTTATTCAATGCCTGTTTATTGTCTCATCTTTCCACCTCCAAATTGGAAAAGGATCACCATAAAACCATGCATCTTATCTGAATAGTTTCCTGTGTTCTCCCAGCTTACAGAACAGTGTCTGATACATCTTAAGGCCCCGACCCCCAAAAAACTGACTAAAAATTAATCATTTGTGATTTATTATATACTGATAAATGATTAATGTATTGTGTAAGTATATAGCTTGATAAATCAATAAGCTCATCAACTTTGACTCTATTTCTAAAGTGTATGTTCATCAGGAAAGCTTGATAAATTGTATTGCATTAAAATTCACCTTGAAGTTAAGGATAACTTCTCTATATCCATACCACTTAGCTGTCACCATATCGTTTTGATGTGGTTTGTATCATGCATATTTCACAGAGGAAAATTGCTGTGTTCAGAGAGGTTAAAAACACTCATTCAAGCTATGAGATTTCAGGAGCAAAGCTAAGATTTTTGCAACCACGTAAATCTGATTCTAAAACCTAGTTTTCTAGTAACTTTGGAAGAGTTGACTCTAATATCTTAAGGAATAAATTAATATATTGCTTTAAGACAGTCTATTATTTTGATCTTGACTTTGTGGGTCAACATAACTGTCTATAGTCTTCCACATCACAGTCTTAGAGAAACATCCTATCTTAGAGACACATCCTGCTCATAGTCTATTTCTTACTCAGGCTTAGAGAAGCTTAGGCGACTTAAAAGCTTAAGGTGTCAGATCTATCTGAGGCAGAACATATATTAACACACATACAACCCAGCCCTAAAATCCATACCAGTCCCCAGATAAAAGTGCCTCTTGGTACCAGGAAGTAATTTAATTCAGCCAGTGGAGCTGCCTGTAAGATAACAGGGAGAGGTGGGGACTGTGGAGAACTTCAAAGTACAAGCTCATCCCAAATAGTGTCTCTCAAACGCCAGGCCCGAGGGCACAAGCAAAAGGGCATGAAAGGTTGCTGGGCCCACTTCAGTATTTCTAATTTAGAAGACTTGGGATGGGATCCAGATATTTGCATTTCTTATTCCAGGTGATGCAGGGGACACACCCTTTGAGAACAATTGTTTTGAAGAGAGCAGCTTCCACTCAGTTCCATTGTGTTGTTGAATTTGACAAAAGCAGAAAAACATTACTATTTTTCAAACAAAGCTGGATTTTCCCATTCTATTTTTATCTTTTAATTAGTGAGTACAAACAGAACTTCAAGACAAAAGTATCCTACCCTTAAAGAACTATGTGCCTCAAATTCATTATTTAGGGGGCAAAATAAAGCATTAATCCACATTTCCCCCGGTAAGCAGAACCCAGTCTGACATGTGCAAAAAAATGAAGTAAAATGGTTTATTTTTGCTTTATTTAGTCAAGTAAATTTTAGAATTTTAATGTCTGCATGAATCTCAGCCATAACATATCCCCACTGCTGAGGGAAAATTACAGACAGGCCTACCCCCACTCTCAACCCCTAAAGATATCATTAGAAAACAATAAAGAGAGCTAAAATCAAAGCAATGAATAACAAATGAATCCATGTTTATGGATGTTTATCTTGCCCAAGATAATGTTTATGTGTATAAGCACCACCCTCTCCCTTCTTGGACTTCTTCCAGGTAACATCTGTAGCACCTTTAAAGGATCTCCTGGAGAGATAAATATGATGATGTTGATGGTGATGCCAAAGTTTACCCAACACTTAGCACTCTCTTTGGCTTTGCCTTGACAAGGCACTTCATCATCATGATTTCCTGACTACATCCCCATTCAGACAATATTGTTATTCTCCCTATCTTCTGAATGAAAAATGGAGGTTAGTGATTAAATATAGCTGATCAGTGAGGAGGCTGGAATTTGAAGTTAGTCTCTTGTGTGCAGATTTCCACCCACATCGTGCACGGCCCTGAAATGTAGGAATTTGAGAAGCTGGGCTCCCTGCGCACCTGAGACACACCAGTTGGAACACAGGGATACGTGATGCTTCCCAAGTCCCACTGTAAAGCTATGAGGTCTCACTACCAGGGTTAACAAGCCCAAAACCATCTCGTCCTGTGAATCATGAATAAGGGGGACAAACTGCTTACTTTGCTCATCAAAACAAAACAAAGCAAAACAACCCACCCTGGTCATATCTGGATGATTAGTCCTGCACTTGGGAAAGCAAAAACAATGACTCGAGCTGGCTGTCATGCACAATACATTACATTTCTTGTTCCTGAGACAGATCCATTGATCTGTTTTACTAAGACTCAGTCTCGAGAGTTGACTCCATAACTTAAGTTTATGACTTGATCAAATGATGCAGAAAAACAACCCCAAAAGCTAAATGATTATATTATGTACATTATAGAGTGCTATGTTCATGGCAGGGCAGCTGACTATACAAACAGGGAATCTATCACCCTGATACAGATGGTCTAATTCAGGGCTCAGCCTCAGTAGTTGAAGAAGAGACTGCTGCACCCCCGGGGAGATGTAGACAGTCATGCACTGTATGTTAAGAGCCATTTATGGCGCTCCCACTGTATACTAAGCACAGGAACCCAAGGTGAACAATGCAGAGGTGGCCTAACCTTCAAGAGAATGCATTCTAATTGGGCAGAAAGGCATTAGACAAGGAAATAGCTATAAATAACTGTATCTTTGTGAAAGAAGCATATGAAATAACAGATATAAAGCCTCCTGAGGAGTAACATTTAAGCTGAGCCCTGATGAATTCATATAGATGAAGAAGAATTCCAAGCACACGGATCAGCATGACCGAAAGTCGTAATGGAGAAAACAAAGATAAGAAAAACATAGAAAGCTGGAGAGCAAGGCAGGTTTCAAACTCAACAGATGTGAATGAATGAAGAATAGTATTCTCTCAAAGTAGCAAGAGAAAAAGCAAGCGCACTCTGGACTCCAGTGGTCCAGGAAAGCTTCTCAATAAAGGGAGCTGATCAAGTGTTAGAGCACAGAGGGTATATCTGAGAGAAGAAAACACAAGTTACAGAAGGGAAATAAATTTTGGGAACAAAACTGAAACCAACATGATCGCTATTTTCTCCCATCCAAAGAGGGTCATCCCAGAACTTTTTTTGGATGGATATTGCATGGCAGTTGCCACCCACTGCCTCCACCAACCCTTCCTGCTCATTTACACAGATACACTTTCAGATTGACAGGGATGATCAGACTACCTAAAAGTGCCATTGTTTCATCCCAAAGTCTTCATGGGAGGCTTTCAGGTAGACTCAATAGGGTGAAACTGGCAACTCAAAGTCAATTTTATTGAAATTGTATGAAAACAGGGGCCCATCACAAGCAAATGAAATGGAAAACACTAAAAGTGTCTTACAAGGTGCAACATTCTTTTGATCAGTCACTCCAGGAGGGTGTGGAATGAATTTCTTCTACTTTCTGATAGAGAAACTACTGAAGGACACCTGTACTCAGAGAGGAGACAGGTATCACCCTGCAAGTCTAATGATTACCTAATTGTTCCCTATGATGGGAAAGAATTGGCAATTGCCTACACCAGAAGACCATGTTTAGTGATTACATGTTTTCATGCTCTCCAGAAAGATGCTGCAGCCAAGTCAATAAATTCATAGAGCACATTATACAGCACAGTGCATCATTCACCTAGAACTGCACAGCCAAAGAAGCAGAGCAGATGGCAAGTGAGAAAGAAATATTGATCACCATGAATAATTTTTACTAAAAAGCATATAAAAACTGGATTTTAAAATATTTCAAAATAATTTATTCACTGTGTTCTCACTGTTTTACATTTCTGTTTATAAATATTTACAATGCACTACCTTCATAAAATAATTATTATTCAGTGTTCACAGTAAAGAGAAAGGCATCCGAGACTGACTGTTTGTGAGTATGTCTCTACTAATCTGTGTGACAATATTTTAATTTAGCATTAATTCTCAACTCTTCCCAGTTAAACATACACGGCTTTATTTGCTCTCTGTTTCAGGTGGTATTTATAGACATGCAACATGCATCACAGTACCAGTTTTTATTTGTATTGATTTAGTGATACCAGGAAGAGACTTGAGTTAATATTAATGAGGGATACTAACAAGTGCTCAACCCAACTTCCTATGTACTTTAGACAAGTCAACAGAATTAAAGAAGAAAATCAGAGTGATGACAATAGCACAAAGCAATTTCACTAATGAACGTTTTAAAAGAGTAAGAGAAACGCTGAGGTACTGTTCCAGGACAAAGATAGCTAAATAGTCAAAAATATCACTACATCCTGAAATGGCTCTGAAAACAAGGCATGCAATTATTCTCTCGCACTTCTGACAGACAAAAAAAATCTCAACATAAGGATATGTAAGTTTTAGTATATTCTTCTACTTAAACATATCAATCACAGCCCCACATCATCTTCCTTAGGTAATTGGCTTTGTATTTTCCTATAATCAGCCTCTGTATTTAGTGTGTGCTACATCCATTGAGTTTGATGTTGAGTTGGCTTTTAGAATAGAAATTGATAAATGATCAATTTATCTAGAGCTCTTTAAGCTATTCAGAGTAGGATCTACTAGATCCTTGTTACATATTTGTTCAATGAACAATGAGGTTGAAGGGCAATGATAATAAATCTGACCAAAAGTTGCAGTAGAAGGTTCTGAGATGACTCATATGTACCTGGAATATTACTATCATAATTGTCTCTTCTGTAGCTCTCTTTCCTTGCAGGACAAATGTGTGAGTAAACAGCCAGCTAATCTGTAAAAGGTATGTAGAGGGGTGGGGTGTTACAGTGATACATGCAGTGTAAATAATTAATGGAATGAAAATTAAAAATCATTCCTCATGCCCTGTGTGGAGAATGGGAATGAGACATCTATTGGAAATAAAGTCATACAAGACAATTCTGAGATAGAAAATTCCATTTTTTCATAAATAAAATTGCATTAGCTCATATATGCTTTCATTTTCCATGTAAACTAAGGGGTTGGTATTTGTTCCTTTCTCCAGAAATAATAAACTTGGCAACTCTACCTCTGAAATTGAAATGCTTTTTTTTAATGAACATAACTTATATTGTCTTACCTATTTTAGGAAAGATGGAAAAAATAAGAATTCTGTGACACTCCACAATGATATGAAACAAAGCATTTTTATTTTATTTCAGACAATATTAAAATCATCTATTGTTAAAGGAGAACTTTCCAAGTACATTAGTGTATACATATAGATATATGTGTGCCTGGAAATGCTATTATTTCAGAGGAACTGAAACAAAATAAAAATCTTAAATTCCCCAGAGTAATACAGTATGATAATCACCATGCACATTCTCCTGCCAAAGTAAATTTAAGATGAGGATATTTTTAATAATGGGTAACTGTAGGGGAATTTGACATTTAGTTATAATTGAGCAGGCAGGTTTCTAGATAACTATATTGCTCAGGTTCCAAACATACATATAAATAGATTTAAGTCACAGTTGCACTTTTAAGGATTTTATTCTTGATGCTAATTCACATTATGTAGATGTTCATAAATTTTTCCTAAGTCCAAAATGAGCCAGCATAGCACTTCAGATTATAAATATTATTTTAAAATTAAAAACAATTTGAACATTACCATTGTCATTAGCTAATGGTTTTTATCTTCCTCTGGGACAATAAAAGCATTAAAATTCAATTTAGACAACATTTACTACTCATAAAAAATGGTCATTAACATGTTCGTGTTAAAAACATCAAACTTCCTATTAGGTCACAAAAAAATAAAGACTTGGGATCATAGGTGAAGGTCTGAAAAAAGACTGAAGTAGAAAAGATACTGAAGTTCAAGGATATGACATATAATGTAGCACAAGTCCAGGGCTGACAGTAATTCTTATCCATCATGTTTGCAGCCTAAACCATAGCTTAGATCTAAGAATAAAGGTGGGAGTTAATTGCTGGGAGATGCCATTATGTATGGTGATTAAATTGAAATAGTACTATGATTATAACAGTGTATCACAAGTTGATTTGATCAGACCGTTGTTAGGAAGTTTCCCAGGATATGTTAGTGTTCTTCAATCAAACTCCACAGCATGCACCCCTTTTACCGGAATTGATTTCTCTTCAAGCCCTTCCTTTCCCATCTGATTTGTTAAGTCCTCTGCTCCACATCTCATTGAGATATCCTCTCCTGCGTATCTCCTGATCTTCCTTCTTTATGCTGCAGAATTCCCATAATTTCACCGCAAAATATTTCTAGTGGAAGACTGCTATAACTTAGCTCAAGAAAGAATAATGGTTGTAGTTTGGGATTTCTTAAGGGATAAAAGGAAGTATCTTATGAGTGTCAGTATCTGAAAAATCTTTATCTTAAATTCTCCCTCCTGCTTCTCTGGAGTCCATTCTCCCCTCTCCAATCGAGTCTGCCCTAACTGTGCTGTTTTTTTGGGTGGTAATAAACATCTTCCCCATGAATCTCTGCAGGTCCCGATTGCTTTGCTTACTTCATTAAATAGAAAAGCTCCACAAGCCAACCCAGCCTTTATCTATCATTTTATCTTATACAGGCCATCAAAGTGACAGGAGCAGAAGGTATTTATAGCTTCCTGAGCCCTAAGAATTGTGGACAGTGATTCAACTCCCTTGCCTGCCCCACCTCACAACACTGTATTCACCTGTAAGTGAACATGTGCAAATTTACCACTAACATAATCCTTGCCCATCATCACACAACCTATATACTGACCCTCAAAAAAGAGAAGTTTAGCAGGAAAGTAGGTGTACATTCATACCTGGGCAACAGACTGGTATATATAGTGGGTTGTGAAAGTTGGACATAGTACAGTTTTAGGTGCTAAAGTCAGCATAAAATGTGAAGCCAAGCAGGGTACATCAAAATTACCATCTAAATTTCCTTAAGGAGACAAAATGATAAGACAATAAATCTGTTCTCATTCCAGCATTACAACCATCTCTTTGACCAGGGAGTAATAAATATAGTAGTTGACTTTAAACTTAGCCTGGTATGGGAATAGCTATATCTTTAAAAGTTCAGAATCGGGGCCTCCCTGGTAGCGCAAGGGGTTAAGACACAACCTATGAAGCTGTCTGCAGCTGCTGCAGCACAAGTTCAATCCCCAGCCAGGGAGATACCCACATGGTGCAGCAGACCTCTCCTGTCTCTTCCCCTGCTCCCCTCAGCAGTGTATTTCAGTCCATCTGCCTGTTCTGTTCCCCATTCTATTTCTGGTGAATCCTCTCCCCCCCACACCTCTGGCCTGTACCCCAGTTCTTGCATGCATAAATAAATAAATCTTAAAAAAAAAAGTTCAGAATCACACAAAGTCACTCTATGAACAAGCCCTAATATCTGAAAGAGCAGCAGATTCATACAACCTCACTCCTCATGCTCCTCAGGAGTATATGTGCTCTGGAGCAGGGTGGGCAGTGGAACCACATCTATCAGGTATATGGAAGGATCTGTGATTCCTTCCCCCTACTCTGAACCTCTTGCCCTCCCTCACTGAGTGTAGATGAATATGATGAGTTTAAAGAGTGTAAAGAACATCATCATTGTCCTTCTACATTGAAGAAGAAAGAACATTACTGACTCTGGAGTCTAGAAATTATGTTGCTCGCGTGTGAAGCAGTCATATTTGGACAGAGGCACTGATACTCAGGTTCTCGCCAGGGGATTGTTTGTTTGTTTTAAGAACAGTTTTAGGTCCACAGTAAGACTAAGGAAGCAGAATGATTTCCCCCATCCCACATATACAGAGTTTTTCTCTTGTTGTGAACCACCCCCAGCAAAATGATGCATCTTTGACAAGCCCATACTTTATATTTGGGCTTACTCCTGGTGCTGTACAGTCGATGGGTTTTGGACAGATATATAATAACGTGTATCCATCATTATAGTGTCACACACAGTATTGTCGGTAACTAGGACCCCTCTGTGCTCCTCTTATTCATCCCTTCCCCACTCTAGTCCTTGGCAACTAATTTATCTTTTTACTGTCTCCGCAGTCTTGCTTTATCCAGAATAACAGAGTTGGAATCACACAGTATGTCCCTTTCTCAGCTTATGCCTAGGTTTTTAAATACCAAAGGATAAAGTCAGTGACGGTAAGGTTTACCCTCAGTTCCTTTTCTGTTCCTTCTCTTCCCCTGAGATTCTATTCTAGTACCTCTTTTCTCTTTATTTTTGCTTCTCAAGTAATCCTTTTTTTTAAAAGATTTATTTATTTATGCATATAAGAGCTGGGGTACAGGCCAGAGGTGCGGGGAGTGACAGGATTCACCAGAGACAGAGCCTGGAACAGAACAGGCAGACTGACCTAAGTACACTGCTGAGGGGAGCAGCAGGGCGAGTCAGGAGAGGTCTGCTGCGCCATGTGGGTTTCTCCCTGGCCGGCCAGGGATGGAATTTGTGCTGCAAAGGCTGCGAATTGCTTCATAGTATGGTGCTTAACCCCTTGTACCACCAGGGAGACCCTTAACCATCAGTAGAATAACAAAGATGATGCAGGGTATTGTGAGATGGATTAAGCTCTGAGTTAGCTGGAGTGAGAGAAACCTCCTAAAGGAAGTGATTTAAGCTGAGTCCTCACTGATGAGTTTAAGAATTTAATCAGATGACCACAGAAAGTCTCAGAGTAGTCTCAGGGTAGTGAAAGGTTTTCAAATTGATCTTACTGTAGATGTAGGGTTTGCAGGGTTAGTTGTGGGCTCAATGTGGGGCAAGAAGGTAGGTACAGCAAGAAAGCCATTGTTGAATCTCAGAAAGTATGCTAACTGATGGAAAGTCTCTGTAAGACAGCAACACACACAGGAGGGATACAGTCATATTTCCATGTAGAAAACAATTTGCTCACAAGAAGGTAAACCTGGAGAGATGTCCTGAGGCAGGGAGGCAAGAGATGATTTGAGGGTGGTAAGAGTGAGTGTGTGGAGAAAAAAAATGGAGATGAGAATTTCAGAGATAAAAGCAACACACACTAGCTAATAATTCGTGTAGATAGAGGAAGGAAGGAAACCCAGGTCTGAAGCTAATGCAAATACACCTGTGGATTTGCCATCCATTGGGACAAGACTGGAAGGGGAACAGGTGGAGGTAAAAAAGCAGAAGTATGGCTGGGAAAAATACTAAACTGGGGTATAAGGTTACCGGAGAAGCCCCCACCCCTCTTCTCCCTATGTCTAGGAGGAAGTAGAATACACCAGCCTTAAGATCAAAAGGGAGATCTCGGGGAGAAATATCAATTTAATAGTGCTCTTGGAATAGGTGGTAATTTAAACTATTATGAGGTTGCCTGGGGAGACAATGTATAGAGTAAAAAGAGAAGGGACCTCCAGATGCCTCCATAGAGGAATTCCAACAGTTAAACGAATTTAACGAATGACAGTGATTTGACCCTTTTATCACTCAAATGATAAAAATGTTAAAAGATAGCTTGTCACTCTCAGATCACAAAACTGCATATAATTCTCCTTCACTGCTCAAAGCAAAATTGTTCAGAAAAACTTTAAAATACAGGCTAAGGAGTCACGTGCCAAGGTGGCCCTCTGAGATCAGTGATGGCTTCCTAGGGTCACTGTATGACTGCTGAGATCTGAGAAATGGTGGGATCCTTAATCAATTAGTTTTCATTTTAGTTTGATTTATTTGTTAATACCAGTCCAGCAAGACTTTATAGAAACAATTGCCATCATCAACACAGCATATGCTTTTTGGTACATTAGTAAAAAAATAAGCAATTTTATAAATTGTTTTTGAAATGAAATCAATGCACACCCAGCACCTCATTCCAACCCACCTGAAAATACTTTCCATAGCCTGCTTCTGAGTCAGGAACTGAAATGAACACTGGAGACACACAGGAAAATTCACTGAGTCCTCTGACTTCAGGAAGACAAAAGAGGGCAGAGTGGGAGGTACCTTGTGGCTGAATATTCCAAATGGAGACCTGTGAAGAATTCCTGCCACCATCCAGAAGGATGCTTCTGGAAAGGTTATCTGAAGAAAATATGAAGCCTTGATGTAAAATCCCAGTGTTGAATGAAAGCATATATTTCTTTTTTTTTTTAAGATTTATTTATTTATTTATCTATCTATCTATTTATTTATTTATTTATACAAGCACTGGGTACAGTCAGAAGAGGAGGAGGGTGAGAGAATTCACCAGAGCCAGAGCGGGGAGCAGAACAGGCAGACTGACGAAGTACCCTGCTGAGGGGAGCAGCGGGCGCCACAGGAGAGGTCTGTGCACCATGTGGTACCCTCACCGTTGGCTGGGGATTGAACCAGCGCTGCACAGGCTGCAGGCAGCTTTGCAGCCCAGTGCTCAACCGCTGCGCCACCAGGGAGGCCCAAATCATATATTTCTGACAGAGCACAAAAGTATAGTCAACACAGGTTAAAGAAATATGGATCCTCATCAAATTTTGGAAAGGTAAGACTATTAAGAAACTAAGACCACTAAAAGCGATGGTTCAAGGAACAAGTCTGGTTTAATCAGAAAGGACATCATATCTCCTAAGTAGCTGTGTAAGAGGCCTCAAAGAAAATACTGGACAGACTGCATTAGAAATGATGATCATTTCCAATTCTAGTAATTAGCAGATAGATTTCAGTTCAGTTCGGATGGGGATAAATCTCTCACAGCACAAAATAATGGCTCAGAACAGGCTGAGAGAGACCAAAGCATTCTTAATCGTGTTATCACATCTGACAATGATTATCATCTTTAAGAGCCATAGGCCAATCCATGGGCTCAAGTACTACAAAGAAAATAATTTTTTGACTAATTTCAAGTGGCTGCACATCATGCAAAGACAGTGAGATGAGAGAGAAAGATGGCATGGGTTGAAGTTGCTGGGTCCATCATCACAAGAATTACTTGTCTATACCACAGGACAAAGATTATCTCAAAGCTCCCATGATTTCTCTCAGGATACTGTATTCTTCAGTGTAAGAAAGCTTTTAAATAGAGTGCCATGAAGCAACTGAGCTTCCTTTCCAGTTTTGACTCCTTATATTAAAAATTTAAACTAAGTATCTAAAAATATGCAATTTCACACTTCCTATGGCAGGCATAAATATGGTGAAATAATTACCAAAGTTGAGTCAGTCAGTTCAGGTATGAATCAAAATCTCCTGGGTGAATGAATAGAGTTCTTTACCCAATTATTACTAAAGTGCAAGAAAGCAAATGCAAAGTAGCCCTAACATAACCATACAAAAATAGCCTGTTATCAATGGTTCTTTTAAAAATTATTAACGAAGACCATTTAAGGCAGGTTTGCTGCCTGTTCTTGGGGGCTTCAATCTGAAAAGAATCACTGTTAACATTCCCCAACCTGTCATTTGCTATTTTTCTTTCAGCTTTCACTTCATTGAATACCTATTAGGAGAAAAATAAACAAAAACAAAATACACTTCCTTAGGACCTGAAGTCCCAGATGCTCCCACAGTCATGAATATAGGAAGGTATATTTTGGCGATATACTTTTCACAATAGAAGTATAAACAAAATTGCATGTACACAACAGGAAACAAGATGGCAACAAATTGGTCCATGATGGGAGCAAAAAGGTTTTCAGGAGGGACAAAAGAATTCAGTGCAAGGATGAAGACCATATGCAGAGCAATCTCAGAAGAAACTTTGTCATCTATGCTCAGAAATCTAACACTTGATCTTCGGTCATGCAAAGCCATTCAGGGAATCCCTGGAGACAGAGTCCTGAGCAGCTGCGCAAGGTTTACCGCATGATTTGAGACAGTCGTGGCAGTGGTTAAAAACCAAAGGCTTAGGAGAGGCAGTGTCCTCAGTTTCACTGCCTGAGCTGCCGTTTGTCAGCTGTGGAAACTTAGTTCCTTAACCTCTCTCTGGCATAAATTCCTCAATTATCATATTAGGACAATATTGGTTCTTGGGTAGAGTGAACAAAGCAAAAGGTAAGATACGTTATACCTTTGCTGGGAAAGTAGAATCTCGTAAAAACTACTCAAAGCCTCTCCAGAATTAGAGTTTTTTCTCTACCACTGTCCAGAACCCCCCCAAAAAAACTGTATTAAAATAATCTGCTTACTTAAACCCCATTTTCCCCTTAGAGACAAAAAAGCCTATCAAACATGTTTTGTTGTTTTAAAAGTCACTGGGTCATTTCAAAGTCATTTACCATATTCTACTAAGCTGTTTAAAAAAAAAAAAATCAGGCCATTGGCAAGACCATTTCAGCATTCCCATTAAAACCTACCACATGTCATGGTCCCATGGCATTATTTTATTCATATTTCTCATTAAGTGCCTTTGCCTCTTCACTAGAATGCTAGCAAGTTGAGCTGTTACTGAAAGTGAAGAAGAAATGCTTTTCTCTTTCCCTGACAGCTATATTCCCACTGTGACAAAGATAATCATAGACATTAACAGTGGTAACAAGCTATTAGATCATCAACTCCGTGCTTCTTCCAGGGCGGGTAAAGCTTCTAAAATAACACAGTATGATGACTGCATTCTCAAAGGTAAATACATTAACTCTCACTCTCAATTAACAAAAAGGCTCTTTATACATAACACTAAATCCCTGTGCTTTAAAAAATACTCCAGGTATCCACTCCGGCCTCTTCTTCAGAGGTATTCAAACGTCTCTCCATCACTTCTCTCTTTAACACACCTGATCTCCTGTTTCTGTGGTTACTTTTGCCACTCCAGAAGCAGTCAATCCCTCTGCCTCACTGTATCCTTAGCAACCGTCACTCCATATTTGGAGAACATATCCCATTCTTGACCCCTCCAACAATAGTAATAAAATGTGAAAAGAAATGCACTTGGGGGGTGCTTTGCGCACAGTTGAACTCCCAGCACCTAAAACAATGCCTGAGCTTAGTAGGTGACCAATAATTCTTCCCTGAAAGAAGAGTGAATAAGTGAACAAAGAGACCACAGTTTTCCTTCTTGATTCCCTGTAAGACAAGTGTTGTTCTTGGCTAACAAGCATCAATTCTTCTCCTTCTAAAGAGAAACTCAGATGTCCTTTTCCTTTTGGGAAACTGGCCCCTTGCTCAGTTTTTCTGAATAAGATAAAAGCAAGGTACCAGGACCCCTCTGGAAAAAGGATGCAGGCAGAAATCCAGACCTAGCAATTAGAGACATTTATCCTATTGAACCTTCCTAGGAAGTGTTGGGAAAAGGAGTTCTCATTCCACTGGTACTACAAACCATAAGGATAATTGAGGCCTGTGGATGCCAGAGAGAACCACAAAGGAAGACTACACCTGGAAAGGAAGTCAAACCAGAGATGTGTGCAGATCCAGACTTCTCAGTTCATTTAACTATTAATTCCAAATTTTGCCTCAGTCTAAATTATCCCAGATTTTCTGTTACATGCTCTTAAAAGAGTCCTAAAGATTGGGTGATCTCCAATCTGAAGTTTGCCCAAGTATCAGTGATAGTCTTTCAGTGAGTGCCTCTTTGCACTCTATCTTAATTTTCATCTGAATCTGCCATTCCCATAATGCCCAGACACTGGGCAGAACCACCGCTGCAGAAATTAGTCCATCCCTGTGTCAGGCATTATATGTAGTTCCTCATACTGTAACAGGGTGGTGGTGGTCCCCAGGTCCTCTGACACATGCAAGAGAGGGTAGAGTTGAGCAGGAAAGAGAAGAGGCTGGAAGAGAAGACTCGGAAGGAAAAAAGAAGGATGGAGAGTCAGAAGGAGACCTGGAGAAGGCCCAAGAAGCAAAGAGATGTGAAGAAACTGCGCTTGCTTCTTGGTCCTGGACTGGTAAAAACAGCTATGGGTGACAGACCCGTAGGTAGGTTAACAATGGCAGCTTTTGTCCTGATTTTGCTGCTTCTGTCCCAGAAGTGCTGGGTCCCTTCTGTCCCTTGCCTATGGGGCACACTGGGAGGTGGCAGGCTTTCAGGACTCGCCCTTCTTTGGCCAACTCTGTCTGGTGGGACATTTACCCATGAGGGGATGGGTAATTTCGGGTACTTTTCTCAGAAACTTTAATTCATCCCCATTTCTATATTGCACACTTACTGTATTAAAGTTCCTTTCCATTGAAGGTCCTACATACTAGAGTATGTTTTGTCTTGATGTGGCGGATGACAGAGCCTATTAAGAACAGGAGGTTTGGTGGTTCAGGGGTGCTGCTCTCCCATACTCTGTATAATACATGCATCAAGTACTATCCATTCCATGGTTTGACTGTCTCATATATTGCTGTGACTTTTAAAATAATCAGTCTATATACTTTGAAGGGATGTTCATTATACAAGCCAACCACAAACCTGACCATTAGTCTACTAAAGTTTATCTCCTTTTGCAGGTTCACAAATGAGCGTGGGATCAAAAGCCCAAATGCTGAAATGATTAAGCTGGACTAATTATCACTGATAATAAAAACACTGTCATCCTGCTCAGTCTACTTAGATAATTTCTAAAAGAAACCTGGGCCTTTTCTTTAAAGGAGTAAGTCTCTGCTTAAAAAAAAAAAATTCTGAAACTCTATCTGATTTAATCAGAGCACACATCCCCCCCAAGAAGGGATTTTAACAGAACAGTCTTTCCTTTATTAGGAGCTGTCATTTCTCATCATACCATGTCTAAATTTGTTCAAATGTTTTCACTAATTTTCAATAACTTGGTAAAAATGTTCTAGAAGAGGTAAGATACCAAAAGGAACTCTAATGTAAGAACAAGCTCATGTCCTACAAATTTAGTGTGCTTAAAAAAGGTCTTTTAGAGTTGAAAGTAAACAGATGTCTTCAAATTTCTGCAACAGAAGAGAGCAGTGCCAAAATAGCACATTGATGCAATAAGCCTTACTAATTACCGAGCCCAGGTATTTTGGGCTTCTCATTTACAAAATTAAGACAGAGCTAAATCTGCAGCAATAAAATATACCTGTAGTCAGCTTACCTGTAGATATGCATCCCATCTGGATTAAAATACGCACACTACAATTCATGCAATAGAGAGAACATTTCTAAAGGCAGGACCAAACTATTAAATACAGGTACCCCTGCTTCTCCAAGGTTGGCTTTTATGAAAGACCTACATTTCGACAATAAATCCTCACTTAACATCCTCTATAGGTTCTTGGAAACTATAGCTTTAAGCAAAAACAACTTATGAAGAAAGCAGATCCTCCCAATAACTTCATGTAGCTTAATGTCAGCTATGATTTTTTTTCCTCATCAATGTTATAACAAAATGATGTTGAGTGAAATGACATTATTCAAGGACCTGCTGAATTCATTTGCACTAACTATTCATTTTCAATTCACAAAAGGTGGAAGGCGAAAATAGCATTCAAGGTTGGCTTTGCAGCAGCCTTTCAAGTGGCAGTGTGCACCACAAGGAAGTGAGAGTGGTCCTGCCAAGCTCCTTGCCCGGGATCTACTGTATACAGGCTGTGTACGTGTCACATCACTTCTGCTTTTAATCTAGATTAGTGTTACTTCAGGTTTTGCCTGTTATTTGGTATGACTTGGTAGGTATTTTCGGGTCTGGGAACACTCAAAAATTTTTCCATGTAAGTTAAGAGCAACTGCTTGTGGGCTTTACATGACTTCAAAATGTTTCAAAGGATCTCTGCTCCTAAACAGTGGTGGAAACCTGTCTCCCACAGAAAAGTGTGTGAATGTGGGCCTGATATCCTCCGTTCAGTCTTCTCAATTATGTCCTAAGTCCTTATGAAATAATGTCTAAATGAAATCTTTCTCTGCTCCCTGAATTAAATTCGTCTCTGTTCCCCCTTCCAAACTTCTCTGGCAGAGTTGGAATTAACATCTTTCCTTGTCACACAGTATTTTGTTTCTCAGCTTCTGCACATTGTGAAGTTCCACTCCAAGCACAGCCTTGATCATGCATCCGACTGGAAACTTATCATCCAGCGTGATTTTATTTATTGCTAGTCAGGGTGGAGCTGACTTTGGGTTTGTATACAGAAGATACAAAATAGCGATCCCCAGCTGTGCCTTGATAACCTTCCAGAAAAATGAGTTTTTAATTTTGTGCTGATTCATTAGTAAATGAATCAGAAGTCCAGAAATATAAATAACAAATTATACTTTGATAAAAGGGGGTAGACAATAGTAAAAATATAGTGAATGTGTCAATCAATCGAGAAACTTGGCTAGGCACAGGGAAGCTCATTTATTTATTTATTTGTTTTTTAAGGGAAGCTCATTGAAACAGTGATTTTAATAAGTGTAGGATTTGGGCAAGTCACTACTTGTCTCTGTGCTTCATTTCTCTCACCTCTGAGATAGGAACAGCAATGATGTCTACTGCTGGGGCCATCCTCATGGTATTAATTTCAGTTTTAATTCTACATTAAGATTGCCTGGACATACATTAACTAGCTCAGCGATATAGGATAGAGCCTGCTAACTTTATTAACTTAGCAAAGGCACCTGGAAAGAGAAAATAAATGTATATATAGGATATGTGCATTTGTCCTATATATTTGTCAATCCCCAGCCAGGGAACTATCCACACAGCACAGCAGACCTCTCCTGTCTCGCCTGCTGCTCCCCTCTGCAGTGTATTTCAGTCAGTCTTCCTGTTCTGCTCCCCACTCCATCTCTGGTGAATCCTCTTGCCCTTCCCCACACACCTCTGGCCTATACCTCAGCTCTTGTATGCATATATAAATTAATCTTTTTAAAAAAAGTATACAAAATTCCCTACTAGATTGGGAAGTTTGGGGTACTGTTGCTTAAAATTTGTTGGTCAAGGTAAAAAACATGTACGGACCATATTCAATGGCCACAAACTCAGTTCCACCACTCTGCTATCTACTGCAGGAGTATTTCACAGGACAGCCAGGTGAAGAAGAGAAGAAAGAAAAACATACCCAATCCATTCATGATTTATACTGCAACTTAATCATACAGCAAATCCTCACTTAATGTCCTGAATAGCGTAAAATTTGCTTAAAACTGTGGCTTTAAACAAAATGTCTGCACTGAAAGCAGATGCCCGGAAAACCTCATCTCATTCAACGTTGGTAGGAATTGGGTTTTCTTCCATCAATGTTATAATGAAATGACATTGAACAAAATTACGTTATTCAGGGACCTGCCATTGTACAGACATCAGGGTCATTCTACAAAACCCTTTACATCATAGGAATTTCAGTAAGAGGAAGAAGTAGGAGAAAGCCAGCTGTCCAATGGCACTATGTGCTCTGGGTCCTAAAAGGTTTTGATTCAGTAGCTAAACTCATACAGATAAATCCTAGACTATGCAAATTGTTCTTCAACCAGAGCTAGTCTATCACTAGTAACAGTACATTATAGACGAAGAAAGTGCAGATTAATATCAAAAAAAGCTTTTTACAGAATTAAGCCTGACAAATATCCCAGTCACCCCCTGATGAATTCAAAAGGTTCAAAAAACATAGATAATTTGATTCTCAAGCAGCATGAGATGGCCTGGCCGTATGGAAAAGGGAGTTTCAGTCTGTTTCAAAGAGTTGTTCAAATTGATGTGTCCTAAGTTCACCTTAATCTAGAGTTCTGATTTTCACTGCTATCAGGTGATGGTGAAATCTAAGCACCAGGCTAAAGGAAAAGATGGCTGAAATACTGTGTTTATCAACCATATGATGCCACCCACACAGCTCAGAGAGTCACCCATGCCAATCCTAAGTATAGGACACTAATACATGAAAAATGCATTATAAAATACATGCCCTCCCATGTTCTTTGCAGCATGATTCACAATAGCTAAGACATAGAGCCAAATAAGGTGCCCACTAATACATGAATGGATAAAGATGTGGTATCAATACACAATGGAGTATTGCTCACTTATGAAAATATGAAATCTTGCTATTTGTGACAACATGGATGGACCTTAAGGACATTGTGTTAAGTCAAGCAAGTGAGAAAAAGAAAGACAAATTATTTCACTCATATGTGTAATATCAAGAAACAAGGCAAATGGACAAGCAAAACAAAGCCAAGCCTTAGATTCTGACAACAGAACAGTGATAGACTGGTTAGAGGAGTTTGACTGGATGGTGGTAGGTGGCAGCTAGACCTTTAGTGGGGTGCTTGATGAGGTACATACTGTTGCAGTGGTGTGAAGCTATACACCTGAAATTTTTGTTTGCTTCCCAAGGGACATCTACTGTCTGGAGAGAGCTGGTTGTCACGACTGGGAGGCCATACAATTGGCACAAGATCGGTAAAGGCAAAGGATACTGTTAAACATCTTCCAATGCACACACAAAATGTCAGTAACACTGTTAAGAACCCTGTTATTACTGATTATAACATAAGGTATTTTTGCTTGCTGCTGTATTCCAAGTATACAGCAGTTGCTCAGTATATATTAAACGAAATCACTTTTAGTGTACAGGAACTAAGAGAAATAAAAAAGAGATAGCCCCACATTTGAGAGTGCCACTGAAGCTCTTGCCTCTCAGTTTTCTGTATGGTCAAGAATTTGGATTGGTGATGATGTTACCTCTATGAAACATGAGCTCTCCAGGCCTCTGGTAGCAAAAATCCTATCATTTCATTCATGCTTTGTTTAAAAGGACCTGACCCACACTAACTGCACAATATGAAAAATTTCCAACTATCCCATCAATAGAATGAAGTATTTTAGGGCATAATGATGGCAACAAATCTATGATGCGAAGAAAGCTATCCTTTGTCAAAAATTAACTGCTCTCTGTTCAGCAGTATTTACAGGCATTGTAACCCTACAAGGTAAGAAATATTGTACATATTTTTATTAACATTCATATATCAGCATTTCTAGAAAACAGGCTCAGAGTACTAAAATGATATGATATGCCCCAAGTCATAGACAAGGTAGGATGTGGCTAGGCCCAGATTCCCCCAAAACTCCATCCACTAATTCAGTTTTCTTCATTGTTGTTTTTACTGTATCTGTTTTTTGTTTTGGTTTGTTTTTTTAACAAGGGGACTTGTTTCCCAATGGATATCTAAATATCGGGGGGGGGAAAGCTGCATGAAAACACATAACTTATACCCAACTCACTTGAACTTTGACATAATCCATCGACAAAGCTAGACTGTTGTAAAGCAAGGTTAGCATTCTGCACTTGGAGAGCAGATCTGCTCCCAATCACAGAACAAAAATCTGTACACACCACTCTTTATACTTCAGCTACCAATGTGACTGGCAAACACTGAGAAGTCTTAGGTATATACTTCAATGAGGTATTTCCTACTGTAATGAATGTTAAGGGAGAAAGTTTGCTCTAAGTCCTATATAAAAATCCTATTTTTGATACCCTGGGAGAGTTAAAAGTGACATTTGATGGAATTGTCATGATTTCTTTATTATTAACACTTAAATGAAAACTGACCATACCTTTGTTGTTGTTGTTTTTTTTTAATTTATGCATTCAAGAACTGGGCTGTAGGAGGAGGTGCAGGGGGTGAGAGGATTCACCAGAGACAGAGTGGGGAGTAGAACAGGTGGATCCACTGAAGTACATTGCTGAGGGGAGCAGCGGGCAAAATAGGAGAGGTCTGCTGTGCCATGTGGGTAGCTCCCTGGTCGGGGATCGAACTCAAACTGCGTGTGGCTGTCAATAGCTTGATAGCACTGAGCCTTTCACCTGTGCCACCAGGGAGGTCTCTATATCTTTGTTTTAAGATCTGGGGCAGAGGTTCTATTTTGTAGCAGAGATAAATATAATAAAAGATTGCCCAGTTTAGTGATGAAGATAGGACTGGACTCAACCCACACTCCTTTTCATTCAATTCAGAAGATCTCAGCATCTTCTTATGTTCTCTCTCTCCACCTAACAGGGAAATGCTCCCCAAACACACTGTGGTTAGGAGGCTGTTCAGGGAGCTGCACAGGCAGAACGAGCAATTCCATCTCGTCATGAAAGGGCAAGCTAGAGCTTTCTATTTCCTTTCCAAAATAGAGCACTGTTATTTCTCAAAATAACAAATGTCAATGTTGTTTAGACCCTTGAATCAAAGCAGGAGAATAAAGTTAAATGTACTGCTGAAGTCATTTTATATACTGTTAATAAAAACTAGAAGCCCATGATTTCAGAACTAGTGTATGGATTACATTCTCCAAAACGAGGTTATCTTGCTTCTTTTACACACCTACACCTGTAAAAAAATCTGCTTATGCAATTTCTCTGTATCTGCCTGGGTTATTTGGGTTTTTTTTTTTTTTTGCTGTGATAATAGATTTAGCTATATATATTAACATTGCAATTGCATTAAGGATTGACTTTTTAAGGTTCACTCTTTTATGACTTTTTATGAGCTCTGCATGTATTTACTCAATTTTGCTATGTAAGCATCCTTTTTTAAAACTTATTGAAGGTAAGAAGCTTGTTTGAGATCTACTTAGAGGCACATGATGTCAAGTTATTCCACTGAGCTTTGCAATTTTAGGGTAAGTAAATATAGAGCTGCTTTACATAAAAAAAATAAAGCTTTATTTTAAGTTTCCTAATACAGTATGTCCCCAAACACACTGCAAGTGTGACTACCCCTTTGGTTTAATCCGCACTATATCCAAACAACTTTCAGAATGGTCAGTGTGGGCACTGTACCTGTACCCCTCTCTGGATTTCCCAGTATCTTCAGCAATTTCTACACAGTATAATAGAGATTACTTATTTACACTGAAGTTCAGCAAGCCATTTCAAGTAAATATTACTGATGTCTGAATTTATTTTCCAGTCATCGGGAGAGAAGAGCTTGTTTTTACATTAATTATAACTGGAATTAAGAGTCACTTATATAAGTTTTCACACCCAAAGCAACATCTGGACCTTGAGACGCAGATAGTGAATGATGAAAATGCTAACCAATGCTATTATCTCTTGTAGAAGATCTGCCCATTAATTTCTTTTAGAAAAGACCATTACTGTGAAAACGGTCATTTTCCATTCCAAATGCAGTTTAAAGTACAGAGCAACAGCAAATAATTTAACTGACCACACCTTAAATGAAAAACTGGCACCCACTTTCATTAGCTGGTCTTCTGAAAACATAGCTATGTAAGTGGAGCACTTACACATTTCAAACACAATATTCATGATAGAGTGCAGAATGCTAAATCAATTTCCCTTCTATACTGGCATTTACAGATTTCTCAAGAACACCTAAAATAGCATTTGATTCACAATAAATTTCAACTTACATAAAAGTCCAGGGAATAGCTGAGCCTTGCCTAAAGTCCTTTTCCAGACGAAAAAATCTCTAATTTGCAGGATAAAATAGTGTAAATGCTTTCTTGAACACACTTGCAAAGTTTATGGCCATACCAAAAAGTTTATACACCAATACCATATGGTTATTCATGCAAATTTAAAAATAAATTAAAATTAAAATTAATGAAAAAGACAAGAAAAAGGAAGAAGGGAAAAGCTACCCAGGAAAAAAATAACTCATTAATTGAAAGCCTTATTAAAATAAGTCATTCTGATTTCAAAAACTACAGGCAAAAGAAAATTAAATTAAAGGGAAGAGTATTCTTAAAACCTTTACTAAGATAAGCTAGATAACTTCAAATACAGCCTTGGAACAGTAAGAAATCTTCAGTGCAGACAGAAAGAAAAGGTGGAATTAAAGTTTTAAATTCCAATGAAAGCACTCAAGGCAAAATTCTATTCTAAGATAATTTACAGAAGGAAAAAAAAGATCAAATACAGGATTGTTTTCCTTTTCATTTACAGCTTAAAAGCTTCTTGGCAGCACCAGTAATCTGCCAGAAAGGGTGAAAAATTGTGCTCAATAGATAATTTTTAAGACTTTACTCAAAAGATGTTAATAAATATACTGGAGCTGGGAGTTGGAAGTGGCACTGGCAGTTCGATGAGCACAATGTCCTCCTTTTGCCATCACCTGTTATAAATCTAAAAAATGCGGCTGCTCTGACTGCATGTTCTTGCCTCTAAAATAAGCAAGAAGCTGTGAAATCGTTTCCAAGTTTCCAAGCCTCAAAGCAGAGAACAGAGGACTCAGAAAGGGAGAGTTCTTCAGCTGCCTTCCTCAAATGCAAGGTGGTTTTTATGTGTTGAAGCATTTGCTCAGAATCATGGACTTGTGATCAACTTTAAATCCTCAGTGAAAATATCAAAATCAACAAACAACTATGAACCAGAGACACTCTATGGGGGGTGGGGGGCGGGGAAAGGAGGGATTGGGATCAAAATAAGGGGTTTGTAATTGTATGGGGAATATAAAAAATAAAATGGGGGGGTGCAATTGTATGGGAAATATAACCAAAATGAAAATGCATACATTGTACAAAGATGAAAAACGATGTAAGAATTATATAAAATAAAATATTAAAAATAAAAAAATAAAATAAAATCTCTACAAATAATAAATAAATTAACGGATAAATAAATAAATAAGTAAATCCTCAGTGAGGATTGGGGGAATTTCAAATGGCATCTAAGACACCAGATCTTAGAACCAATTTGGAAGGATGTCTGGCCCAGAATCTTGGTTTAGTTTAGCAGATCTGCAACTCAGAGTGTCACGCTGTGAGATGTTGGAACCAAGCCTGGCACAGATTCAAAAGGCCAGTTTGCAATAGCAATGAGTCCAGGGTGAAACTGAAGGGCCTGGTAATTCATTGAAAGGAAGGCGCAAGGGTGGGCACATTCAACCTTTCTACTTGCTGACTCAAAAACGCTGCCCGTCTCTCAGGTTCGTTCTCCTCCAAAGCTTGTACCTTTCAAGGAAAGACACCTGCAACTGAAATACCCTGAGTGCTTTGCTGTGACCCTAAATCTCAACTAAATTAAGGGGCAGTGATGTGCTCTCTTTAAAGAGGTTTTCTATTTTCATGTAGAACATCCTGAGGGGTGTCTAAAAAGAAAAAGTCAGTCTGCATGGTTACTCGGTTTGTAATAGATTTCTGAAGCTTAAAAGCAAAAATTTCTTAAGTGTACTTCACTTTTCTGAACTTCAAGGATCAAGTTTTGCTTTTAACCCAGATGTCTTATTTCTTCATATGGCTCTTTGAAGGAGATGTTTTTGTGGTTGTGTTTTATAAAATAAAAGCACAGAAAGAATTCCTTTCCCATTATCGCTTTTGGTGATTCTCTTCATGTGTCAGCTATAAGTAACACACGATCTCCACTTCCAGAATGCAAAACACTGCAATATAGCCCAGCTTGCTCACTGTGTTTGGAAAAACTGGTTAGATTATTCCCATTTTGCAGCAGACATGTTAAGGGAAAGCAAAAAGGCAGGATTTGAGCTACATGGGAACAATGGGAAATAATGTCTACTAAAAGCATGGCTTTCCACACTCACCCTCATTTGTATCTCTAGCAGACTGGGCTCAGTTCTACTTTGACATGTGTGTTTGTGTGTATGTGTGCACGCAAGTGCATGTGTGTGAGTGTGCACGCATGTGAAAAGGTAGAGGTGAGGTTACGTTTTTTATTGTAATTTCTTTTTTTTAAAGATTTATTTATTTGTACAAGAGCTGGGGTACAGGTCAGAAGCACAGGAGGGTGAGCGAATTCACCAGAGAGAGTGGGGAACAGAACAGGCAGACGGACAGAAGACACTGCTGAGAGGAGCAGCAGGTGAGGCAGGAGATGTCTGCTGTGCCATGTGAGTGCCGGGAATTGAACCCTCGTTGCAAAGGCTGCGGACAGCTTCACAGTGCAGCGCTCAACCCGCTGCGCCACCAGGAAGGCCCATTATTATAATTTCTTTAAAGCATGGTGCACTATAAGCATGGTGCACTTTGAAGTAAAAACCAAACTTCAAAGTGATAAATGACAATAGCAGAGCTTGATATCTTAAGAGTCTGAGGTCTGGAGTCAGTGTTCCTGGTACTTAATCTCATTTCTGAAAAGGAAAACTGGGCAAGTCATTTGCCTTACTTAGTCTCAATTTTCATGGGGAAGATGAAGATGGTGAATTCTCCAAAGTGCTGCTGAATACTCAAAATGAAGTACTTAGACTATTACCAGACCAAGGGTTAGGTGAGGGTACCAAATATTAATTATTTTGAGACATATACACTTGATATAAATAATACCTCTTTGAATTTGAGACATCTTGTTATTATGTGGAAAATACAACCTTTTTTTAAAAGATGAAGGGATATGAGAATAAGGGTAGAAAAACAAAAGTGAAATTGATGGCAAAGCCAGTGGTTAAAATGAACCCTACTCCCATGCTACATGCTAACAGTTACCTAATGTCTAAACTCTCTGCACCTCTTCCAGCTTCTAGAGAAAGACAGGAATATTCACTCTTTCCAATTGCTCTGAAGTTTATTTACTGTGTATTTTTGGAGGGGCAGTGTGTGTAGGAGGGTATATATGCACATGCATATCTTTGCCACTCCGCCACACAGAAAGAAACTGCGACAAGTTTGAAGAAGACAGGGTGTCCATCAAAAGCATACGAAGCAGACTGCCTTCTGTCCATCTGTTACTTGCAAAACTGAGAAGCTGTGCACCATTCTGTAGATCACACTTTTAAATGAGAAATGAGCAAAACTGGAATGTGCTTGGAGGTGAGAGACAAGTATGGGGGAAGGACCTCAGTTTATGAAAACGTGCAACAGTTGAAAGAAATGTGGGTGCTGGGTCTGTAGGAGAGTTACACTTGTCAGCTGTCTTCAAACCAAGTAAAGGCCCATATGTGGGATGGGGAGTGGAGTTGTTCTCTAAACCCCAGGGATGGAAAGAAGAGGGAAACGAAAAAGATGTGTATGGAACGCCACACTCTGGAGGTTCCAAAGATGAAATAAACGCCATTTTATTCATTTATTCAAGCCATAAATGTCATACATGGATGACGTGATATGGATCTGAGCACTGGGAACATGGCACTCAACAAGACAAACAGACGGCTCATGGTGAGTTTAAAGACTATGCAAACCCCGTTGAAGGAAAGGAGTAACAGAGCCACTACTCTTTCCTTGAGCAAATGGCCACATAAGCTCAAAACTACATTTCCCTGGGCCTCCCTGGTGGTGCAGCGGTTGAGCGCTGGGTTGCGAAGTTGCCCACAGCCTCTGCAGCGCCGGTTCGATCCCTGGCTGCTCCCCGGCCACCAGAGGAGGGTCCCACATGGCGCGCAGACCTCTCCTGCCGCCCGCTGCTCCCCTCAGCAGTGTACTTCGGTCCTTCTGCCTGTTCTGCTCCCCACTCTGGCTCTGGTGAATTCTCTCACCCTCCCATGCTTCTGACTGTACCCAGTGCTTGTATAAATAAATAAAAATAAATCTTAAAAAAAAATACATTTCCCACCTTCCCTTATAGGAAGGTGTGCTTACATCAGTAAATTCTAAGCAACAAGAAAAAGGTGGGAAGAGCATGAACAACTCCAAGTACATGCTCTTCAAATGAATGAGACACACCATCCACTACCCTTTCATGGCTTCTAGCTGGCCAAGGACAAGAAAGATGGCAGAACTTGGGCATCCACATGAGATCACTGGATATACTGTAGATGGCAGAGTAACAAACAGAGTCTGAGTCTCTGACAATGCCATTACCAACACTAAATTGCATGAGTGCAGACTATCACATGAAAACAAAATTCATGATATTGTTTAAGCTACTCTTACTTGGACTATTGTCACAGCCGATGAACAAGAAACCAAATACCCATGACTAAAAAAGATGTTTTGATTTTGTGAATGGCAGGTCAGTATTAAAATAACCCAAGTTTTATAGAAAATGCAAGAATATTACCCATTCTGCAGATTACTTAAGCATCCATCTCCAGGGGACATTCTGACATTCATTAGAATATGAACAAAAAAAGAGTATGTAATGTCAGTAATTCAAGTTCATATATGTATTAATACACACACTTACATAAATCTACATCTGCATCTACATCTGCATCTCTCTCTCTCTCTCTATATATATATATATATATATATATATATATATAGAACATATGATGAGAGCTGTGTTTAAGAATGACACCTTTCTTTATACTCTACTAGGATATATAATTAGGTTACATACTCTCTACCACTGAGAATCAAAACACCCAGTAGAGCAAACTAAATATTCTCACAAAGCAAAGGAATTATAACAGCATCTTTGAGTCCATAAAATATTCAGCATGAAAACACAGGTGCAGGAGTGAAAGACAGGTCCCAGCCAGATCTACATGGGACTCACTTGCAGAGAGGAAATTTGCTTTCCCTGGGCTTAATGGCACAGACATCTAATGGGGTGAGTTTTCACAGGAGACTATTTTCAAACTAGTTGATCTACTGATTACATGTTTGATATAAATTCCAAGGAAAGAGAGAAAAGACTGATATCAATGAGGAGATAGGGAAATCTATTAGATTATCTCAGTTTTTCCTATTGACACTGTAAGATCTAGAGTCTGAAAAACACTCCAGAAACTGTAAAGAAACAATGGAACTAAAAGCAAAAGATGGGTTACAGTCACCACTCTCAATATGAATCATGCTTTGATGATCTTAAATGCTCTTTTCCAAAGTTTATTGTTGCCAACTAAAGCAGGGGTGGCATGGTAAGATTCAAGTAATTAATTAAAAGTAACCATTATCGGGCCTCCCTGGTGGAGAAAGGGTTTCAGACGCAACCTATGAAGCTATCCGCAGCCACTGCAGCATGAGTTCAATCCCTGGCCAAGGAGCTACCCATAAGGCACAGCAGACCGCTTCTGACTCGCCTGCTGCTCCCCTCATCAGTGTATTCAGTCAGTCCACCTGCTCTGCTCCCCACTCTGTCTCTGGTGAATCCTTTCACCCCCCACCTCTGGCCTGTACCCCAGTTCTTGTGTGCATAAATAAACAAATCTTAAAAAAAAAAAAATAGAAGTAACCATTATCAATATCCAACATACCAGTTTTCACTTAACACTCACCAGATACTATAAGCAAAGTCCATTTTTGTAGAATCTCACTTTATCCCTTCAACAGCTCTAAACTATGAATTGTTGTCATGGCCAGTTTACAGATAAGGATTCAGGTTAACAATTTATTCACAATATATTTAATGACTCCATACAGTTACGATATTAGCTGAGAGCAAATAAGCTCCCCCCCCCCAAAAAAAAAAAGACAAAGTCTCTGCATTTATAGGCCCACATTCTAACTGCACAGGGCACAAACTCATGTTGGCAACATTACTAGTGGCCATCACTTTTAAAAGATCTTATTGGTTTACTGCTTTTTTTTACCTGAAATTGAATAAAGCACACACACTTCCATGTAGACTCAGGGGTCATCGTTTCTTACTGTCTTAAATCCCCCCCATTTTTCATATTTATAATTCTGGATTTGCTTAGCAGATATTTGCTTTGGGAACCCCCATCACAGAACTGCGGCAGAGGCTCTGTTCAAATGTTTTGCTTTTCTAACCACAAATTCTTAGCCATATGTGCTTCCTAATTGGCAGTCCCCTCTCCAGGCGACCAACATAACCATTTTGAAATCTAGCTCCTTTAGCTTGAAGTCAAGTAGCAAGTGGGGGTTTTACTGGTTTTTCTAGTTCTAATCATGGTCAGTTTAGCCTTCTCCATGGCCCTGAGAAATTATGGGTCTCTCAAGAGATACTGAGATAGGAAAGAAAATATGGGCATGTTACCTGCAAAAAGTGCAAGGGAAAACCTATAAAGATCAAAGAAATGAGTGAATCATTTATCACTGTGTGGCCAAGATATCTGTGATCGTGGTGTTTATAAGTTTTAGGATCAAAGGATGTGAGTTCAAAAGCTACTTTTTTTTTTATTATGCAATTTCGCTGTGTCTTATGACCTCTCTGGGCTTTCATTCCCTCAGGAGTAAAACGAGAATGTTAACACACTACAGTGCTGGTTTGAAGACTTGCTGTGACAAGGCAAATGAAAACAGTGCCATGCACACAGCAAGAACTCAGTGAATGACAGCGTTAGATGTTTTTATATTTGACCTCTTTAAAGGCTAGTGCCAAAGGCACTTGGTCAGCTCATGCTCGGAAGCTCGTAATACATTTAAGTATTCATATTTTCCTACATCTTCCTCCTAGCTAAGATGCCCGGGGCTGCCAGAAATAATCACACTATTTGTGATCCTATGTTTATGCAACAGAAACGAAATAGAATTTTATGGTCTGCTGTGTTCAACACTGATGCCCACATTGGGATAATTCCGTGCAGTGCTGTGTAACACGAATTTATGCAACATCCAATCCAAAGATGCAGCTCGCAAGCCAGCAAACTATCAGCTTCAAAAAGGAGCAATCCAGCCCCACCTATGCAGACCGCATTTTAGACGCATTTAGCAGCGGCTATTTAATTCACCTGCAAAGTAAATCTAATCTTATTCATTTAAAATAGACATACAGATTTTGGTGAGGGAATTTTTTTTTGTAGGAAATGTTTCAAATAGCCCAAAAATAGTGAAAAAAAGAACATACAGATAACGAATAATTGCAATATTTAGGAAAAATCAGTGTTGCCAGTTGATTAGAAATGGGGACAACATAATAGGGCAATGTTTAAAACTTATCTTTAAAAACTTTAGGCTCAAAGGTCTCACATTGGCGCTAGGAAACAGAATACCATGGTGTTAATAAAGATGAGAGTTTATGATACCTACCCAATAACTCACACGGACTTAACATGATCATCTTTCTTGAATAATCTACTGTCATTTTTGTTTTTGTGTGAGAATATGCTTTCTTTTTTAAGCTATCATTTTTAAGCATTGACTCCATTGCTGGTTTGACTCACCTCAAAAAATATAATCAGAATAGATCATAAACTTAAATACTAACTTACCCCCTATAATGAGACAGTGAGGATGCAGCATGGTCAGAGGTGGTTAGGAAGGCAGCTCTTGGGAGTTAGTGGTGGGGTAGGGGTGGGGGTGGGAGGACATTCATGTTTTCAACAATAACACAGTTGAGTCCAAACACAGTGACTTTCCAGAGACTGTAGCTTTACCTTAGAGATATTATGGGGGGCAAATTGGCCATGACTTAGTAAAGAAGGAATCTGAAATAACTGTGGACATGCCATCACCTTGCAGTATAAAATGAAATGGAAAAGGAATCTATCAATCCTAAACAATATTCTATTTATCGACTACTGTCAAGTAGAATTCTAGAAAGCAAATGCTACTCTTTTTATATGCTGCCATTATGCTGATTCCAAAGTGCTTGTACATGGGCTGGTTGGTGGTGGAACATGGGGTAGTGAGTAGAGCAATGATTGAGACAAGTCTCTCCCTCCAAAAATTCACACTCCTAAGTTAGCAGTGTGAAAAGTAATTCTAAAGCAACTAAAAAGTCAAAGTAACCTAGAGTTAGCCACAAGCGCTGAGACTTTAAGCCAAGACTCTCAAATTGAGAATGAGCTCAACATCCAGTCAGGAACAGTCTTCCAGGAGCTCAGAGCAGAGAACAAAAAACACAGATGATAACAATGCAGCTGAAGCAGAAGGAGTGCAACTGAGGCACTGGGATGAAGAGCTTGGGAACGCAAGACTGAGTTGTGGCCACCTGGGCATAGGAAGTCTTTAGGCCCTTTCTAAGCAAAGAATTAAGGCAGAACTGTCTTCTTCACGAGGTTTCCTTTTTATTGGTTCAATGGCACTATGACTAGTATTATATTGTTAACTATGAGTTTAATTTTGAAACACCCAGACATGATGTCCAGCTCCACAAAAAAGAACCACAGGCTACTACACATGCAGAGTCTTGTGGTCTTCTGTTTTTCAAATAGCTTTCAGTATTCTCCTTTCTTTCCTGCTTGTAATTTGGTCTCTAACCGTATGAGGAAAATAGTTGTTAGTAGAAAATAAAAAGGAAAAAGTAACATGTAAAATCCAGTTCTATGCTCTGCTAACTACTGTGATAATCCTTAGGTCATGAGGGAGAGAGAGAGAGAGAGAGAGAGAGAGAGAGAGAGAGAGAGAGAGAGAGAGAGAGAGAGAGAGATGCAGGAGAGAGGGAGAGAGCCAGAGAGTACTCAGGGGAGCACCATAGCTCTGCTCTTCAGAAAATCACCAATGTCCTCCTGCTGAAATTTCTGGGGATTAACTCTCTGGTGTCCTGGGTCAAAACTTCTTTCAAAGTTACCTTTGAAAGTAAAAAACCATACAAAATATAAAGTCAAATTAAATATTATTTATCTTCTATATTCAAATCTTCCTAAAAACACGCACATCTGATAGTCAAGATGGCTGTCACCACGACATTTTGTATGTATGACTGTATTTATAGACACAGTGTAGGTAGCTCCATCTTTATCTTTCTCTATAAATACATACACTGACAATTGTCAATCTAATCATGGAGAATTAAAAGCAATTTGTAGGAGTAAAAAAAATACTGCATTCTGTTATTCTATCATTAAATATATCAATTTCCACATACACAGGGCAAAAAAGGACATTACCAATAACTTCAATTAAAGCTTGCTATTTCATCACTGAAAATTCAATGCCTTTTTTTTTTTAGTAGAAATTGGTATAAATGAGTGTGCATTCATATGATATGCTACAAAAAAAAAATGAAAAGCAAGAAGCTGGAACTGTATACATGAAAACTTTAATGCAGTTCAAGGTCTCCTTGCAAAGAGCCCACAGATAACTTTCTACTCACTCTCAGCAGACCACAGGGAAAGAGCCTACAATGGGCCTCTTGCTGAGCCTTTAGTGTGATGCTCACATGGTACCAGGTAAACAACCTTCATTTTTCAAATGCATTTCTGTTCATCTCAGGTCACAACCATAATGAGTTTAACAATTTAATTCATCACCTCTGGAGCAATGATCCACAATGAAAAACTCATATCCAAAGGACAATTTGGCTCCATTAACAAGATTTTCTCAAAGGAAGTACACAATGAAAAGCATATGGAGCCAGAATATGCTGTTCATTTTGCTATTAAATACAGTGTTCCCATCTAGGAAAGGATTCTTAGGCTCCCTTAAACATGGGGCCATTTGAAAAAAATCGCTGAATTGAGAGAGAAAATCTCTAAAAAAAATAGTCAAGCACATAAAAACTGTCATTAAAAAAATTATCTTAAGTCTTCAATAGACTACATTTTTATAATGTGAAATAACACTTCCATCATCATTCCCAGAAAGAGGACAAACTTGAGAAACAAATTGGTGCAGAGGGATCACATTTTTATTTTTAAAGATTTTTATCTATTTATGCATACAAGAGCTGGGTTACAGGCCAGAGATGTGGGGGAGCAGGGGTGGGGGAGAGGATTCATCAGAGACAGAGTGGGGAGCAGAACAGACAGACTGACTGACTGAAATACACTGCTGAGGGGAGCAGCGGGCGAGACAAGAGAGGTCTGCTGCACCATGTGGGCTGCGTCCTGGCAGGCTGGGGACCTGGGATTGAACTCCTGTTGCAGAGGCTGCGGATTGCTTTATAGTGTGGTGCTTAACCCCTTGAGCCCCCAGGAAGGCTCTTTAAAACAATACTTTCTGCATGTGAGAAATGGTGGATACATTTTTGACACGTTTATGTTAATGTCTTAAATTTACATTAAATAACAAGAGACCCAGAGACCAGATATTTGGCTTTGATCACTTTAACAGTTCTCAGCAGCAGTTGTACTGATGCTGTGAGTCCATCATTCATTGATGTTCAGGTCTGCCCTAAGCGGTAGCATCCCTGGCCTCTTCCCACTAGATGTCACTGGAAACAGCTCTCCCTGTTGTGACAACTAGGAAAGTCTCCACCCATAACCAAATGACTTGGGATGCAACTCACCTTGAATTGGAAGCACTGTACTACTTAAATTATACCTTTTTTTAACAGAAAAATGGCATTTTATTACATCTAAAGACTGTCACAATATAGTTGATATATTTATATAAACAAATCAAGTCTGTAAAGGAATGATATTTTCAACTTTCTTATCTCCACCATCTTTGTAATTTCAAAAATAAATGGAAAAATTTTAAAATAGAAGACTAAACAAACCAACCAACCAACAAACAAAAACACCAGTGTCTTTAATTTGATGAAGATTCCCAGACAACATGCTATAATTTAAAAGCTCATAAACTCCACCAACTTGTTCTAGGAAATATGGTTCTATCCACCACAAATAAATAAATCCCCTCCTCATGCAGTCTGACAACTGCTAGGATTTTCCTCTCTGTAAATTCTTGTAATTTAATCTTTCTAATAGAAAGTAAAGGATAAAAAGCAGATGGGAGGCAGAATAACAAGTTAGATTTGGAAAATGTGACTAGGTTTCATTCTCTATTCACTTGAGACTGGAAAGCTTCACATCCTGTGTGGATTACAAGCATCTTCGAGTTACCTAGCTGCATGTGGGACTGCGGATTCAGAAGGCAGTAGGAGGGCTGTGTAATCACACTGTGAAGGGAAAGAGAACCTTCAGAAGCAACAGGAATAACTGAGTGTGAGCAATTGGGGAGTTCCAAGGGCCATGCGACCTCATTTTGTCCTGCTGACAAATGAAGTGACTGCGCGTCAGTCACTTAACCTCCTGCCTCATACTCTTATTATAGAAGAAGGATGGTGCATAATTCATCATCTGGCTAATTTATCTTCCCTCACAACTTCATGGAAAACTCTCCTTTAGACTCAAGATGGGTGACCAGCATAAAAACAAAACAAAAACAACAAAAAAACAAACAAACAAAAAAAAAAAAAACCCACAAGCAAGTTATAAATGGCTTCCCAACAACTCATTCCTAACCCTGCCCCTCCATGCCTCTGCCTCAATCCTTGCTTCCAAAAATTCTTTACTCTGTGAGGAATACCTTTCATCTTTACAAAACAAACAACTACAAACTTTTTATAGGGGAAGTCTTATCTCCAGTCTCTATTAAACTTTACACTACCACTGTTACAAGAAGAAGATAATCCAATTTATAAACCATAGAAATGACACAACTTTAAAGGAGGCCTCAGTTTTATAAAACAAGAAAATCTGATAGCGAGTTTCTAAACTTTACAGAAAAACTACACCAAATACAGCCCCAGGGTGATTCTGTCCTGGTCATGCTTAAAAGGCATCATCTTGCAGACTCAGATGGTTAGCAGCAAAGCACAGCGACTTCCAAAATGAAATCGTGCACTTCTCAGAACCTCACCAGCAAGGCCGTGAAAATGGGAGAGAGGAGTCCTGGCCGACACTCCTAGCCAAGTTCATCCTGTTTCAACAGTACAGGATATAACCATTCTCAAAACAGCCAAGTGGGAGATGTGCCCAGCTGGCAAGGACAGTCTTCACCAGGCCTCTCCCCATATTTAGCTCACAACAGCACACCAGCTAATGAAATTTCAAGTGACAGTTGAGAGCTCTGCTTAGAATGGGTGGCCAGTCTTGCAAAGATGACTGCGGGCACAGGACTATTGTCTGGAACCTAAAGATGTACCATGAGACCAAACACATTTCCAGTTAGCCAGACTTTTATTTCCTGGGGAAGCCCTTGGCGTTTTGAGCAGAACAGAGCCAGGAAAAAAAAAAATCGACATGCTTGGGAAGCTAATGTGCCTACCAATGGAAAAGATCAAATGAACAGAACAGAAAATAGAAGGAGAATTCTGGAATGGAATTTGGTTGCTTAACTGTGGAGTTTCCTGTAGTGAAAATAGAATCCAGACACTTGACAGTCATATGCACTCATGCAGTTGCCCATAACGAATGATGGAGGATTATTTTCAAAATAAAAAGAAGAAATGTCATGTCACCTGTACACACTTTAATAGGGTAAATAAGAACATTGTTTGGGAAGTTTACTTTATTCCTCTAGACTCTTTTTTTCTTTCAACATCATAATATCACAAACACTGTTAGGACTTGCTGGAGGTCCAGGAAGAGGAAGGAGATGGGTCCTGTAAATATTTTGAACTTTGGATAGCATAAAATGCACTAAGGTATTAAATTTAAGTTATCATTGCAAACTGGAATTATAACAGCATTAGTCAAGGCAGAACTGCCAACCACTCAATCCAGCTGTTCTCCAAGTCTCTGCTGAATCATCCTTGCAGTGGCCTTCCTTGACCCCGTTAGAGCAGCACTTCTCAAATTTTAATGTGTCTGCAAATCAGCAGAGGATCCTGTTAAAATGTAGATTCCAATCTGATTCCATAGCTGTGGGTGGGGTGTGAGGTTCTGCAGTTCTAAGAAGCTTCCTGGAGCTGCCTCCCATCACAAGGTCAAGCTCAGAGTAGCCAGGGGCTTGGTTCCTATGGAAACACTGTGGTCTACTAGACTGTCTTCTCCTTTCTTCTCACTCAAAGAACCTTGATTTCCTCAGAACAGCTCTGTATTCAACCCAGGGACTGACTCTTGCTCAAAGCAAGTCACTGGGAAATCAGAGTCCTCGCTGGTGGACACAGGTGTAGGGGTGCTCAGGTGATCCAACTCTGGCCAATGGTTTGTAAGGGGAAGTCAGTTGCACTTCCTGTAATGAAAAACCTGTTCTCCCAGCTGTGTGGAGATTTCTTGACCTACTGAACATAGAGCTTCCATATGATCCAGCAATTCCACTCCTAGGTATTTACCCAAAGGACACAGAAACATCAATTCCAAAGAGCACCTGCACCCCTATGTTTATAGCAGCACTGTTTACAATAGCTAAGCTTTGGAAACAACCCAAATGCCCAAAAACAGATCACTGGATCAAGAAGATGTGGTATATATACACCATGGAATATTACTCAGCATTCAAAAATGCAGTTTGCAGCAACATGGATAGAGCTGGAAGGGATCATGCTCAGCGAAATAAGCCAGAAAGAAAAAGAAAAATACCAGATGGTCTCATTCATAGCAGGAATCTAGAAAACTTAAATAAAGGAACAGGAAAAAGAATAACTATAAGAAAGAAAATATCAAACTCAACAAACAAGTATGAACCAGAGACACTCTATGGAGGATGGAGGGCGGAGAAAGGAGGGCTTGGGGTCAAAATAAGGGGGTTGTAATTGTATGGGGAATATAAAAATAAAATTTAAATTAAAAAAAATGGGAAAAATGTTTTAAAAAAACCCAAAAACAAGCTGTTCTCCCTCCTCCCTTACTCCCTGTTTTGGGCTTTGCCATGGAAGTTGGGACTACAGGAGACTAAGGGAGTCCTCTTGGGACAAGGTGACAAGGAAAAGGATTAAAGGATACATACAGAGAGCAATGGGGCAAACAAACAATAAAAACAGGGGCCAAGATCAGGGGTCAGCAAACTATAGCCCAGAGGCCAAATCCAGACTGGCATCTGTTTTTATAAACACTGACTATTTATGGTTGTCTTTGTGCTACTCAGTGGTGAGTAGATGTGACAGAGATCTTATGGCTCCTGAACCCTATAATATTTACTATGTGGCCTTTTTCAGAAGAATTTTTCTGACCCCTGACCTAGATCATTAAATCATCTACCCATATGCTTCAGTCCGCTGTCCATTTCACCTCTGTAGCCTGTTGAGCAGGAATCAGTACTGTCTTCCCTATTAGACAGTTAACTCCTTAACTAACCTTGGTTAGTATTATATGCCAGTCCTTAGTTCCGTACCAGGAACAAAGAAGATGCTAATAAGTTGCGCAAATTGTAATTAAGCTCCAACTTTTTAATCAAGATGTCTCAAGTTTCAGTTCCCATCTCTGCCTCTCCAATATAAGGTGTTTAGAACATGCTAAAAATGACAGTGCTTAATATAAACTCCTATTAATAACTATAACCTGATTTTCATCACCCACAAACTCCATTTCCTTCCTCTAAGACAGCGTACAGCAGGACAGAATGGAGTTTCCAAATCTGGCCTCGCCACATCCAGAAGCAGTAGACCCCGAGACCTGGAAGTCCAGGTCAGAATTTGCATGACCGCCAGACTCTCTGCCAACGGTGAGATGAACAGCCTGTGTCCCAGCCAACTGCAGTCCATAACAGGCAGACTACACAATAGTGGGCAGCCTTTTGTGAGCCCAAAGGGACACATAAATTTTGAATAAAGCAAGAAGAGGAAAAAGAAGTAGGAGATTTGAGGACAATAAAAGCCCCAACTTCCTAGCATACAAGCTACCACAGGATATCTTAAAGAGACCTCTAAAATTTTCAACACAGTAGGATGAAAATGGATTCTTACTAATTATTTTCAAAGATGAATAGTTTCCTTGATAAAATTAGGGGCTGATACATCCCCTCTGCAATATTTTATACTATAATAGCATAATGGAAAAAACAAACTACAGGCTGTGGCCTCAGAACTTGGTAGGAGTTTCTGTTGAAATTTCAGTAATTAATCTGTCCTTTCCAGACCTTATTTTCTAATCCATAAAAAAGGCATCACATTAATAACATCTCTTAAATATAAGATGAATACTTGATAGATGGTCATAATATATTATTATTGCTGTTTTATTTTTAAAGCCACAATGTAGAAATCACACAAATATATTACCTTCACCTCTTGAAAAAAAGAACTGCCTTCTCTCCACCCTCCCACACACACTAATCTGATGAAACTAGAGCAGGTACATCAGCATTAATCAATAAATTGTAATCAGTTCCTGCTAAGTTCCAGGCATTGAAAAAACAACAGGATTCAAAGGGTTAAATCCTAATAGGTGGAATAATAAAAGGAGGGTGGCTGGGAAATTTTTTTCTGAGAAAAATTAAAAGAATCAAGCATGCGGGGCCTCCCTGGTAGGGCAAGGGGTTAAGAAGTAGCACGATGAAGCTATCCGCAGACACTGCAGCACAAGTTCTATCCCTGGCCAGGGAAGTGACCCATATGACACAGCAGACCTCTCCTGACTCGCCTGCTACTCCCCTCAGCAGTATATTTCTGTCAATCCTCCTGCTCTGTTCCCCACTCTGTCTCTAGTGAATCCTCTCACCCCCGCCCCCGCCACATCTCTGGCCTGTACCCCGGACCCCAGTTCTTGAATGCATAAATAAATAAATCTTTTTAAAAAAAGAATCAAGCATGACAAAACTACTATTTTAGTGTGATTGGTAGGCTTCTCTGGAAGGTGAAGCTTGAACAGAAACCAGAAATGATGAAAGGAACAAGTTATATGCCTTGGGGGAGGGGGAGAAGAGGTAGTAAAGTTGCAGACAGGAAGTGCAAGCCCCTGAGCCTCTTCCAGAGGAGGACTCCTTGTGGGCCCTGCAACAATAATCAATCATGCACATGGTGCTCACACACGCGCGTGCACGTGAGCACATGGTGCTCACACACACACACACACACACACACAGAGCAAATGTTTCTCGGTACTTCTATGGTTCCTTTCCTGCACATCTATCACCAGTTGGTGGCTTTCTTAGACATTTCCCTCAGATGACCATGTCCTCCTTGAAGGCATGAAATTCATTTGCCCAACATTTTAGGATAAGCATTCATGAAATGTTTCGTGAACAACTGAGCAAATGTTTTTAGTAAACACACAGGAAAGTGATCCAGGATACATTTTCAAGAATTGTTGGTAAATTAAGTCTTACTCAAGAATCAAGTTCACTAATGTGATTGCAGTGACTTTGGCTGAGAAGAGGCAGCACACTGCTAGGCAAATGAATCCCAAGGGGAGATCACATGCACTTGAATGTATATGAACCAACAGCAGTTCAAGCCTGCAGAAGTTCAACAAATTGAAAAATGTTGACAAGTGAAATTTACATTTTATAAAGAGCTTCCTTTATGCTCCATCTAAGCTCATATTTGATACAATTAAAACAGATCAAGTTGCTTAATTTATCATGTTAAACACACAGAAGCAGTAGAATCTCAAGTGGCACATACAACTGTTAAGGTATGGTTTAATTAAGCTCAATTTGCATACTCTGCATTTTGCTTTATAAGGAGACTTTATGGAAGGAAATCAATTTTCTGACCTGTAAGGATAGAATTCAATAACATCACTCAGCAAGGGGTATTACATGTCAGTGTGCCATTTTCCATTTCAGATGTGCTTCTACCATTTTAACACCTAATGCACCTCCTTGCTTCGTCATTTTACTTTCATCAGATTTGGTTTTCATCAAGGATTATCTACCAGTATCCTAACAGTGAAATTAAAATCACTGATAAAAGTAAGCTTTCCTGAAGCCAAATGCGTAAATTGTCTGGTCCTTTTCTCCCAAGGAAATGAAGGACAGAGGGAGAGGAACAAAGGAAGGAAGGAAGGGAAAAGAGAGAAAAGCCAAGGGGCCTCCCTGGTTGTGCAAGGGGTTAAGATGTAGCACTATGAAGTTATCTGCAGCCACTGCAGCATGAGTTCGATCCCAGGCCAGGGATCCACATGGCACAGCAGACCTCTCCTGTCTCACCCACTTCTCCCCTCAGCAGTGTACTTCAGTCAGTTTGCCTGTTCTGTTCCCCACTCTGTCTCTGATGAATCCTCTCACCCCTCACACCTCTGTCCTATACCCCAGCTCTTGTATGCATAAATAAATAAATCTTTGACATAAAGAGAGAGAGAGAAGCCAGCTGTTAAGAATTTCATTGTAAGAAGCACCTTGGTTTGTTGCAACATAAAGTTCCCTATTCTAAACCAAGGTATGTGAGGGCCCTGTGAAATAAAAGATATCTTATTAGCCCCCCCCTGGGTGGGGAGACCTGGGAAGCTTAGAATTTAACAGAAGAGGTCAAAAGAAAACATTTCACCAAACCTAAGAGGCCATCAATTCAATATTCATCTTAACTGACTATGTCATTAAAGTATTGTCAACTCTTGAATAATGAGCATACTGATGTTCAGAAAACACAAATTTATTTTCAAGTGTTCAAATATGAAAATGTCCATCTTATTTTTCATGTTGTCAACTATAGTCATCATGGTTTATATTAGTTACTACATCAGATGACTAAGGACGTGATTAGAATGGCCAAAATCCAGAATACCAATAACATGAAATGACAACAAAGATGTGGAATTATGGAAACTTCCATTCATTGCTGGTGAGAATGTACAGCCTCTGTGGAAGGTAATTTGGCAGTTTCTTAGTAAAAATTTAGCATAGTCTTATGATTTAACAATTGTGATTCTTGATATTTACCCAAAGGAGTTAGAAACTTATGTCCATACAAAACCTGCACTCTTATCTTTATAGCAGGTTTTTTTTAAAGATTTATTTATTTATGCATACAAGAACAGGGGAACAGGCCAGAGGTATGGGGGGTGAGAGGAGTCACCAGAGACAGAGTGGGGAACAGAAGTACAGATTGACTGAAATACACTGCTGAGGGGAGCAGCGGGCAAGTCAAGAGAGGTCTGTTGCGCCAGAAGTTTTATTCATAATTGCCTAAACTTGTAAGCAAACTACATGCCCTGGAAATATATAAAAGAACCTTAAAAACATATTACTAAGTGAAAGTTGCCAATCTGAAAGGGCTTCATATTATATGATTTTAACCGTGTAACATTTTGGAAAAGGCAAAACTGGAGACAGCAAAAAGATTAGTGGTTTCTGGGGGTTAGAAGAGGGAACAAATAGGCAGGACACAGAGGATTTTAGGGCACTGAAATTTCTTGCATGCTACTAGAATGGTGGACACATGCCTTTATAAATTTTTCCAAATCCACAGATTATTCAATCCCAAGAGTGGAACTGGTCTTTGGGTGATAAAGACATACCAATAGGCTCAGCAATTGTAACAAATGCACCACTGTGGTAGGGGAGATTGATAATAAAGGAGGTTACAAATATGTGGGGATAGGCTGTGATATGGGAAATCTCTATGCCTTCCTCTTGATATTGCTATGAACCAAAAAGTGCTCTAAGGAGAATAAAATTTTAAAAATGTGTTTAGAGGGCCTCCCAGGTGGCGCAGCAGTTAAGCGCTGGGTTGAAAAGCTGCCTGCAGCCTCTGCAGCGCCAGTTCATTCTCCGGCTGCCAGGCAAGGGTCCCACATGGAGCACAGACCTCTCCTGCCGCCCGCTGCTCCCCTCAGCAGTGTACTTTGGTCCTTCTGCCTGCTCTGCTCTCCCCCTCTGGCTCTGGTGAATTCTCTCACCGTTCCGCACTTCTGACTGTACCCAGTGCTTGTATAAATAAATAAATAAATCTTTAAAAAAAAATGTGCTTAGAGGTGGAGGAATTGGTATAGGAAGAGAAGTGGATAGTGAGCAATGGTACTAGAACTTTCGTGATGGTTACAGTGTGACAGAAGCTGTACTTCTAAAACAAAGTATTGTAAACCAATGGTACTTGAATAAAAAATAAAAAGTACTCAGGAGAACACCATGTCGGCACAATGACATTCACATACTTGGGTGGAATCAGCAAAAGAAGGAAGATGGAGAAGATGGCTTCCCGGGGCCCAGTGTTAGAAATAATCTGGAAAGGACATTTGGTAAGTGAGGAAGGGATTGTTCTAGAACTGAGATAACCTCCGTAGGGAGGGAAACCTCTCCTCACCCAGGGAAGAATGCCCTTTCTAGCAGTAGATTTGCTTACACCTTCTGAGATGCCCTCTACAGGTGGAATGGGGGAGTTTCACACTCACAGCACCTCCTGGTTAGAAGAGAAACAAGAGAATTTCCTAACTGGTGCCTGGGATCTCAATCCCATCATATGATGGCTTTTCCTTCTCATGGGTAACTAATAACATACAACAACTGTGGTGACTGCCCATATGCCTGCTCCCAAGAAGATGACCGTGCCCCTTTCTGCAGGACAGTCTGCAGAGATGAGAAGGGATGGCTGAAGGAAATCATGGGTAACTACTTTATCAGTTTCTGAAGCATTTTTGTTTAAAACACGCAGCTTTCTTACACTCGGCAAATAGGCAGACAAGTCAATCTGGATATCGTGCAACTTTCTGTTTGCTTTCTATTTATTGCAGCATAAACTAAGAGTGTTTGACCATTCGCAAGATGTGTTGATAATTCATAGCCCTACTTTGGAAGGATGCAAATACTCTTTCATTCGAACATGTTCCACCAACCACATACTTCTTCATCTCCCAGCCCCTATGCATCCCCTGAAAGAAGCAAGTGTTAAGTGGTTATCTGATGGTTAGACTCCACATAAAAACAACTTTCCTTTGAAGCTCAAAAGTCCTGCTTACCCAGGCTAGGACAAATCTAGTTCAGATCTATGACTTTAAATGCAGGGGATCACAAGAAGAATTACAAGCGCCAGACCTTTTAGGGAGCATTTCCACTACTGGGAACCAAGTTAAAAACCAACTCATCTACTACAGTGTGGGAGCTGACTGCAGAAAGTCCCAGTCTCACAACCACTAAATTCTCCTCCAGAAGCCATTAGCAGCATTTACAGAGGGATAAAAGGATATTTACAGAACCAGGCTTTCCCCAGGAAATGAGGTAGCCTTTTTACACTTACAGTGTAAGAGAAATCAATGAGGATCCCTTGGCGAGAGATGTAAACCGTATGTTAGACAAAAAGGGAAGAGAGGTAAAAGCTGGTGGTTTAAATCCCCACCATATTCAGTGGCTGGCAAGGACATATTCCTTCTGCATCCCCCAAACTATCCATGGTGTCTAATGCAAACACAGCCCTTACAAAATCTTAAAGGGGTAGAGAATGCTATTCCACTGACTTTCCTTGTCCTTGTGATTTTTCTTTAAGCTCACAGCTGAAATAAGTGGACAACCCTTATGGAATTTGCTAAATACAATTAGCATATATATACTATCTCCTATCGTTACTACTACTTGCCCATGGAAACATTATACTTATTTTTAGATAACACTCAGAAAGATTAATTGCCTTGCCTCTACTTGGTGTGACACAGAACTAGAAAATGATGGAGATGAATGTGAAATCCAGGTGTGAAACCCAGTGATTTTTCCAGAGTACTGTGATGCAGCTCAGGGCGATTAAAAATAAATAAGCACACACATATATCCAGTTAATAAATGATTTTTTTCTTGTTTATAAACATGAGAAGTTCAAATGTATCTGTATCCCTAGGAACAAGTGATTGTTTGCTTCTAAGTTAATCTCCCAAGAATGCCTCACTTTCATATTAACATAAAAATTTCTGCTCACAAGTCTGTTCCATATCTAGAAACTATCATTCATCCAGGACTCAAGGCAAAGAATTTTGTTTAGCACCTTTCCTGTATCATCTCTGTACCTCTACCATGCTGCCTAATTGTTTGGGTATTTTTACCTCTGATTTCTAGAGGTAAAGTTGTGACAGATCTGTGCTGCAAATAAAATCTCACCCTCAAATTGGGTATACTTTTTCTTTTAGTGTAATTTAGTATGAAATAGTGATAATTTAGGTTGAAGGGTGTAGTTCCATAGATGTCTGTTTGATTATTTCTCTTTAAATCTGTGCTGGAAGAAATCTTCCAATCATACATTATTGCTATTTTTCTATTTATTTATTTATTTATTTATTTATTTATTTATTTATTTATTTGATCATATATGTTTTTTTATTTTTATTTTTTATTAAACTTTTTTTTTAAAGATTTATTTTTTATTTATTTATACATACAAGCACTGGGTACAGTCAGAAGAGTGGGAGGGTGAGAGAATTCACCAGAGCCAGAGCAGGGAGCAGAGCAGGCAGAAGGACCGAAGTACACTGCTGAGGGGAGCAGCGGGCGGCAGGAGAGGTCTGCGCGCCATGTGGGACTCTCCTCTGGTGGCCGGGGAGCAGCCGGGGATCGAACCGGAGCTGCGGAGGCCGCTGGCAGCTTTGCAACCCAGCGCTCAACCGCTGCGCCACCAGGGAGGCCCTTGATCATATATGTTTTTAATTATTAATCCAGTTAATCATTTTAGCCTATCTTCTGCCCTCTTCTCATTTATTACTGGTTAAGTTATAGAGAGAAAATACAAGAGAACAACTAACTGCTTCTTCCACAACTTCTATTATGCTTATCTCTAAGCTGTATGATCTTTTTTTTTTTTTGCAAGATATAACCGGCTTTATCACTGCCTGCTTGGGTTCCTGACTTCAATCTGAAAAAAAAAAGACCTTAATTAAATGTCCCCTGTTAGAGGGACATGTAACTAAGATCTTAAGAGGTGTTTGTTGAGCTTTCAGCAGCATCCAAATACTAATACATTAAAAGAAAGCTTGCATGAGAGAGGTGTGTCACCAAACTTCATACCTGACTTACACCAAGGGAGGGCGTCATTTTAGCAAGATGCAAAGAACCTGCAAGACGATGAGTTAGATGTGGAGCAACTGCCAGGCAACGTGGCCATGTTCATCCCTTAAACACTCCATTTCATTCCAAGGTACCAAAACGATAATAGACTTTATTCTAATTGGATTGTCTGCAATGAGCCAATTTAAGTGCTAAATGCTGCGAATTATTCAGCCTGACATAGCAAGGCACTGATGTGAGCCACTGCAGGGCAGGAGGTTTGTGGAAAATGTGAGTTTCCGAAGCATAATGAGGAGCCATGAGTCTAACTTGGCAGCCCTCCGCTACACAGATTCATATACTCTCAACAGCTGCAGGGGACCCAAAAAGCATCAGCTGCCACCCTTGACCCAAAATGCATCTGCTGGGGCCCCCCTGGTGGTGCAAGGGGTTAAGTCAAAGCACTATGAAGCTATCTGCAGCCACTGCAGCACAGCACTTAGATCCCTGGCTGACCAGGGAGCTAACCCACATGGCACAGCAGACCTCTCCTGACTTGCCTGCTGCTCCCCTCAGCAGTGTATTTCAGTGGATCTGCCTATTCTGCTCCCCACTCTGTCTCTGGTGAATCCTCTCACCCCCTCCCCTCCCCGCACCTCTGGTCTATATCCCAGTTCTTGAATGCATAAATAAATAAATAAATCTTAAAAAACAAAATGCATCTGCCATCAGCCAGTTCAACTGATTCCACAGTATTCCAGCTGTCATCCCAATCTCTGAGACAAAGACAGATCCAGGATTTAAAGGGAGAATGGCTCAAAACACAAGGAAAAGTTACCCCCAAGAACGGCCATCATTCACCATCATCTTGGTTCCTTTATTTAGACATTTTCAGAATGTCAGAATGTTTACACCTAGACTGATAAGGACTAGAATTTTATAAACAGTGGTTAAAAACTAGAATCTGCACTGGAAATGGAGCTATCACATGCCAGTTAACTGATGCAAGGCACATACTTTGTTCCCTCAGTTCCCTCCTATTTAAAATGGGCATGGTAATAGTGCCTGTCTGTCAAAAGGATTAAATATACATAGGGATTTTAAAACAGGTATGAGCCCAATACAAGTCATCGATTAAAAACATAAAATGATTTAATAAATAAATATAACAACAATGTATACTTAGAAGGTTTCTTCCAGATTTTTTTCCCCCATTGAGGCATTTTACTTCCACATATGCATACATTCCTAGAAAAAAGAATCCCAGGATTTTCCTTCCTGTGTGTTTTCATCTTGCGTCTTCATGGTCCATGATGCCAACCGAGATTGTCAGTAAAATGAACCAAACTGATGGAAAGGGAGCAGACTCTACCGATATTTTCTTAAATCTTTCAGTTGTGCATCAAATCTGGGACTGATCACTCCACATTGTTTAACCTGCCAGTGAGGTTCACAACAATTTTCCCAGTTCTGTGACCATCAATAATTTCAAATCCACCACTGTGTCCATTCTTTATCATCACAGTTAGAGACTGGACAATAATTTTGGAGTACGGCCTAATAAGAACTGTCTGCTTTTCTTTTCAGCATTGTGGGTGCCCTTAAGAGCATCAGCCAGGACTCCCAGGCACACCATTACAGAGACATGAAGAGACAGCAGGAAGAGCTCAGAACAGATTTAAAGAGCAATAATCAAAAAGGCATCTATGGAACTTCATAAACCTAAATTATCACTACTTCATATTAAACTACATTTAAATGGTACATAATTTCACGGTCAGATTTTATCTGCAGCAGTTCTCTCACAGCTTTACCTTTAGAAATCATTTGTAAAACAAAAAAAGGGGGGCATCAAAACAGTTTCTTGGCAGCCATCAGCACTAAAATAAGGATTTTCAAAGTAAATTTATTGCTAAGATAATATTAGTACTATTTTTCAACACTGCCCTATTTCTGAATAAACTACTTTTTTTATTAAATAATATCCCTACATACAGTCAAAAATAAGTCTAGAACATTATGAAAAACTCAATTTGCAAATGCCCACAAAGAAAAATATAGAGCAAACTTTTAATGGCTTGAGAGGAAATGTACCTTCATCGTCCTGACAAACGGTAAATTAAAATTTTTCCCAAGGCAAATGCAATTGTCTCCATTTTGGCTAAGAGATTAAAGTGCCATTATATTCTGTATAACTTTAGCATAGCTTTGTGTATTTTCTATTGCAAAGAATTAACAACGGTTGAGTTGTTTACTTGAAGGTCTTTTCCTTCATATGTGTTAAGTCACACAGACCCAGACACATTAATTTAAGAATGGGCTGCAATTATTCCTGCTGCTCAATGAGGAGTTATAAATGTAACCCAAGCTGTCACTGTACATTCACTGTCACTATTTGGGATCGCCTATATTATTCAGGTTTGGTATTTGACTTGAAATCAAGTGCTAACATGATGCTTTGTCAATTCTAATGATATTCATTAAAATGTAGAGCTTTTGTGAAAAAATTAATTTCCATTTATATAGACTATTGGAAAAAAAAGACACAAACACTTCCTGAATTTCTCAGAAAATGAAAGTTATTTCTCTAAGCCTCACTTAGTAAACGTTCCAACTACAGTTTCTGTAGAAGGATTCATAAACTTCAGTGCACTGATCTCCAGAAACAGGACAAGGAATAATAAGATGATGACAAATAAGATATATCCCACAGCTCTATTTACAGAACAACAACGCCTGCCTCCAAAGTGAAGCTGGGTCTTGCTAAAAATGGTAAAGAAACATGCATCCTTCCACATTAATCAGGATCTTGACTCCACTCCCCCGCAGCCATACTCAAAGCAACAGGGAAGAAATGAGAGATGTCCTCATATTCACGAAACAAAAAACAGGCGAAGTAGCTAAGAACAAGCTACACGAATATGCCAATAAACCTGTTCCCAAAGAATTCCAACCCCTGCATCTCTGGGATGAAGAACATGCTTGAAGAAAGGAATACAGAATTACTGCTGAAGCTATCTTACAATGATTTTGAAAATTCTGTTCACTTAAGTATTATTTTGTAAGAATAGATGCTCATTTTCAAAGAGTGAAACAATACAGGAATATTTAGTGAAACAAAATGTGTTCTTAATTAAAAGACAGTATCATCTTCCCCGCACCTTCCCCTGTCCCCTTTAGGGACAAGGTAACTATTAGGTTCATGTATATCCTTTCAATTCGTTCTCTTTTTACTTATAGAGGTCATCATTTCTTCTCCATAGAAACAACCTTTGACTTCCTTGGTAATGTGTCAGGAAGAAAATGCAACTCAAGAAACCAGGCAAATATTTCATTCTAAAAAAGAAAAACTAATGTCATTTCAGAACAACATCTTTATTCATAAAGACAAAGAATGTTCTGACTTACATATGAAGAATACTTTCAGATGCTTAAACTTGGAACAGGAAAACAAGGGGGTGGGCAAATATCCCCCTCCTACACTACTGTCTTCAGACAATGATGACTACCAGATGGCAAGCTGCTGCCAAATAGGGCTGAGTCCCCAGCACATTTCTCTAACACTGTGCAGGGAGCAGAAAATCTAGCAGCTCCCAGAGCACTGACTTCAACTGGGTCTTAAAGTTAAAGTCCCACCACCTAAAACATCAATGAATTGCATGTTTTATGCCAGCAACCAGTACTGAATCACAAAGAAATGCTGTGTCAACTTAAATTAACCCTTTCTAATGCAGGAAAAGTGGGTAAAAGGAGTCAAAAAGCCAGAAATCAGAGAATCTCTATCTGCACCTCTATCTGATTTCTGATTATGATGTCAATAACAGAGCTACCTTTCTCTAGTTCTATTACATTCAATACAGGCAATGAGGAGCTGAGAAGAAGGGCAAGGATTTTATTCAGAGGAGAAATAAACCAGAGCCTTTGTGATGCCATTGTGAAATACAGTCCTGTTGAAAAAAATGCAGGAGGGGCAGCTCTTTAGTTTTAGCACAAACACAAAAGAAAACTCTTTTGTAAACCTGTGCTTATCTCTGAGAGCTTGGCTTTTCTCTAAGACCATGACTCTCAGTTTGCATAGCTCTGAAAAAACAGACATTCCCATTGGTGAGAAGAAAGCAGCCTAAAGTACTAAAAGCTAGAGAGTATTCCCTCGGAAGTTAGTAACATAATGGACTACACTCATTTGAGCTCAAATGAACAGGGAAACACAGAACCAGCCAACATACTGACTTTTTAAGGACTAAGCTAGGAATAGACAAAAAGGCCCAGAACACTGGCTATACCTTCCTGAAGATCATAAACACAAGATTATAAAAAGACAAAGGAAAGGAAACTCTATAAATAGAGAGAGGAGACCTAGCAAACTCGGAGCCAAGACTGAAGTCACACATCTGTGGATGTCGCCCAGCTCCCACGCTGCATTTGCGTGAATTGGAAGAAGGGTCTGGGGCACTGGAACACAGTCCCATCACCTGTGGCCAGGGATCTTATATCTTCTTACCCAACTGTCCATTGCTGCCCTTCACATGCAAACGTTCATGTCATTTTCAGCATGAGAAAACCCAATAAGGAGAAAAGAAATTGGAAGAGATTTTTAAATAGTCTAAAAAATAACTTAAAACCTAAACATCAAGTTATGACTTGCTGCAAATCCATGCATTCCTTTTCCTCCTGGTAAACCAAAATACCCTTGTATCAAACCACTCAAAATAACTCTAGCATCTGCATAATTTAAATGCTTTAGAAGAAACTCCTAACTGCATGGAGAATAAAGAAATGCCAACCCTCCCAAACCTACTCCCAATTGACAAGAATAAGGGGAATTAAATATCAAAACTATGCAGATTATTCAAGTATATCAAACAAAAAGGCAAAAGATCAAAAAAAAGCCATGAAAGTTTTGGAAAAACTGCCAGTCTTCTGTGTACAAGAATCAATCATAATGACAAATTCTGATGGATTTTTTTTTTCTTTGCATTTTTTGGGTACATTAAAGGGTAATTGAATAGTGCTTAAGTGAAGTTTTGCAGTTTGGGTTCAGTAAGCAAAACCTAATTCTAAATGATGCTGAGATACTATAGAATGCAAACCCACAAATAATTTTTAAATGTAAAAGAGAACCAAGCAAATACACTCTGCTAGATGAATTCCTCTCTTTCCAGTGGAATATTTCTCACTCAAATAAAGAGATGTGTCACTGCTTTGGTTTGGTTTTAGCAGTTTTAAGAGACCATAAGTGCATTCAAATGTGAATTATTTATAAATAAGGAGTATTTTCATACTATTTTGTTGCATATATTCCAATGGCATGGAAGGATCTTGTTACAAGGCTCAAAAAAATACTCCACAGAACCAGAAAGCAGGAAGATAAGATCCAGACTATTTGCTCCTCATGCCACATACAAAAAGAAAAGACTTGCCTGTGTTAGGAGGACATCAAAGGATATGCACTGACAATTTAAAAAGAGGAAACCCAGGGAGAAAATCTTCCTGGAAGAAAAATGCAGATTTACCAGCAGAGAAAGAAAAACAAATTGAAACAACTTTAAAGTTACACTTCAGAGCTATTAAAATACAATGAAATTATAAAACTCAACTTTGGTGCTGCGCTAGATAAACAGGTACAGACTGCCTCGTAATGAAACAACTTCAATTTTTCTAAATGATCTAGTCATCTTTAATAAGAGCTGTTCAAAAGCAGTAATTCCAAAGAAATAACCCAGGGAAAAAAAAGAAATTAATTTATATCAAGAAATATTTCATTATAATGTAATGAAACTGAAAACAGCTTAATGCTTCAAAATAGGGGAAGAATCATATAAACCATGACATGGCAGCAAAGTGTATAATGATGATATTTAAGCTAATAACATACACAGTTTAAAAAAAAACCTGTAGACAACGGTAAGATAGAGAAATATATTTAAGTATATTTACTCGACCAACAAGAAAATACAATTAAATGTAGCTATATAGTAAATGTAAAAAGCAGAATCAATAGTAATTCCAAATGGACTAATCAATCTAAATGTTTAGTAAAAATGGTACTCAAAGTCACAGCCATAGGGCCTCCCCTGGTGGCGCAGCGGTTGAGCCCTGGGCTGTGAGGCTGCCCGCGGCCTCTGCAGCGCCGGTTCGTTCCCCTGGCCGCCGGCAAGGGTACCACAAAAAAAAGAAAAAAAAAAATCACAGCCATATATTTAGTAGTTAATATGCAGACGCCTTTACCTATCAACAAATATTGTTTATCTAGGTCTCAAGTACTAAGCTACAGTACTTGCTTGGGCTACAGTAGAGAGAACAAAGACCGAGGTACTGACCCCATTAAATTCCCAAGGGAAATGTCTCTGCTGCCAACCTTTTGTCCTTAAAAAATTCTAACTATGGAAAATAGTTTCAAAGAAGTGGATATTGCCTTAGGGGAACAGAGAATCTTAATCTTGTGAGAAGATCAGGGAGAGTTTTCTTGAAGACACTAGCAAAATCTTGAAGAATAGTACAGTACTTTATCCAGGTGAAGGGAAGACAATAGGAGCATAGGGAAAAGCATGCCCCAAGGAAGGTCCTCGAAAGATAAGAAATCTGTGGCTGAAACACAGAGCACAGGGGATAACCAGAGAGGAGTATTAAGTCCTAGAAGGGTCTTAAGACCCAGCAAAAATCAGCCCTTTCTCCTAAAAGCCAAAGGAAGTCACTGGGGGGGTTAAAGCAAAGCAGTGACCTGACAGGATAAGCTCAGGTTTGTCTGGCTGCATTGCAGAGTGGCAGGGACCTTGTGGGGAAAACAGGTGGAGGACAACTGCAGAGACAAGCAAGAGTGTGGGTTGTTGGGCCTCCCCTGGTGGCGCAGCAGTTGAGCGCCAGGCTGAGAAGCTGCCCGCAGCCTCTGCAGCGTTGGTTCGATCCCCGTTCGATCCCCGGCCCCCGGGCGAGGGTCCCACATGGCACGCAGACCTCTCCTGCCGCGCCCACTGCTCCCCTCAGCAGTGCATTTCGTCAGTCTGCCTATTCTGTTCCTGGCTCTGGCTCTGGTGAATTCTCTCACCCTCCCACGCTTCTGACTGTACCCAGTGCTTGTATAAATAAAAAAAAATTAAAAAAAAAAAAGAGCGTGGGTTGTTAAAAAGACAAAACGAAATGGCAGGCGCTTTGTCTCCAAGTGTTTCAAGAATGCCTTATGCTAAACTTCTAAGTACAGTTAGGAAAACAAAGTAACTACCACAAGAAAAAGAAAAGCAGCACAATTTTAAAAATAGAAATAGATTTGAATAGGTAATTTCTGTGGTAGAAAAATCTAATTGTTCAAGATACAAAACAAAACAGTGTTAAACCTCTCTAGCAACAAGAGAAAGGCAAAATTAAAAGAGTGAGCTACCATTTTAAATCCATTGGATGGGCAAAGACTAGAATATCAGGCAATGCGAAACACTGGTAAGCTCATATGATTTCTATATACAAACAATGAATAGTGCAGTCATTTTAGCAAGTTATAGAGTGGATTTTGGTTAAATTCATTAACAACCAAACAGTGAATTTCTGAAACTCAAGAAATCCTGGGATGGATGGTTGGATGGATGGATGGATGGATGGATGGATGGATGGATGGATGGATGGATGGAGAGATGGCCTGTTGGCTGACACACAAACACCTTATATTGGCTGACACACAGCACTATGAATCCAAGTACTGGAAGACAATGAAAGCATTGGACAACAACTACTGTATCCTTCCCTGTGGAAATGGGTAGGGAGGTGGGATAAATTGATGCTTAGGGACTACAAGCAATCAAAAACACTGAAGGACATATACATAAAATGTGGACAGATTTTCAAAGATGGTACTGAATAAAAAAGCACAATAATAGGATGAGTTCTGCAGCACAAAATAACAAGATGAATTTAAAATGATATAGGTGAGGATCTTTTGGGGGAGGGGGAAACAGAATCAGAAAGAAGAAAAAAATAATGAAGAATAAAACATGAAGGGACTCTTCACAAAGCAAGGATGATATTATACCTTGAAATGCATGATACCCCTCTGAGTTTTATGTTCAAATTTTTTAAATAAAATTTCTAAATGATTTTGACATGAACCTTAATGTTTATCAGTCATTAAAATCTTAAAATAGGGCAACAATGTTACTATTTTTTCATATACCAACATCATTACAGTAGATGAGCAATTACATTTTTCAAACAAATTTCATCATTTTTACTGGTTTTTATTAAGTGATTTTGCTACCTTTCAGATTTTAACTGCACAGTTCAAAAGATTTAAAAACTTGAGTTGACAGAGATTCGTATTAGTTAGCTGGAAAGGGCAAGCTTAGCCTGAGAGAAGAACAGCTCCTTTATCATCCAAATTTAACTTGCATCATTTACTTGACCTCTTATAACACAAAATCTGGAATTCTTAGTAACTCATCTTTGAATTTCCTACTGAAGAGCTGCCATTGAATATATGTGTTCCAAAGTGCTCACAAAATTGGCCAAGGAATGAAGCCAACAATAGCCTTGTTATTAAAAGTGCCTGGCTATCAAAGGTGGGAAGACCTATTTCATTTCTACACTTTGCAAACACAAAAATCTTTTGAGTCATTCTGAGAAAAGATGGCAATATTTGGGGAAAGGACAAGCCAATGAAAAGAAAACCAGAAAGTTGTGCAGAATGGCTGGGCAGTGTCTCATACCCCTTCACCACCTCAGATCCCATGTAACACCTAACAAATTCAGGGACTTGAGACCCTAGGTGTCAGCAGAAGTCCCTGAAATGATTTAAATCTGCTATTTCTAATTAATGCTCTTTCTTTTAAAGTCCGTATTATTCATTTTCATGTAGATTGGTGGTAACTTTGGCTACACCAACAGATTCTCATTATGTCTTCTTAAGCACATAAAATCGAACTAATTAATGTTTGCTATCTTTCTATCTGCCCTCAATTCCTACAAAGAAGAAACACAGAAGCAGAAGGTTTCAGGGATTTTTACTGTGCCCACTTACTAAATTATGCAAGATCGAACTGTAGATCTAAAGTCCTCAAAATTCTAACAATGTCCTCCACAGTTTATGTATAGAACTGGACAAAATGCAGCCAGTGACCTCCCAACATATATATATATATATATATATATATATATATATATATATATATATATGCTTTAAACATTGATTCAATCCTATACCTTGGTGTCTGATTCAAACTTAAAAAGAAAATCAGTTCTTCAGCTTTACCATAATTGAAAAAGAATTTCCACTGACAGTGTGGTTTTAGATAAAATGAGAGAAATTCAGGATTTTCCTGGGTAAACTGTGATCATCTGTGTCCCCTTAATCACAGGAGCTATTACCTGCACTTTGCCTGTGGTTGTAGCAACCTTGCTTATCAGAACTCTAAACTCTTAAAGAATTTTTCTGCACCTCTCTTCAGCGTGGGGACTCAACAGGATATTCTTGTTCAAAGATGAGGACATCTTTGTTGAGTAATGCTGAAAAGAATCAAGAGAGCACATCTGGGCTCATTTAGGAAGACAGTTGGATCGATTAGTGATGTCTTCCATGAGCCTGGAGAGAGATGAAGTGCCTGCAGACCCAGAATTAAGTCTCCAATGGCTGGATTTAAAATTAGACTTTGATTTGAGACACCCTTAAGTTTTCTTAGTAACAGTCCAAACCAGGCATATTCTATAGTAAATATTTATTATGAAACATGATTAATGTAAAAAAGCAGAGGCGGAATGGGAAGGAGGAAGGACTGCTAGCAGACTGTGACAGAAAATGTTATCCTCAAAACAACTTACCAAGAAAATGTTTGATGATTTCAAATTGTGTGTTTTAACTTCTCCAAATTGAAAGTGCTATATCTTCACGTAAAGGTTCAATTAATTGTTTTATATTAAAAAAGAAAAATAGAACCCTTTCCCCAAGAAATATTTGGGACGCTTAACATTTTAGACCTCAGAGCAACAGTAGTCAGAACTTTAAAAACCAAACTCATGTATGTTACTTTTCTACAAAATAAATACAATCCCAGGCCTCCCTTGTGGTGCAGGGGTTAAAGACAGCACTATCAAGCTATTGCCAGCCACTGCAGCATGAGTTCCATCCCCAGGCTGGTCAGGGAGCAACCCACATGGTGCAGCAGACCTCTCCTGCCTTGCCTGCTGCTCCCCTCAGCAGTGTATTTCAGTAGATCTGCCTGTTCTGCTCCCCACTCTGTCTCTGGTGAATCCCCTCACCCCCCACACCTCTGGCCTGCACCCCAGTTCTTGTATGCATAAATAAATATCTTTAAAAATAAATACAATTCCATAATTTTTTAATCCCAGGTCTTAATATATTTTCTTCAAATATGGCTTCATGTTTGGAAACAAAAGAATCCCTCCAACTCTAAGAATCCCTCCAACCCATGCAATTTTGGAGCTGAATGAAAATATTAAAAATATAATAACTGAATGTCCTCATGGTTCCTTCAAGCACAGAAAAGATAAAATTAATATTACATGATTCTTTCAAAAGAGTTTATTTCCTTCAATACACAAAGGACTTTCTTCCTAAAAACGCAATGAATGTGAAGCGAGTGTTAAAATATAAAATATGCTGTATTTCTTCCAAAGTAGCACTTGGTGCTTGTCTTTTCATTTTTGACTTAGTCGAAAGATTGTGAGTATTACCTCTGCTTAGCCCACCATAGCAAGAATGAAAATCAACAAAGGTTGGCAAATAGAGGAACCTTCTTGGCTAAATTTCAGAAGCTCTCCTTGGAGGTGCAGATCTTCAAATTTAAGGAACAACTCAAAGAACATTCTGAGAAATGAATTTAAGGCCATTTGAGTCTGGTGGGGAGGTTGTATCAAGTATTTAACAAGGAAATGGATGAATTAGAAAACTATGCCAAGCAATTGTTTAAAAAATGCCTCCATATTGAAAAGATGAAGTTCATTTCCAGAAACAAGTCTGGCAGGAGGAAAGTTCTGAGGATTAGATGAACAGTGTTAAAAGAAAGAAAGACTGATCCTGAAAGTACTTCCCACTCACTAAATATAGCCTGAGGCAGCAGATTCTAATGTTACTGTAGGAATGTGAGTGACAAGAACCATTTAAGGGAGCAGAAATGAATCTTGGAGACCCCAAGCTCTGGTGGAATACCTTACCTGTGAGTATAATATAAACTACATGGGTCAGTGTAGCCAGATGACCAGAATAGCCTTCTAATTACTGCATATGGTTTTCAGGGAGGGGTTTGTTCCTTTAAAAAAAATGCAACTTCTTTGAGGTCCCATGTGCTGAAAATAAAAGAAGCCACTCCTTCATCAGAGTGCAAGAAAACAGATAGTAGGAACCAAATGCACAGTTTTCTTCTCGTTTACTACTTTGCTCGAGCATCAAAAAGAAAGTCTTCCTGGTTAAAATGAAAGATCAGTTTATATGTTGGGAATATTTAACAATTTATTTTCCTGGGATAAAAACCCAGTTTAAAATTACTAGGTTGATTTTTGTCAACTGGGGAAGAAAAAAATATGTGAAATCTTAAATGACAACATTACTCATATATATGTCTTCCATGCCTTTTACAGACTGAATTTATTCCTTTTTAAACCACCTAGGGGCTAACTTTTTTTAAAGACTACATTCAACTCTGAGTAACAATTTAAATGCAGTGAAAAACCCCAACATTTTACTTGGTATCATGTAAGAGAGAGGAAGCTGACCACAAAATAGTTAGATAGGAACCGGAGGCCTGTGGGCATCTAATAGGAAGGTTCTCAAATCTATAAAAGCAGCTACAGTCTATAGTCACGCTTCAAACAGTAAAATACTGTATCACAGGAACACTTGATGAATCCAGGAGACTGGATCAGCACTACCCACATTTCTAGGGGTCTGTAGGGAGATGGTCTGTCAAAAATGACATAAAAAACACAGTAGCAGAAACCACTGGCCCTGCTTCAGAGGAAGAAAACAGGGTGTTTGCACTCTCTGGCACAATTCTTTTCCTTTTCATGAAACTTTCACAGTCTCTTGGGTCCTGAGAAAAAAACCCAGTTCCTTCTGGATGGAAATACACAGTCACAGCAGGGCCCGGTTTCAAGTGGGGGTACTGACAAGCTCCACAGCTGCACTTGGTGTGGAAATGCAGAAGAACAAGGTGGGGGTACACCAAAGGCATAGAGCTGCACAGGCTGGGGGAAAATATCCAAGGCTCATCAGATTCCCTCAGCCCCAGAAACCGAACACCCAGATGTGAAAGAGACTATTTACAGAAGCATCTCTTCCTGCCAATACCTGAATGACATCCATCTTTCTGGCTGACAAGTTAAAGTCCGTTCAGATATATGAGGAGATAGAACAGATACACATAAAAAAGGAGAGGAGTGGGGAGAGCTCTCAGATCTTCATAACAGGTTTCCTGTTAGTAAAATATAAAAATAATTGAACTGGAGCAGGACAGCCATATGACCCAACCAGCAGGCTCGGACATAAAATACAGAATATGCATATGCTTAGTTCACTTTGACTCCCTGATATGCATTAGTGAAAATATGATTCTTTGGTCTGTAACTATTGTTCACTAAGTTTCCTTAAAAAGCCTATCTCCACTCTAGCAGTGCATTCAGAGAGGACCAAGGGAAGGCAAATGCAAAGGAGAATCACAGGGCAGGCCCAAGGAGATAAATTATATGCAGATGGAAGCCCTAGGAAAGTCATCCGGAAAGCAGTTTCTGGGATTGTCAGGGGAACCACATGTTCATGGGTCAGGGCAGGAAATAGCAGATGGTGGGAACAGAGAGGTAGGGAGGGGCGTGGCATGGTTTGTTGGAGAGAGCTGAGATAAGCCATTGACCTAGGAAGAACAGAGTACACAGAAAATAAATGATGGAAGGTTATGAAATTAAGCAGTTTGGCGGATTTTATGTATGTATATGCTACCGACATACATATTCAAGTTCAATGACATGGCCAAAAGAAGCATTTCTTTCTGGTGGGAAACAGCTGAGTTCAGGGGCAGCTGCTGGTTACTGAAGTGGTGGTTCCTTTATTATACTTACAGCATGAAGTGCAAGCTCCACCAGAAATAGGGGAGGTAGGTCTACTTTGCTCATAGATACCAAAAACAATGCTGGGCAAGTATTATATGCTCAGAAAGATTTACCAATTGATTAGGAAAAAAAAAACACTGGGAGAGAGGGTAAGAGAGGAAAGTTAATGATTACTGAGCACTCACAATGTCTTGATACAAGGCTCTCACTTTACAAGTACTAGCTATTTTTTTTAAAAGATAGATTTATTTATGCATACAAGAGCTGGGGTGCAGGCCAGAGATGTGGGAGGCCAGGGGGTGGGAGGATTCACCAGAGACCGAGTGGGGAGCTGAACAGGCAGATCCACTGAAATACACTGCTGAGGGGAGAAGCAGGTGAGATAGGAGAGGTCTGCAGCACCATGTGGGTCACCTCCCTGGATGGTGATTGAACTGGTACTGTAGTGGCTGCAGACAGCTTCATAGTGCTGCTTCTTAACCCCTTGTGCCCCCAGGGAAACGCCACAAGTACTAGCTACTGTGGTCCATGCAAGCTTATGATGTAATACTTTACCAGGAACATCCTTATCTCTCTGAAAACAAATCTTATAACTGATGGTCTCTTAGAAGTCCCTTAGCAGTATGTCATAGTTTAATTGGTAGCACGATTTCTTTCTTAGTGGTAGATAAAAGTGGTGAGGTTTACAGTGGTGTAATGAAAGTATTACTAATCATCAATTTGATGACATCCAAATTTTTGCAGTATCAAGATGCAGGTGATGGAAACGAAGATTCCATGAGTTTAAGTTTGTTTCCTCAGGCCCAGATGTCACCATCTCTCAAACTGATAGCGATTGCAATACTTCTCATCCAAGCTGCTATTTATTCAAAATAAAAATCTTCCTTGAGCAAGAAAGGGCTTAAAAATAGGCAATCATAAATGAGGTAATATGATTTTAAATTGTCATTACTGTTAAATAAACTGCTTTTGCTTTTTTAGTGGTAGAAATATCTAGTAATGACATAATGACAAGAAAATAAAAAAAGGTAGATCCTGAATTTTTCTAAAGCAGCATGGTTCAGACTTCAGGAGCAGGTGTTCACTCTAAGAGAACAGTTGGCAAATTGGCTTATCTCAGAGGCAGTGTGAAAGGTGCTATGATTCCTGGACTGAAGATTCTAGGACGCTATTAACACTTATTTTTATTTCTCCATGAGTGGTGCAAAAGGAGACCACTTCTCTAATAGTTGAGAGGTCCCCAGTTGCAATTGGGGAGCATATACATGGTGCATGTAACTTACACATCTCCCTTCTGATTTTCAAGTTTTCAAGGGAGCTAGATCGTTAAATTCAAAACTTTTCTTATCGTATTTCCAATTCAATGTATATGATCCAGAGTAAGCAACTGATAAGACTTTCCTGTCCTCAGCAATCAATAGACTTCACTGATTAAAAACAGAAACAATGTAATATGTTTTCATATGATGAAACCAAAAAATGGAGGCAGCTTTTTGCAATTTAACCTTTGCATTTATTCACCGATTAAAACCATTGTTTGAAAAAAATCACATGGCATCACCACTCTGAGTTAATCCACTTCATAAACTGCACATGTACACCAGCACAGCAGCAAAATATAATTTACAGTGGCAAAATATAACTTAAGAGAAAAACCTAAAAAATATATAAACAAAATATATAAATGTATTGATTTCTGGATTCAGCAATATTTAAGTACAGACTACTCCAGCCTCTGAGGTCTACATTCTTTCACCTTGTTTGCGTTCAATTCTACAAGGTACATATCTTTATCAGCAGGTAAGAATGTTCAGCACTTAGTCTGTGCCTGACTCCAAAACAAGAAGTTTCTATCAATATAATCCTTCACAGCTCCTTTATGGGGTTGTTATTATTATTAGCATCCCCAGATCAGAGATAAGGTAACAGATGTTGGTGGGGTGAGATCCTTTGGAAACAAAGGACCAGGACTTGTACTTGGCAAGTCCTAATCTAGAACAACTATTCTACACTGCTACCTACATTTAAAAAAAAAAAAAAAAAAAAAAAAAACGCAAGTATGGTGATAAGTGCCTAAAATAATATACTTTGAATTCCCATTATTTCTCCCCTGTAATCTACCTGTTATAGGGTCCCACCTTCCCTGCCACCATATTTTGAGTTTCTAATCTGAAAATTCCAACCTAACTCATGTACCTCTGCATAAATGGATTCCAATCATCATAGCCTTGAGGAAAAGGTGGTGTGGGAACTGCAGTGCGGTAGACTTGAAGGGGAGCAGCTCCAAGCACTCCTGCAGGGAGGGATGAGTGACAGGAGAACACACCTTGCATCAGGGGATGGGACTAACAGTGTCTCTGCCAGCACTGCAGGTGTGCATCAATTTACAGACTTCTAACAGATCCACAGATGCATCTGTGACAAGAGGAGCAAGCCTTTAATTGAGAGTTTGGGGAGGGAGGAAGAACAGCACAGCAGCAATGGTAGAAGTCATTTATTTTTCTAATTAAATTCTCAAATAGGTGGGGGTAGCCTATTAAAAAAATACAAAACAAACCAAATGGGAAAATGTGGATTTTAGAGGTTAGCGTCAGCATTATTTTTTAACGATGATACAGATAAAAGAAGACATTACAACCTTGTGTTGCTTCCTGATTGCCTCCAACTTTGGGCTCTGGCCATCACGATACCATGTCATCTGATACTTGTAATTGAGCTGATGCACTCAACAAGACTATTTGTGTTTAAAACTGTGTTAGAAAATTACATTTCTTTTAAAAGGCATTTATAGAGCAATTTCAATTTGCAAAGTGTTTTCTGGTTATTTTTTTAAAGTAATTCTTAACAACAACCATGTAAAGTAGGTCAGAGTTTTTATTCCTTATGCCTCCTCTTTCAAAAGACTGAATCAAGGAAGGTACAAAAAGGTTAAGTGATTTTCCTAGAGTTGCACACAAAATTAATAGTACAACTTGATGCTACAACAACTGCTAAACTTCAAACAGTAACTTTATCCAGTGGTTCTCATTCCCCTTTCTTGAGATCTTTTGTCTCAAACAATGTACACAGATTCTTGGACCCTCCTCCAAATTTACTGATTTAGAATCCAGGACACAGGTTCTGAAAATCTATACATGGAATGGGTGTCTCCCTTATGCATCTGCAGGGCAGCCCAGTTTGGGACCTACTACTAGTGGGTCTCCTGGGAGGCTCATCCCACTGTCCTGCAGGACTAGGCAGGACTAGACAGATGATACTTCTGCAACCAGGCTGAGACCTCACCAAAGCAGAAACCAGCAGCTGTCTCTCAAGAAGCAGTCTTTGACAAATCATTAGGCACCACTTTCAATTCATACAGTTTTACCACTTTCACTCTCAAGCACAACTGTTTTAGGCATTTTGGCCTTTTTTTTAAAAAAAAAAATCTCCCTTAGGTTCCTTTTACCTAAAAGTAGTAGCAGTTCCATTTCCACATTCACTCTACATCTACTATATGTTTCATTCTTCTTTCTTGCTAGATAGAATTGCTGATCTACTCCATGTACAGTGAACACACCGTGACCAGAACTTACTTACTACAGTGAGACTGTAACGTTCCTAGGCACTGAAAACAGGGGCTGACATTTTCTTTCATTTAATCCACCCTGAGAGAATTATCCCTAAAAAACTAAGGGGTTGAACACACAGCCTACAAACACACTATTCCTAAACCTCAGAACTTGGGTTCAAGCTAGATCAATCTACCTCCAGAATCAACACAACCATTTACTCTGTTGCTTTGTTTTTATTTTTTGCCTTTAATTCTTCTGGTTCTCTAGTCCCCTATACTGAATCTCTTCACCAGCAAGTGAACCATTAAGAGAAGACACCCCCTTTTAATTTAGAGTCCTGTCACATAAGCTTTGGTCAATGACACAACAGAATCCATTGAACAATTATACAGTGAGGAAGAGCACTGCCTGGAAGAAACAATGCAGTGTGGCACACGATGCCTAGTCCCAAAGCCAAATCAGAAAAGTTAGGTTTAACATGAACTCAGATGATTCAGAGTCATCCACCAAGAGTACCTGAGCCAACAGGTACAGACTGGGGCATCTGAAGCATGACTTGTAGATATAAAAAAGAGAAACAATTATAAAGTCAGAACAAGAAGACACAGAAATAGAGGGGGAAATGATGCAATCAAGTGCCCCTTTCTGGAATATTTAATAAAATGTAGGCCGTGCAATCCACATCAATAAGCTAAAAAGAAAAAATATCTGGTCATTACAATTGCCATACAAAAAGTATTCACGGGCCTCCCAGGTGGCGCAGCGGTTGAGCGCGGGGTTGCGAAGCTGCCCGTGGCCTCTGCATCGCCGGTTCGATCCCCAGCTGCTCCCCGGCCACCGGAGGAGGGTCCCACATGGCGCGCAGACCTCTCCTGCCGCCCGCTGCTCCCCTCAGCAGTGTACTTCGGTCCTTCTGCCTGCTCTGCTCCCCGCTCTGGCTCTGGTGAATTCTCTCACCCTCCCGCACTTCTGACTGTACCCAGTGCATGTATAACCAACCAACCAACCAAACAAACAAACAAATAAATAAAGCATGCCTCTATAAAAAAAAAAAAAGTATTCACAAAATCCAATAGTCATTTGTGATCTAAAACAAACAAACAAACAAACAAACAAACAAACAAAACTCTCAGGAACTTAAGAGATGGAGAGGAATAATCTCAAAGTGATCCAGAGTATCACTTGACAAAACAAAAAGGCTAGCGGTAACATCATACCTAATGAGGAAGGACTAAATGTGTTCCCCTAAGACTGGGAACAAGATAAGGATGTCCGTTCAACATAAAATTGGAAATTCTAGTTACCAGAATAGGACATGAAAAATAAGTAAAAAGCAAGCAAAAAAAAAAAAAAAAGAAATAGCACTACTTCAATTTACAGGTGATTAATGGCTATATAAAAATTTCCAAGGAATCTATAAAAGAGAACCTCTTAGAACTAGTAAGTCAATCAAGGTCAAAGAATAAAAGATCAACATGCAAAAATAAATCACATATTTATACACCAACAATGAATAAACAGAAATGGAAATGATACCACTTACATATACACTAAACAAAACACATACCAGTTCTCCAGGCCAAAACTTCCCGTGATGTTGAATGGAATCAACTACGATCTAAATAAATGGAGACACTCCTCTGGACTGTATGAGTCAACACAGTAAAAATGCCAATTCTCCCCTAAACTGATTTTTAGTGTTAATACATTTCTTTAAAAATCCCAGCAATGTTTTTGTAGATATAAGCATATTATAAAACATTTACAGAAAACCACAAGTCCTATGAGAACGAAAGCATCTTGATGAGGTATGAAGAGGGAACAATCACTCTGCCTGATATTAACACTCACTATACAACCATTTTGAATCAAGACAATGTGACCTTGGTGGAAGACAGACACATAAATCAATAGAACTGAAAAGAGAACCCAGAAAGAGACCTGCACAAACATGTTCAACTCTTTTTAATTAAGATTGAAGATGAATGGAGAAAGGATAATCTTTTCAACAGATGGTAGTAGAGTAACTAAGCATCCATGGGGGTCGGGGGGAGAGCATCAACCTGAATTTCATACCTTACGTAAAAATTAACTGAAAACACATCATGACTTAAAGTGTAGTGTGTTTTGAAAAGCAAAGGACTCCTTTTTAAAGTTAAGGAACACTTAACCAATATAGTGCCTTCTCAACTTAGATTTTGTTAGAACATACTGATAACTGAACACTAGCAGAACTCAGTACAGAAGCAACTCCCGCTTACCTGTAGCACCAGGAGGAGAATGCCACATAAAAGCTAAATCATACCACTAAATCCCAAACTTCATTTTAATCAATTGTTTCAGACTCTACTCCCAATAAAGCTTTGCCCTAAACTACTACCAAGAAACCCAATAAACAGATTCTTAGGAGCACAAAGCTTGACTTCCTAGAATAAAATGCCCTGCTGGTGATATTTTCAAAGTCAAAAGGTAGTAGTCCCTCTGTCTTAGGATCTGAGGATAATTGCTCCTTGGTTTATAAGGTCAAAATTCTGCACAAATTGATGTATGGCATGTGATTTTACAAGCTGGGAAACCTGGAGCAAATCATTAGCTGGACTATAAACTTAATCATAGGCAAAATGGGCCAGCAGTTCTAAGTAAGAATAAAAAGACAGGGAGAAATGCATTTACACTGCCACAAAGCAGCACACTCTGTTGCAAAGTAGGAAGCATAGCTGGTTTGTAGGAAAGGACACGAGTTTCATCACTTCTAAAAGTAGTTCCAAGAACTATCACCCATCAATCACTCTGCAGATTCCTGTTTCTGCCCAGATCTACTAATTCAGAGCAATGCTCAAATAGAAATAGGTTATGAACAAGCTATCGAGTTACTTTTGCACATTGAAGTTTCAAACCCTTGTTAAAATAATTACTTGCCGACAATTTACTGCCATCTTCTTCATATAGAATAGCCTCAAGACATTTTCATTGTCATGACTTTGGAGTTGAATGGTGCTACTAGTTATCCCACGAGACTAGGGATGCCGTGAAACAGCCTACAATACACAGAACTGCTCCAAAAGAATTGCTGGGCCCAGAATGTATGAGGCTGACAATCCCTGATACTTGTGCTGGGTTTAACAAGAGGAAGACTTAGATACTACTACAAAACATGGGAAGACCTGCCACGCGTGCCGTATTGGAGGAAAAAAGGACTGAATGCAGGGGAAAAGAAAGCCTACATGATGAGATATTTTTTTGAGATGAAAGATGTATTTCAATTAAAAGATATGGTGAAGATTGCTCCCAGAGAGAAAGGCATCAGTGCTGTGTCAGTATAGAAATCCGCAGAACTGGTTGATGACTGGATGGCTGACTGAGAGAATCGGAACACTCAGTTATCTTTGGGCTTTCCCTGGTAAAACTCTTCATGCATGGCAATGTAAACTGGAGATTCTGGAATCTCAGTTGGCTGAGGAAAAACAAAAGTCTGCAAACTTGCAGAAAGCATGGACAAAGTAAAATTGGCCAACATGATATGGAAGAGTCACCATGCTAGCAAAAGAGCTTTCTTCACTGGCAGGCTAAAGGCAACAGCTAAAGATAAAAGCAGAAAAACAGAAAGACTGACCCACAAGTTGTGGAAGAAATCCCTCAAGCAAGTGAAGTAGCCCAAGAAACTGTTGATGGACGGATAACATATTCACAATAAATCCTGGGCTAAAAGAAAATTTGAATTTGAATAAAGTAAAATGGATAAAACATTTTGGAATATCGGAAGACTTTGACTACATAGACTGAAAGAAATATCTAGTGTTGGTAATGGATCTAATCTGCTTGTGAATGTGTCATTTTTAAAAAGAATATCAAATTAAATGTACTGAATAGGGCTTCCCTGATGGTGCAAGAGGTTAAACACAGCACTGTGAAGCTAGTGGCAGCCTCTGCAGCAAGAGTTCGATCCCTAGCAGGCCAAGGAGCTAACCCAGATGGTGCAGCAGACCTTTCCTGTCTCACCGCTGCTCCACTCAACAGTGGATTTCAGTGGATCCACCTGTTCTTCTCCCCACTTTGTGAATCCTCTCTCCCCCTGCACCCCCTTACCTGTACCCCAGTTCTTGTATGCATAAATAAATAAATCTTAAAAAAAAGGCAATGCCTAGCCAGATACAGGGAAGTTATTTTAAAAAGAAAAATAAACTAGGTAATTGCTTTTGGTGACTTTATTATATATAAAGGGGAGGGTTTATGATTGTTCTTCCCTCTAAGACCTGTTGGGGAGTAAAAATAACTGAAATACGGTTTTTAAGAACTCAGCATAAATCCCAGATGATCATTGTTGCTGTTAGTAATTCTCACCCACATCTTTTTATTTCTCAGCTGCAGGTGAAGTGAACCACTTCTGATTTTGCATCTTTTTCAGGTGAACTAATTTTCTCTCATCCAGTGCTAGATAAGAAGAGTTGTTCATTTTTCTAATCAGTCTGTGAAGCTAGGGGGAGGGGAGTTGTTGTCTCTGTGGATGATCTAACCAGATCTAACCATCTGACACTGAACTCACTCCACCAGTTCTCCACCAGTACAACTAGGAGTTAATCTAACTATGTGGAAACTACCTTTTCTAGTATCCAAATAGCAGTTATCAAATCTTGGAGAGTTCTTTACATAAACAAATGTTTCTTTGGGCCCTAATCACCAAGACTAGATGCCTCGTGTGAAGGGCAGGAACCTGGACACGATGCAGGTTTTCTGATCCCATGCAGACCGGGTAAAGGAGGAGTCAGAGTCCTCAGTAGTTTTGCAGGTTTTTTATTTGGGGTTCACCAGACATATGGCAGGCAGGGGTGCTGGGGGGCCGGGAGGCTGGCAGGCCTCCCAGCCCCCAGCAAATCCTCACTCTATCTGGGCTCTCTGGTGATCTCGGCTTCTCTTCGGCTTCTGCTTCTGCTTCCTCGGCTTCTATTATTGCTGCTGCTTCTGCTGCTGCTGGCGTCCCCCCGTGACGCCGCCCTTAAAAAGCACAGTCTTAGCTCAGCTGAATCCCATCTACCTATGCCCACACCCTATTCCAGGTGCCCGCCATCAGGCATGCATTCAGGACAAGGATCCATCATCTATCCTGATGGCGGAAGGGCAGAAAAGCCTGACATTTTCTTTACCCTACACCTCGGTTCAGGAATCCAAATGTGGTCCACAAATATTTATTACATACCATCGAGGGATTGTCTCTGCTGGGCACTAAGAATAAAATGGGAAACACACGGGCAGGACCCTTCACAGTTGAGAAGGAAATGTTTGTATTTAAAGACTCCAAAAGGCACCAGGGTAAATAATTAGATAAAGGAAAACCTTTCCGTTACAGCAAATATTACCCAATTGTCAAGTGGCTCTTCAAGAGGCTGCATAAGGCATCAAACCACAGAGGCAGCTGAACTCTAGTGTTTAAGGAACGCAAACACTCAAGCCAGAGTAATCTGCAATTGCTGTAACTTACCCACACTGGATCTTATTTGTTTGCAATATTAATAAGCAGTGAGAACATTACCTACCTACCTCATGGGATATGAATAAGGATTAAATTAATAATAATCTATAAAGCAGGGTTGGACAGACCTGGTTCTTAATTAATAGTGCTGTTATTACACTTATCAGCCAAGGAGTTTGATTTTAACCACCTGCGCCTTGTCGTTCTTGATTCTTCAACATGTCTACCAGAACATCTTTCAGCCATTTGTAGACACATTTAAGTTCCCAAAATACGTTGCCTCCCAAACCTTGATAGTTCTCAAATTTTCTGACTCTGAGAGCACCAATTAGAATTCCTCCCTTACTGCACAAGGTTCCCAGCAGCAATAATCTGTACTTCATCAGCACTGGCGATAATGATGTGCCACCTATCAAGATAACAGGCTGAATGTGATACCATCTGCTAAGACCCCATATGAGAAACAAGAAATGGAGGCTTTCAAAACATCAAGCTTGATGCTTATTCTGTATTATGCCTACTCCATAGTTATTAGCCAACCAAAACCCCAAAAACCACTTTATGAAAAGCTGAAGAAAGTGTGCCTTTAATTAATTAATACTTGCAGACATTGGTGATCAGCTAAAGGAGTACCTACCTCAGAACAATAATCACAGAGAGTCAGTTGGAAACCTAGTTTTTGGTACTTTAACTGGTAGGATTGAACAATGTTACTTAATCTCTCTGATATGTATTTTCTCACCTATAAATTGGAGATAACAATACCAACTACTTCGCAAAGCTATTAGGAAGACTGAGAATTTCTTAAAAATAGCATAGTGCCTAACACATTACTCAGAACTCAGTAAAACTAAGCTATTATTATTTTTGCTAGTGACAGCTATGAAATTATTTTAAAAATCAGCTAAATTCACTTATACTGAAAAAGAATCATCAGTTTGTATTAACAATTTGGTAAGACCACACAAATGCTCTTTGAAAAGTACTAACTTCCAAAAGGATTGACACTTATGTGGGTGAACATTTTAACATTAACTATCTTCATTAAAATGAAAAACCAAATGTCTTTACATAGTAAGCTAAAGAATCTTTTAAAAAGTTTCAGTAAGCCTGATGTGTAAGGACTTCAAAAAACATTGGCCCATACTAGAAAAATCATTACTTTTTTATGTTAAAACCAACTTCTGGGTTTCTTTGCTGCTCTCAGTTCTGCTTTCCAGAACATAAACATATAGAAAAGAACATTTCTGGACCTAGAACTTCATTGTCTGAATCATGTATTTTTCACCATTATTAGGGGATTGCACCATTATTAGGGGATTTTAGTTGACTAAAAATTGACTATGATTAAAAAGATTACTTCAAGTCTGCAGAGCTATGTTTCCAGTATAAGACAAAAATTAAATGAAAAGCACACAGAAAACCTCCAGGGAGCTGCAAGTCATTCAAAGGATTCAGAAGAAAGTCTCTCAGGGTAGTGAGCTCTGAGTCAGCTGAGATCAAAAGCAAAGTGGGATGGAGAATGAGAAAGGTCCCTGTGATAACAAATTTTACAAATTTTAAACAGATACCTGAAACCAACAGTTCCTATCTCTGTAAACACTGAGTTTATGAAAGTTCATTACTAATTAAAAAAGAGAGAGCAATCTTTGTGTACTGATGTAACAGTTTAACACTTTGCAGAATGACTTCATTTTGTGTTGTACTAATAAAAGAAATGTCTTCTGTCAGAAACCCCAAGGTTGAAATAAGGCTCAGGTTGGGTTTAGATTTAAAATACCGATTTTTATATAAATACCCTTTCTCAAATTCAAGAGTTCCAGAAGGGGAGTTAATTTCAACCCTCTGCTCATTTAGAACAAAAAGGGAAGGAAGTAGTAACATAGCTATTTCAAGGAATGTCTGTAATTTCATTGTTGCTAAAGTGTCCAGATGTCTTTGCTCAAAGACTATAGAGCTATTGAGTTAGGACCTGAAAAGAAAATTGACAAAAAACTGACTATGAAAAGGCCAAAAAACAAAGAACAAAAACAAAACAAAAACCCCACAAATACCTCCATTACCCATCCCCTTGTGTGGGAAAATGCTGGGCTTAGGTAATCCAATTCCAAGACAGGTATTCACAGAAAACAGAGATAAGGAGAATCAAAGAATAGAAATGACAACATCCTTTGCTAAATAGTTCCTGCAGTTAAATTTGGCAATTCAGTTAACCTTAAATACCAAGTTATGGATTATTTTCCATCCAATAAATACCTTAAGGATAATAATTGAGTTTCAAGTCTGACCTTCAAATTGCAAAATGAATCATACTCTGCTACTAAAAAGAATGCAACAGCTGTCCCTATACACCCTGCAGAAAAGCTTTAAGTGGGAAAAACTTAAAATATCTTTCTTTAAAAAGTATGAGAATAGTTATGTGCAAAATCTCATAGTTGGCAGCACCTTTACAGAATACTTGTTTAAATGATTCCATGTGTTTCACTGAGAATCCTTCCCATCCAAAGTTTCTCTGACATTGATTCTTTACTTGTTTGCAACTAAGGCTCTGTATTATAAGTCTCTCTTTAATTAAATCCAGATTATGAATATGGGCCTGCTGCAGAAGTGACAAGGGAAATAAGCTAAATATTAAAATAACAAGAAGGAAATACACACTAAATCACATCTGCAGTTCATTATGGAAATAGTTTAGCAGGGCATGACTGATTTCTGGGACACTGTGGTGCTGTTCCCCATAAGAATCATCTACTTATTGGAAGATTCCATTTTAAGACAATATTAATTAACTTTAGTAAACTAGAATGTCTAAACCAGCTAACAATTCAAACATACATACCAGAATATTATAATAACAACAGCCTTGTAAACAAGCAATGTAAAAATAATGATAGAACAGAGCACCATTATAATAGATAAATTTTCACCTCATGGGATATAAAAATGTTCCACTATTGTGTTAAAATTTAAATTTCTCATCAAGTTAGACATAATAAGGACGTGTATAAATGGCACAGGAATCAGCTGGAAAAGATCCCATTAGCTAAATTTGGGGTGATCAATCTGGACATCAAAATAACGACAGCAATAGAACATAACCCAACATAACCCAAGGAAATAAAACAAGCATACATGTGTTAATGATAAACACCTATGAGCTGATAAATTCATAATGGAGGGAGAAAAAAATCCTCCCAGTAAAATCCAGCTAATGTAGAGAAATAAATGTAAAGGAATCAGAGTTAGAAAACCACCATTTGGCAACTGTCATAATAACATCAACAATTATCAGTGGAAGTTAAAAATAGTGGGTAAAGGTTTTGATGAAAAAGGACATATTTACACAGACACAAAGGATCATCTGACAAATCACTGATTAATAAAAACTTGGGAAAAGAGTAGTTTTAGAGATTTAATCTTAAATTTTGAAACTCAACATCACCTATCATCCTGTGTCTCCTGATAAGATGCCCTGAAAAAAAAAGAATCACATCACCCATAACTATTCCAAGGAAGAATGCATAGCCTAATTCAAATCAGAAGGAAATATCCAGGAAAGCTAAATTGAGGACCATTTTGCTAAATAACTAACTAATATTTCTTAAGATGTCAATTTCATAAAACGCAGAAGCAGATGAGGAGATGTTACAGAGTAAAGGAGACTGGAAGGACATGAAAACTAGATGCAATATGTGATCCTGGATTGAAAAGAAAATGAATATAAATAATATAATGGGGCAAATGATGGGATATGAATAAGAAATGCAGATTTACATGACTGTATCACACCAACATTGAATTTCCTGATTTAAATAATTTACTGTTGTTATACATGAAAAGATTCTGATTTCCTAGAATATAGTGAAATATTTCTCAGAAATAGGGAGTAATGTTTGAAACATTATAATATAAATAAAAACAGGGAAAATGATTGAAAAATTGGTGAATCTGGATCAAAGCTTACACAGATGGTTTGATACTATTCCTTTAAGGTTTTTTTTTTTGATGTTTGAAATTACACAAAAATACAAAGCTACCAAAAACTCTGAAGGGTATAGAGAAAAACATAAATAATTCACGTACTCATGAAACATATTTGAGCACTTTCTATATCCTTAATTCTGTTTGGTTCTTTTTTGTTTTTTTTTAAACATATCGCCCTTATTTGATATTACCTTAATCTGTTTTGGTATTCCCCAGAATTCTCTGATTTAATCTATAACATTGTTCCTATGAAAAATTAGATTTTGAGTAATGTTCCTCTACTATCTTTGCATTTCCGTAATGTGGCCTCAGCAATACTTAGATTAGTGGTGTATTAATTTTTAAGAGTAAAGAATATCTGTATAGATACTGAGGTCTTCCTTTTTTGTCCTAAATAAATATGGATGCTTAACTGTCAGCTTTATTTATTTTTGGTAAGCTTACTGAAAGCCATCCATCCATAATGAAAAGCTTCGTGTTATATCTGTAAAATAGAGACATACAGACATATAGCTATATAAACAAATATATAGATGTATAGCTATATATACAAATACACACACACCCCTCCCCAAGCTTTTTAGTATGGATAGAGGGCTTTCACTTTATATATACATGGCTAGAATTTACAAAACAACACTTTTCCAGCTTTTAAAGTGTTTGCAGTTCAAGGGCCACCACAACAGCAAACAAAAGGTTAAATTCACATCCAAAATTCCAAGAATTTTATTAATTAGTAAAGAAATTTCCCTTCCGGTGTGTGTATTCTTTTTCCCCCTGGCCTTAAGAAATTTGAATGCACTTCAAGACCGGGGACATGTTTGTAAATAGTGTATTGAGAAATCTGTAAGTGAGAAATCTTCAAAGTTTTGCTGGACTCTTTTACTCTTAGCATGTATTTTTTACTGTGTCTAGAGGTCTTGTTAAAATTGGTTTAAAGGCTCTTTGGTAAAGGCAAAGAAATGACTACTAGGGGTTTAAAAATCACAGCAAAGTCTCATCCTGTGGATTTATTTTCAACTTTCCTTCCTCTCCTCAGGAAAGCTAAATTGTTTATACCAAGCTGAAATGAGCATTTGATGAGAGCACTTAAAAATAAGACGCAATGGTTATTTATACTTTAAAAATAGTATTTACTGATAATGTTTAAGTGGAAGACAATCTGAAAATTGGAACCAGAGAGTTTTTTCCTCTTATTAGCAGAGCATACAAAACGCTTCATTGGTTTGCTTGATTGTCCATGAACACTAAGCACTGTTTGACTTCATCCCTAATCAAAACTTCACTTAAAGAAAAGAAGTCCTGTCCTTTGGCTGATAAAATCGCCAACATCAGAAAAACAGAAAAAACACCACAACACTTAAGAGTCTGTGAAGCAAATATGTAATCAATTGTTTACACTCAATTAAGCAGAAAATATACCCTTCTATTTGGAAGATTATCCATAAAATGTAAATCTGAGAAACAGGAAATGGAAGGGCTAGTTAATACAGCTCAAAATCTTCCTGGGTCAGGACTCACCCAAATTATCTTCCCAACAATGTGTTGAGTGTCAAATAACCCTATCAACTTCCTGTATACTTGATTGAATTGTTCTGCTTTTCTCTCTTTGGCCTCTGTAAATCCAAAGCAGTAAATTGGCGGTTCTCACAGGCATGTAAGGTAAGATATAGAACAACCAATATCAGCTAGCAGTAGCCTTCACATTATCATACTTCTCTAGGGGATTCATCTTTGCAATGGTTTCCTTGTGATCTCAAGCAAAATATTCAACAGAACAAACAAAAATATTACTTCCCCTAAAAAGGCACATGAAAATATAGAGGTAAACGAACTACTAGGTCATCATTAAACATGACATTAAGATTTGAAAATTCAAAGAGGAAATGCTTACTTTTTGTGTATTCTCAAATGACCATGAGAAAAATGGTTTTAAACTCCATCTCTTATATTAGGAGATTAATAAAATTAATCTTATTATAAGATTATAGTAAGATGGAGATTAATAAGATCTCTTTTATAAGATGGAGATTAATAAGATCCCCATCTCAATCTCCTCACCCACTTTTCTCCCAAGGAAGTAAATGCCTATCTGATTCGTAACTAGAAGGAGGCAACTTGTAGGGATACTGCAAAATATCTTAGAGATTGAAGGTTCTCTAATTTTAGGGATAATTTGTCTTCCCTTTCGGTTGTACGTGACAAGTTCGTGAAGGGCAGTGTTGTAGTCTCCAGTTGCTCTAAATTTACTCCACATGCCATGTCTCCCAATAAATAGGTCTGAAGATTTCAACTCCAGAAAAAGGTCTAAAATATTCCACTATGATTGTAAATCCAGGCAATGCTGTTCAATTCAGCACTAGCTTCGGTAGAATGAATAGTTTGATCTGGCACCTAGTCTTCATCACAATTGAGACCTATTGCACGAAGAATGAGAACATAACAACAAAGCAGGGTAATGACTTTGCATACACAAGAGTCACTGAATAAATTAATGTGATTATGCACATACCAAAACTAGAAACTAGAAAGGAACACACTAATAATTGCTAGCTCTTGGTGCCAAGAGAATGGGTAATCATTTTTGCTTCTTTGGGCTTTACGTATTTTCCAAATATTCTACAGTGGTAAAAGGAACCACACAGGTGTTTTTTGAAACAAAACAGCAGAACAGAAATTCATATACAAGATTCAGAATAAATTTTGCCCAGTGTCTGGTTCTAAGCAAAACTGACTGTTTACCCTGTTATATGATCTATGAAATTTGTAAGTTGGTTGAAAAGGCAGCAAAAAGCCCACCTCTATATCTTATCTACTTGTATTTTCATAAAAAAGCATGGTTTTCAAATTGGCAGAGCAAAATAAATGACATTTTCTCTAGATGACAATGAAAGCAACACCACATGTCAAGATTATTTACCAACTACAAATGCAGGACAGATCTGTAAGTGGCTCTGGGCATAAGAGAAGCCTGAAGCATCCCACTTCTCCAAGCCTAAACCAAGTTTTTCCTCTGGGGCTTTCTTTAGCTAGGGGCATTGTAAATGAATCAAATGTGAAGATCACTTTCCTTATTAGTAGAAATGGCACGTGGAAACCTAGCAGTGCTGTGGAATGTTATATAAACACCTTCTTTTTCAAATCAAAAAGAGATGAGGACCTTCAAAGATAAAAAGTTCATGCTTTTCATATTAAAAAAACTAGCAACAGCAAATGTTGGTGAGGATGTGGAGAAAAAGGAACTCTCCTGCACTGTTGGTGGGAGTGCAAACTGGGCCAACCACTATGGAGAGCTGTGTGGAGATTTCTGGACCTACTAAACATAGAGCTTCCATATGATCCAGCAATTCCACTCCTAGGTATTTACCCAAAGGACACAGAAACATCAATTCCAAAGAGCACCTGCACCCCTATGTTTATAGCAGCACTGTTTACAATAGCTAAGCTTAGGAAACAACCCAAATGCCCAAAAATAGATGATTGGATCAAGAAGATGTGGTACATATACACCATGGAATATTGCTCAGCATTCAAAAAAGATAAACACATGCAATTTGCAGCAACATGGATGGCGCTGGAAGGGATCATGCTCAGTGAAATAAGCCAGAAAGAAAAAGAAAAATACCGCATGGTCTCACTCATAGCAGGAATCTAGAAAACTTAAATAAGGGACCAGGAAAATGAATAACTATAAGAAAGTGAAAATCAAAATCAACAAACAACTATGAACCACAGACACTCTATGGGGCGGGGGGAGGGTTTGGGGTCAAAATAAGGGGGTTGCAATTGTATGGGGAATATAAAAATAAAATTTATTTTTAAAAAAAGTTCATGCTTTAAGGAGAATTTTAACTGTTCCAAGAAAGACATTTTAATTACATGGACATTCCTCACATCTTCAAACATATTCAGCTATTGCTAGCCCTGAAGCCTCTGGGTAAACTGTTGCCTCTGCCACAGACAACACTCTACGTCACCAGCCAAAATAAACTCAAGTCTTCTCACTTTTCATGGTGTAGCTTAAATGCAATGTTGGGGAGTCTTTCTGACGTATCTGTAGGGCAGATCAACATGGAACCTTCATTCCTCCATTCAGCTGAACGCAGCTTGCAACAGTTTAAAGCCTCTGTTTCCCTTTAAAGTTCCCTGTGGTAGACTCAACTCTACAGTATAACAGAGATTCTGACAGAGGTAAACGGAGAGTTCCTTAAAGGAGGAATATGCTAAAAATTAAGATGTCAACCAGCATTAGATGGATAATTCAATGACTTACGAATTTTGGCATTCATGCGAGTGCAGGATTTCTGAACTTTTCTAAAAAAAATACAGAGAAGTAAAAAGGCCACACCTTCAATGTCCTTAGAACTTTCCAAAACCATATCGCCAAGATTGAACCAAACCAAACAAATCATCATTTCCAATATAAATGATTTTTCTATTAATGCAATCAGGAGTAACGCCAAGATCACCTCACAACTAGGAGACTGGTAATTATCCAAAAGACAAGAAATAACAAGTGTTGGAGAGGATGTGGAAAGAAGGGAACCCTTGACAATATTGCCAGAAATGTAAATTGGGGCAGTCATAAGGAAAGCAGTATGATGATTATTCAAAAATTTAAAAGAAGCAATTCCATATAATCCATTAATGCCACATCTAGGTATTTACCTGAAGGGGAAAAAATAACAAACACTAATTCAAGAGATGTAGGCACCCCTATGTTTACTGTGATATTATTTACAATAGTCAAGAGGTGGAAACACCCTAAGTGTGCATGGACACAACTGCACAAAGAATATACTTCGTGTGTGCGTGTGTGTGTGTACACACACACAATATAATGCTACTCAGCTATAAAGATAAAAAGTAGTGTTCTGCAATTAGCATATCATGAATGCACCTAGAGGGTATTATGCTTCAATGCAACTAGTCAGATAGAGAAAGACAAACACTGCATGATTCTACTCATGTGGTATATAGAGAAATCAAATAAACATAACTAAATAAAACAAAAATAAAATTTTAGGTTGGAAAAACCAACTGTGCTTGCAATAACTACCTGATAAATGAAGACTTCAAATCACACTAGCCTGTACTAGAAATATCTCTTTAAAAATCTAGATGAATATGAGTTTTCTAGGTTAAAATCAACCTCTTTATTGCTCCCAAGTTACTTTAAGGGCTATCCCAGAACATAAATTATTTACAAAGAACATTTTTCAACCAAGAGCTTCATTCTCTGAATCAAGTATCTTTCAACCCTATTAGATCAGTGGCAAAAATTGGCTAAGATGGAAAAGATTATTCTAAGTCCGTAGAGCTGTGTTTCCACTATGAAAAAATATAATGGGGGAAATGGGTAAAAGGGAACTATTATGTGGTGAAGGAAAGAATTGGGAGTTTTACTGGTGAACTTAATGTAGTACATACACAAGTTGATTTTTAATGATTTACACCTGAAACTTATATAATGTTATAATGCAATGTTACTTCAATGAAAAAAAAAAGAAACTCCATAATATGTACATTAATGTAATTTCAAAGTACACCATATTTGAACATACATTTTTACTTCCCAAAGGATATAAAACCTATTTTTAAAAAACCTAGACTTTCAGAAAGCACTTGAGCAAGCCATTCAGCTCAGAGGAAACAGCTTTCCAACTAGTCACCAATATTGTATAAACAGCACAGGCAGTTGACTGACCCACAATTTATGAGTTACCCAGATGCTCTTTAATTATGTTTCAAAATGCCAAATGATTTTTCCATTTGGAAAATGGTTCCCAGCTATGTTCTCAGGAAATGAAAGATTGGTGTGTACTTTATTGAGAAGGAGGGACACTGTAAGTACCAACGTCATGTAACTGGACATTAATCAAATATGGAATTCCCATTCTGCAAAGCTCTTAGACCCAGGAAGAGACTTCAGCAGCTCTTTAAATGTATGGTTGGTATATGTGTGGTGATTGTGGGTGGGGTAGGGGTTTGTAAGAATCTACACCATAGGAGTAGGTACCACAAAAGGTGAGGAATGTTTAGAAATAGCTCACGCAAAAACTCAGAAAAAAGGCATTAAAAAAAATCTAAATAATCTGTTAGTGTTTATGCTCAATCTCTGGGTTCTACATTCTAAATGCTTTGTCTAGTTTTAACTTCCTGACTCCTAAGAGAAATGTATAACTAAAAGTCACTTTACAAATGATCATGGAGGAGTCAAACACATCAGTCTCTTAAAGTTGATGTTTCATCACTGAATAGTGGTAAATATTCTTAGATAAGTAACTAAGACTGAAAAGATAACCAAATGAATACAGCACTTTCAACCAGGGCCAATTTTAAGAATTGGCCACACTAAACACCAAGACATTTACAATATCTGAAAACAGTTTTGATTGTCCTGACTTGGGAAGAAAAATGATACAGGCATCAAGTGGGTAGAGGTCAGCAATGCTGCTAACCATCCCATAATAATCAGAACAACCCCACACATCAATGAATTATGTGGTCCTAAATTTCAACAGTGTCAAGGGTGAAAAACACTATTTTAGAGGAATGTAGATCTCCAATGATTATCACAGTCAGTGATTTCCCCATGGTTTTTAAGAGGCCCATTAGGAGCCAAGAGCATACGAATCTACCTTAAGATTCTCTCTTCAGTTCTAATATACACTGGGAGGAGAGGGGTGATGCATAACAGCACTTGAGTAAAGTGTCCTGAACCTAAAAATAAATCTAGTCCACTCTGTTTGCAAGGAAAAATGCTAAGTAGAATTTTCTTTGAAAAAGGGAGTTATCACTTTTACTATCACTGAGTTCCTCCCTATCCTACCTTATAAACATCTAAAATAGTTTTTAAAATCCACTTATAAAATGATTTTATGAGGACACAAATGATAAGAATACCAAGAATGTAACAAATGAGTGAAATAAGTCAAATGGAGACACCAGGGAGTGCTAGGGACTATGGCGAAAAAAGTGTACTCTGTCTAAATAAGTTGGTGGCTACTGAGTCCAACCTGTTCCAATGAAAGAAACATTGACCCAGCAGAAATGTTCTGGTATAAAGTGACATAAATCTCTCAATCCAACTTGTTATTAGCCACTAGGCTCAATGGTAATCATTATTTTCCTGTGTCGATAAGGATAAATATTAACAACTATGATCGTGCAACTCCTTCTATCGTCACTCATATCCCAAGATTCTTCACTAAACTGCAAACAATTAGTCCCTGACTCTTAGCTATCCTTCACAAAGCATGATTCAGGCCTTCTCACTATGACATGTCAGTTTTCGAATACCTTGTTGATATATATTGATCGATGATGAAAAAATTATTATGATTAATAGTCTAAAGAAATTTTGTATCTATTTAATTGCTAATTTGTCTTCCCCTAGCAAACAGACTCTCAGTTTATTATGAACTACTACTTCTCCCAAACATCAATTATGTCTGGTGTTTAGTAAACATTCAATATTTGGTAAATAAATGAATTAAAATATCCTTATCAGGGGTCTCTCTGGTGGCGCAAGGGGTTAAGCCCCTCACTATGAAGCAATCTGCAGTTTGATCCCCCCGGGCAGGCCAGGGAGCAACCCACATGGCACAACAGACTTCACCTGACTAGCCCAATGCGCCCCTCAGCAGTGTACTTTGGTCAATCTGCCTGTTCTGTTCCCCACTCTGTCTCTGGTGAATCCTCTAACTCCCCGCATCTCTGGCCTGTACCCCAGCTCTTGTATGCATAAATAAATCTTTAAAAAAAATCCTTATTAATTTGCCTGATGTGACTATCCTAGTGATAGTCAAAGAGCTTGAAGCTCTTTCTTACACTACAATGCAGTGAAAATCACAGAAAAGGAACTATAACTCAAACCAGCACTGGTTCACTTTTCATGAAAACACATAAATGCCTAGAAAAAGTGTATGTGCTGCATTGGAGACCACTTCTGATTCAGAATTCCATATCCTCAATTGTAAAATCAATTTTGGTTTGTTTCATTACAAAGTAAATAAAGACTTACTAAAGTACCATATAAGACCCCGTATGTACAATCTGCGGAGATAAAAATATACCTTAAAATACATTAAGTTGACAAGGATGTCCAGTCTCACAACTTCTATTCAAAACTGTATGAGTTTTGAAAAAGCAAGAAAAAGAAATAAAAGGAGCCCAGGTTGGAAACAAAGAGATATAATCTTCTATAACCAGTAACAATTGACATGATCCTATACAGGGAAAGTTCTAAAGAAATGATGAGTAAGAAATGATGAACGCTAATAAACAAATTCATCAAGTTTGTGGGATATAGAGCAATGAAAAACTTGGTATTTTTTTTTAAAGATTTATTTATTTATGCATACAAGAGCTGGAGTACAGGCCAGAGGTGCAGGGGGTAAGAGGATTCACCAGAGACAGAGTGGGGAACAGAACAGGCAGACTGACTGAAATACACTGCTGAGGGGAACAGAGGGTGAAGGAGGAGAGGTCTGCTGAGCCATGTGGGTTGCTCCCTGGCCGGGGATCGAACTCATGCTGCAGAGGCAGCAGACAGCTTTATAGGCTGCATCTTAACCTCTTGAGCACCAGGGAGGCCCAAACTTGGTATTTTTTATACTCCAGCAGTGAGCAATCTGATATAAATTAATGAAACAACCTCATTTAAAAAAAAATGAGAAAGAATAAAACACATAGGAATAAATTTCAAAGCAGTACAAGACTTTTACATTGAAAACTACAAAGTATCATGGAATGAAATTAAAGACCTAAGAAGATGGAAAGATGTCACTTGTGCATGTAACAGCAGAAGACTTAAAATTGTCTGAATGATCCTGAGGACACAGAGCTAAACAGCCTAGAAGCCGACAAAGATTTTCATTGCCTTGTTAACCAACATTCTAGTTGTTTGTTTCCCATATAAACTACATAGCCTTATCACTCTAGTGCTCAGTTTTCAATCATATTTGTAAGGAATTTTTTTAGAGCTTTGATTAATTTCTTACAAAAAAAGGAAATGAAGCAAATTCCACAGGCCTTATTCCAGTGAACCTGTATTAGCCCTTAATGATAACTACTTTTCAGTCTAATACTCTTCATTAGATTTCTTTTCTCTTGCTATAAGGAAATAGCTGAGAGACCAATGAATTCTAGCACACACTGGTTAGTGATCTTACAGAACAGTGTGCAATACCACATAAACTATGTCACATCTATAAACTGTCAAAACACTGTAAAATATAGCAGTAAGAATGCGAATACATAAATGCTAGTTTCATATAAATAATATGAAATGACGCTAAAATACGTAACAAAATAAATGCTAAAATATTCTGCACTCAAACTCCCAAGTTGTAGGAGGATTCCATTGCGGTTTACGAAAGGTCAAGTCACAACCAAAACAGAAATACAAACCAAAGAAAATTGGTGTTCACATTTTACATTTCTTAATCTAACTGAGCAATCAATAATTAGAGAGAACCCAAAATAGGAGAGAAGAGAATTAACTCCTATTGGCTCACATTCACCCACGGCACTGAATGAGGATGGCACTTCCGAGCAAGCAAGGCCCAGTGATCAAAGGGTCTGGCAGGTCTCTGGAAATTATTCTCTTTTCATGTGAGGCAGCAAATGTCCCAATATTCATATAAGGCTCCAAAAATAAAGCTTAAAATATTAAGTGTTTTGGTGAGTTTGGGTGATAAATGCTAGAATATGAGCAACAATTCTGATACCCTGACACTTCCAGTGAAAAGTATTTCATACAAAAAGTCCCAAATTTAACAACAGAGATCTCAGGAAGTACTTCTCACTTAATAAGCCTTGGCAGCATTTCAAATTAAATAGTCTATTGTGTAAGGAGCTAATTATGTTAAGATTAAACCCAAAGAATGATAGGGCCATTTACTGTACTTTTGGTAATTAAGCCAGCCTTCTATATTCAAGAATACTACTTGTTCTTCCTAATTTTGAAAGGTGTCACTGCTAAACCAATAAATTGCACAACAAACACAGCTCGTTTAAAGTTTAAATATTTTGGAACCAAAGAGATATTTCGTTTCACCAACTACAATTTATTTTATATATTTGCATTCCTACTGCCATCTTTTCCATTACTTCAGTTCCATTCCATGCAGCAGGAGTGTATCTTTGACATGCAATTAAGTACACACTCCTTGTTCTACTAAAGCTTATACACAAGCAGTGATGTCAATGGTCTCACATATTTTATTTAACCACACAAATATACGATAAATTTTTGTGACTGTTTGGTCAGCTGTTTGTCCCCCATTCTGGTCTAAGGATACACTGAAAAACAGCCAAAATGAGGCACCTGTCTGGCTTCTCTCTGGTTAATTTATTAATGCCCTACTGGGCGCCTAAGTATTTACACCAGAGTATAAAAACACAAAAGTGATTTCTGTGGGCAAGGTCAGCCTTTTAATACACTCCCCTGCTGCTGCAAAAACCCACACTCTCAATACTTCAGGAATAGACATCTAAGCTAAGTCAGGTTGCTGTGTGCCCTGCATATCCACATTGGCCAAAAATTCAATAAAAGCTGCAAATTGCATAATTTAAATATAACTTTTCTTCTTTGCAGGTGAAACAGAAAATGCTCTTCAATCTTGAAATAAGACAAATAAGAAGATTCACTAGAAACAAAATAATTAAAAAAGAGTGCAAAGATTACACAGGGCAAAGACTCCTTGATACAAAAATGAAAGCCTGGATGAAAATGCAGTATTTCTTAATAGAATAAAAAAAAGGAGGGCCTCCCCTGGTGGCGAGGGCAGTTGAGCGCCACACTATGAAGCTGCCACAGACTCTGCAGCACAGGTTCAATCCCGGCTAGCCAGCAAGGGTCCCACATGGCGCGGCAGACCTCTCCTATCATGTCCACTGCTCCCCTCCATCAGTGTATTTCGTCAGTCTGCCTGTTTTCTTCCCTGCTATGTCTCTGGTGAATCCTCTCACCCTCCCGCCCATCTGGCCTGTACCCTGGTTCTTGTATAAATAAATAAATAAATAAACAAACAAACAAACAAACAAATAAATAAATAAATCCTTAACCAAAAAAAAAAAAGGAATGCACAAATGGAAGTTGGGAGACAGTTGTCATTTCCATAAATAAGTACTACAGTCTATTATGATGTGTTAAAAAATATCATACTTTGAAACAGATAAATAACATAAGGTAGAAATATATGTACTGAAGAAAGCCATGAATTACTTTTAAGTAGGGCAGGAGATGCAGTATGTTACTTTTAGCTTCATAAATATCACATGGACTCACATTTATGAAGAAATCCCAGAAACATCTGCATCTAATTTTTAACAATGGTGATAATGTGTGGGGGAATAGTCAAGAATTGAGCAGAAGGAGAATACAGTAAGTCCTCACTTAACAACGATGAGTATAAGTTCTTAGAGACTCTAAGCAAAACAATATAGAGGGAGAGTAGGAACTCTGAAAAATTCATTTCATTCAATGCTGGCCAGGATATATTTCCCCCTATATTATACAAAACAAAGTTATGCAAAGATCTGCTGTACTTGATTATATATTATTTCATTTTTTACAGTCAGCCTATTACTTTTAGAATAACTTTTAAAATGCCAAGTACTAACCTCAGAAAGTATCTCTCAATTTAGAAAATTAGATTTGCCATTTAATATTTGGAAACAACACTTCAATGAGTTTTGGAATTCATAAAGCTAACACAGTTTTAACTATGTATGCAAAATGTTATTTAAATTGCTACCTGGATGAGAAAACAACAGAAACTACTTAGTTTAGTTATACATATTAATTTCTCTTTAAAAAGTGTAATGAACCAATGTTAGGATTAAAGAAGAGTTGCCAAACTATAAACCAGAGACACACTATGGGGGCGCAGGGGGAATTGAGGGATTGGGGTCAAAATAAGGGGGGTGCAATTGTATGGGGAATATAACCAAGATGTAAATGCATATATTGTGCAAAAAATGAAAAATGATGTAAGAAATATATAAAAAATAAAATAATAATAAAAGAAGAGTTGCCAAAATGGTACAGGTAAGTTCCCCTCACCAGCTCCCCCAGTGATTCCATCTTACATAACCACAGAACCATTATCATAACAGGAAAATGAACACTATTAACTGAAAGACAGACCTTATTTAAATTGTACCAGGTTTTCCCTTAATATCCTTTTAAAATTCCATGACTCTATATTGCATTTACTATTTCTCCTAAGCTTCCTCCAGTCTATATATATAACAGTTTCTCAATCTTTCCTGACCTTGAAAAATGAGTCCTGTTCAGTTACTACAAATATCCCTCATTTGGGGGTACATCATCAGAGGACAGAAGCGAGGTTATTGTACTTTTGACAAGAATACCATAGGAGCAATGCTGTGTCCTGCCTTGTTCCACATTACTGTTTTTACCTTTAAAAATCTTTCATTGACATTGGGTTATCAAATACTAAAATTTTTAGCAGAATGTATAATTTTTTTAATAAAGAAAAACTGCTTTTAGTCACTCATCATTAAGACTTCAAAAAGAAGGGAGTAGATTTCAATTATAAAGATCCCTCCATGCCAGTTTTATCCCTCACCTTGATGCTAATGAATGGTGTTCAGGAATGAAATAGAATCAGATCTATACTTCATTATTTTTTTAAAGATTTATTTTATTTATACAAGAACCTGGGTACAGGCCAGAGGCACAGGAGAGTGAGAGAATTTACCAGAGACAAAGCAGGAGCAGAACAGGCAAATGACCAAAAACACTGCTGAGGGGAGGAGCAGGAGAGGCAGGGGAGGTCTGCCGTGCCATGTGGGTATCTCCCTGTCCAGCCGGGAATTGAACGCGCACTGCAGAGGCTATGGACAGCTTCAGAGCGCTGCACTCCACCTGCTGCGCCACCAGAGAGGCCCTGTACTTTATTTCGATTCTAACATGGAGAAAAAAACATTCAACCGTCTCCACAAGCTTTGTTTTCAAGTTCATTCCTGCAAGAAATGATGGCAGTTTTTAAAATGAGACTACAAAGACCATGGCAAAAAGGTAGGTGTGTGTGTGTGTGTGTGTGTGTGTGTTACAAGTGCGCACGCACATGTGTCTGAGACATAACTCCAAGAAGACAGTCCTCCTCCAGCTGATAGATGCTAGCTAACTCCCAAACCATATATAGAGAGGAAATAGCTCTTTCAAGATAAACTTCGTTTTGAAATACTTCCCGGTTCATATATACAAATAGGAATTTACTGATTAATCAAGTAGCCTCTATAATTAACATTAAAAATATTGTGATGCCTTTAAAAGAGGATCCTGTCTCTTTCAAAACCTTTTGCCATGCAGATGGCATTCAAGTGCTCCTGAAGCAGTCCCCAGGCAGCCAGGGCCATTCAGAAATGGCTCCCGAATAGTATCAATAGGAAATACTTCTTCAATTGACAGTTGCTGAACCAGAATGTAACGGAAAGAAGACTCCAGCCATTATTAACACTCAATATTCTAAGCAGGGTGGCACTTTGACATATGATTTCTGCACACTGAAAAGAGAAGAAATGAAAAGAGGGATCAAAAGCCAGAGCCACAGATTTCATGAGATTTTTATCTACTCTGAGTCTCCCTGCTTTAGATAAGGGTATGTGCAGAGGGAAAGAGGAAGGGAATTTCTGAAGGCAACAATTTTGTATTCCTGCGTACTCTGTTCACCTGTTTGGAAATAGTCAGAGGACATGTAGGACTTCACATATTTGCTCTCCTCCTGACCTGCTTGGTCCTCCAGCTCTACGTAAGAGCAGTAAGTCTTTGATGCCAGATTTGTTCCATCAGAAATAAAACTAATGTGACAAGGTTTCAGAACTCCAATTATGGCCTCACCCAACAACTCTATTATGTCACCAAGTTTTCTTAACTGTGGCACTGTTGGGCCAGATTTGTTTGTTGTGGGGTGACTGTTCTGTATATCATGGGCTCTTCAGTAGCACCCCCAGCCTCTACACACTAAATGCCAGCAGCATAGTCCTCTGCCTCAAGTCATAACCATCAAAATTGTCTCCAAACACTGAGAACCCACCAATGTCCTAAACCCACCAATGTCCAACCAATTTAAAGTGTGTGTATGTGTAAAAGAAGGGTGAAAAGCACTGAAGTGAAAAGGAAGGTATCTACCTATCTAAAATATAATGTACCCCAACCCAGAAGTGTCCACAAATTTTGAAATTACCATGATGCTTTTAAAAAACCAATCCATCAGCAATATTGAAAACACGTTTGCATTGACTAGATGAAAATCTGCCGAGAAACACATTTGAGGAGACAGTCAGGTGGAGAGCATGAACTTCCCAAAGTTGGCTGAGGAATATAGCAGAGGCTGCAAGGCCATTACCACATCTCAATGCATGGAATAAAGAACAGGGCTGCATCTACTCATTTTTTTAAAGACTTATTTATTTATGCATACAAGAACTGGGGTACAGGCCAGAAGTATGAGGAGGACTGAGAAGATTCACCAGAGACAGAGCAGAGAGCAGAACAGGCAGATTGACCAAAATACACTGCTGAGGGGAGCAGTGGGAGAGACAGGAGAGGTCTGCTGTGCCAGGTGGGTTAGCTCCCTGCCCGGGGATTGAACTCGTGCTGCAGTGGCTACAGACAGCTTCATAGATTATGTCTCAACCCCCTATAATACCAGCGAGACCCTGCTTCTATTTATTATACTGCCCGGAAGAGCTTGCTCTGCAAAGCTAAGTTGCTTTTCAAGGAAATGGCATGGGTTTGGTGGTATGAATTCTGGATTCTGCTGACCAATGGAGACTGCTTCAGAGCTTCTCTTCCTGATGACTGCATTTCAAAATTGCCCTTCAAGAGTTAACTATAACAACAAAAACAAATAATACAGATTCTGTGTCAAATACTCTCCGGTACTTGAATCAACAGAAATACTCCCATTCATTACCTTCAAGTCTACTGGAAGTTGTTTGATGGAGAAACAACTGGGCAGGAAAAGTTGAGTTTTAGCTCATATCCTTTAGTTATTAGGAGTAGGAGCCACAATATAAACCTAGAAAGCCAGATTTAGCATCCTGGTCACTTTGACGCTCATCTATACCACCTTCTGAACAGTCACTCATTTGTTTTCACATTAGGGAGCTAGTAGGAAAACAAGTATTCATAATACATAGAAAACAGGAAAAACTACCTCCCCCACCAACAAAATATTACCCACATTCACAAAAAACACCCCCTCATGCCCTACATGATCAATTTACTTTCCACAAAGAAATATTTTATAACATACAAATAAATGCCAAATGCAAACTAATCCATCCTTTTCTTTTTTTTTTTTCCTGCTGGCTATCTAAAATTAAGAAGTGTTTCAAATGCCCAGAAACAATATAACTGACAGCCACACAGCTACCAACATCATCTAACAAGATCTGGAGGTTTGCTATTATTTGCTTTAGGTCTTTTAATATGAGATATATGAAATGTTATCGGTAATGTTGGAGTTTATCCAGGTTGGTAAATTGGTCCTATTCATCCACAAGGTATGAATACACTGCATGTATTTACCTATTGTCAGGCGAATGTCATTCAGGCAGTAGCAAGCTCTCCCATAACAACCATCATCAATATTGTTGTATTTGTTACCCAAACTACATATATCAAGTTTCTCTAAACAACAAATGAATGACCTGATCATAAAGCATTGAAATCTTCAACTTTACTGAATTACTAAACAGCTCCCCCAAATGGCTGCAATGATTCCAACCCAGTGACTTCTAGAAGGGGGTGGGGGGTGGGAGGGGGATGTCTCATTTTGCAAGCCTAGATTTCATTTTTTGACTTCATCAGTCCAGTGAACGGAAGGATTTGATCCAAGACCAACTCCTCTGACTTTCTAAAGATGGATCTCAAATGAGTATTATAATTTCAAGGAAAGCATCTTTCTTTACAAATGTAGTGGTTCCACCAGGCTGGATACTTTACTTCTGCTATGACGTCTGGATTCTTCCGGAACAGATGGACTAGACATGCATTAAGTCTTGCATACAAACTGGTCCAAAGACTGCTCACCTCTCAAGAATAGCAAACTTAGTGCAGCTCACTGAAGCAGATGGCTTCAGAGAGTGCTGTGACCCTTTAGATACACACACACACACACACACACACACTTTCTCTCTCTCTCTCTCTCGCTCTCTCTCTCAACACCTCACAGATGGTCATGAAAAAAATGTGGCTAATGCTGAGTGAGCACTTACCAAGGGCCATGTAACTAGTCACCGCATTATCAACAAATCACCATAAGAACAGAAATGAGACCCCTGTTTTATAGATGGGGAAATCAGGGTACAGAGAAAATAAGTAACTTGCCCAAGATCACAAAGCTAGTGACTCACAGAGACAAACATTAGAAAAGCAACTCCTTCTCACTCCAGAACCAACATTTCTTACTATGTTTCAACTTCAGCGGCACTAGAGATACCCTTTACTACAAATGCATGTAATTTTCTACAGGAAATATATTTATTTGACCTAGTCCTCTCCATAACAAGATGTTTGGAAATATTTCCCTTACTGAAGTTACAACAGTACATGGGAGATTGAGAAAAGCTCCGTTATCCTAGAATCAGACACTCCTGCACTGACTAAATAGAGCACAGGGGTATCTTCAGCTGCTGAGAGCTTTGAGCTTGGTTTCGGAAATATTGGGCAAAAACACTCAGCTTTAAAACACAGATCCCAGGATGCTCAATGCCTATGGTTTTTAAAGTTAAACAGTCTTGCTGAGAGACTGAAAGAAAGAAATGGAGTGAGAGCCATTTATCTTCTTCAAAAGAGAAGGCAAGCAGGCAATGCTGCCTGGGAGCTGAAGTTCCAAAGGCCCACAGTCATTTCCAGACCCTTCACCCTGACCACCAAATCCACCACCCCTGAGATCAATGGGTGTGGGACACGAAATGAATTCTAAAATAAAAGACTAGAGAGAAACAGGTCTTTCTTCTTATCTCCTGTGCAAACATGTCACTTATAAAATAACTAACATGGAACCCAACAGGTCCTCACAAAACAGATCTTGGCAGAAGAGACAAATTTAGTAATTTTTAATATAATCAACAAAACTTTCTTCACTTCAGGGAAGATACTATAGATTCTGCCAAACAGTATATTCTAAGAGCCAGTGGGCCAAGAGGATGAAATGTTTTTCTATTCAGATCAAACACCCAATGGAGAGTCATTATGTTTATGCTTTTAAAACAATAAAAAGGAATGTGGGCAATGGGGCTTTCCAGATACTCTGCTTATTGCCCCTTCATTGGAGAAACAATGGAGCTGAAGCAGAGAGACACTGAAAATCTAAAAAAAAAAAAAAAAACAACAACAAAAACCTCTCAGTTTTTGCTAAACACTGTTTGTATCTTCATGTCAGGAACTCTAGACCATTGTTGATTTCTAATCAGTGATTTAAAAAAAAAATTCCCAGTCATATTCATTAATTGAGATTTCAATAAATGAATTTATTACATAAACAGAAGCTTAACACAACCCAGTTATGATGACTGCCTCTGTTTTAACCAACATCTCAACAGAACTGTAGTTTATACAGTGCTTTCACAGATTTCATATAATCATTTGATACTCAAAACTGGGAGGTAATAAATGTTTTTTCTGCTTTACAATTTAGTACCTGCAAAGCATATTATGTCTACAAACTATTCACATATAGCCCCTACAAAAGAAGACAGAATGAAATTTATATAATAGCTTATATATGTACTATTTTTCTAAAACGATGGAAACAATAAGAAAGGCTGGGCAATTCATACTGCACATGCTTGGATGATTTTTATTTTTTATTTTTTTTTTTTATTGAAGTAACCTTGGTTAACGACAATGTATATGATTTAGGCATATAGGATCACACCTTTGCAGATGTATTTCACCACACCACACCCACCACCAAAGCTACCATAATCCCTCACCATAGACCATGGGGCCCCCTCCACCTTTTGCTCCCCCCCACACACACACAACACTCCTCTGCTAGTCTCGATTCTGCAGTCAGATTTATATTGGTTTAGATTTTTCTATTCCTTTTGTTTGTTTCTTTATATTCCACATTGAGTGAAATCATTCAGTGTTTTTCTCCTTCTGACTTACTTTGTTTCGTATAATCTCTTCTGGTTCCATCTGAGCTGTCACAAATGGCAAGATTTCATCTTTTCGAAAATAGCTTTAATAAAGGAGTAGTGAGCAGCTCTCCTGCCCATGTATGACTATACAGGTACCTCTCTTTTTCTTTTTCCTTTTACTAATATACCTGTCCTTACAAAATGTAAAAAAAAAAATATATATATATATATACATATATATATATATATATATATATACATAAAGGAGTGGTATTTCATGGTATACAGAAACCTCTTTTATTCATTCATCTGTCATTGGGCACCTAGGCTGTTTCCATAACTTGGCTACTGTAAAAAGCATTGTAATGAGGGCCTCCCCGGTGGCGCAGCGGTTGAGCGTTGGGTTGCGAAGCTGCCCGCGACCTCTGCGGCGCCGGTTCGATCCCCGGCTTCTCCCCTGCCACCGGAGGAGGGTCCCACATGGTGCACAGACCTCTCCTGCCGCCCGCTGCTCCCCTCAGCAGTGTACTTAGGTCCTTCTGCCTGCTCTGCTCCCCTGTCTGGCTCTGGTGAATTCTCTCACCCTCCCGGGCTTCTGACTGTACCCAGTGCTTGTATAAACAAAACAAACAAACAAATAAAGAAAGAAAAAAGAAAACCATGCCTCTATTAAAAAAAAAAAAAAGCATTGTAATGAACATAAGAATAAACGCATCCCACATTTCCTTCAAATGAGTGTTTTTTGGTTTCTATTCTTTGGAAAGATACCTAGGAGAGGGACTGCTGGATTATATGGTAGAATTACTTCTACTACTTTGAGAAATCTCTATGCTGTTTTCTATAGGGGCTGCATTAGTTTATATTCTCATCAAGACTGGGCAAGGGTAACTTTTTTTCCTACACCCTGGCCAACACTTGATGCTTCTGGTCTTTTTGATACAGGTCATTCTCACAGGTGTGCAGTGCCATTTCCTTATGGTTCTGATTTGCATGTTCCTAAAGCTCAGCCATGTGCCTACTGGCCATCTGTATGTCTCCCCTGGAGAAGTATTTTTTTTAATTGCCTGTTTTTTTGATTGATGTTGGATGAATTGTCAAATAATATTATATTTTAATTAATAAGGACAATATGCATCATGTTTACTCCTTCACTTAAAGAGATACTTGAAGTATTTGCAGAATTACATAACTAGGTGTTTTTACCTTTAAAGCCCTAACATGCATATACCGGGCATAAAGCTAACTGCTTCACAGTGGCTCTTAAACATCCTTCAAATACAAACATACAAATCTTCTCTAAAAGAAATAACACTAATTTAAGTGTCAAAGGGAAATACAAATATATATTCACAATAATAACACCTACAACAAAGTTCACAGAAGCCTTATCACAGCTTCCAACTGGAAACAGCCCAAATACCCCTCAATAGACAATAGATGCGTCAATTGTGGTCCAGACACACAATGGAATAGGACCCAGTAAAAAGAGAGAGCCCTTTCACAGACAAATGTCATAGACAAGCTGAGAGAAAGATCAAGGCACCCAAAAAAAAAAAAAAAAAAAAAAAGCCTATGTCATATGATTCCATTTATAGGAAGATGGAGAACAGAAAATAATTATCAGTGGTCACAGAAATTAGAACAGCGGTTGCCTCTGGGAGAGGATGGTTTATATACAAGGAGATGGGCAACGGAATCTTTATGAGGTACTAGAAACATTCTCTGTGTCCACATGGGTGACAGTTCCACAGGCATCCACACAAGTGTCATTAAGCTGAACAGTGAAGGTGACTGCACTTTATGTACATATGTTACCCTTTCATTAAAAAAAAAAAAAACCAATGTCAATCTTCATAAGCTTGCAGTAAGTGACAAATTGTTGGTGCATTACATTACTGCTCCCTAGGACAAGAGGAGTGACAGGTCTGTGCTCAGAGGAGGAATGTATACTCTGTAATGCTAAAAAGATCTCCATAAATAGTAAAAACATCTTTGATTAATAAACACACTCCTTGATGTATGCAAAGGCTAATAAATAGGCACATCTGTGTTTTTATTCAACAACATACATAAATGATATTTTAATCCACTAATTAGCATTCAATAATTAGAAGTCAAAAGAAAAGGCAGATTGAAACTTTTATTTAATAGTTATCCATTTATTAGAAACTATTTTAGTTTCTAAGAAATATCATTATTCATTCAACTAAGAGAGGCTTACCTATACTTGATGCTCACAATAACCCTAAAAAGTACATTTTCAGGGGTCTCCCTGGTGGCGCAAGGGGTTAAGATGCAACCTATATAGCTATCCTCTGCAGCACAAGTTCGATCCCCAGCCAGGGAGCTATCCACATGGCGCAGCAGAGCTCTCCTGACTCACCTGCTGCTCACTTCAGCAGTGTGTTTCAGTCAATCTGCCTTTTCTGTTCCCCCTCTGTCTCTGGTGAATCCTCTCACCCCCCATACCTCTGACCTATGCCCCAGTTCTTGTATGCATAAATAAATAAATCTTATTTTAAAAAAGTATATTTTCATTGGAGAAAAGAGCAAGGTTCAACGGAGCAAATTAACATTTCATTTGGCCTCTTGTGAAGTGCACAGAGGTTCAACACAGAAACGTTGGAACAGTACAGCAGGGGTTCAAATCTTACCACTGCACATTGGCTGTATATTCCTGGATACATAACCTCACCCCTCCAAGCCAGAGGTCAGTAAACTACAGTCAGCAAGACAAATACAGCCCCACTCATTCATTTACAAATAGTCTGCTGGCTGTTTTTGTGCTAGAGCAGCGGCCTTGAGTAGATGCAACCCAAACCATAGGACCACAATACCTGAAATATTGACCATCTCATCCATTCCAGGGAAGATATACCAATCGGTTCCCTATCTCAGGAGTTGTTAAGAAAGGCTTAAGCAGGGGCCTGTGCCTGCTGAAAGTTCATTCAGCAGAAGTGATGACAAGGAGGAGGGGCAGAGAAGCAGCTGATTCATGAGGGTGTGGGGGTGGGGGGGGACACTAAGGTTCCAGTGCCACAGTCACGATTACAGTCACATGGACTATTTAAGTGACATACTCGAGGATGGCACCCAGGGCTCCTGAGCCTATCACAGACAAATTTGGGATTTCCCAAGATAAACACACTAAAGATTCCATAGGCATAGTCTGAAAAGTGTGCAACCACTTAATTGAAAAGCAAATATTCCACCTGGATTTTGATCATTTTTACTCATACAGCCAAGATGATAAAAGGTGACTATATTTCTCACAAAGATCTGCCCACAGATTGATGGCAAGATGTTCTTTTTGCTCTGTGCTTCTTGCAAATGAGGACCACACATGGAGATTTGTGCAAGGTCACCCCTAAGTTCCAATAGAAAATAAATTCAGAATTATATACATGGAGATGCTTCAAAGTGTGAGAAACCTAATGTGGAAAGATTGGGGTGCTACTTATGATAAGAACCCAGGCCCCCATAAGCACATCACCACTTGAGGTGCAACTAACAGTAAAGCCGTGGTGACAAAATGGACCAATAACAGATACTTGAGAACAAAAATAAAATTAGCAGCAGGGAAGGCAGTAGTGACTAGCAAGTGAAATTCCATCCTCCTTACAGTCTGCAAAGCCAGGAAGCCACAGAGTGCACACTGGTTGACCAAAAAAAAGTTCTCAGAGGTGATCAACCCAAAGACCAGAAATTCTGCTGAAATCGAAAAACAATTTCTGAGCAAGTCATCAAACAAGATTTTGTTATAGATGTGCATGTTGAATTAAATATGAGGCTATTTCAGGTACAAAGACAGATGCCCAACAGAATTCAAAATAATGTGAGATTCAGAGATCCGGGCCCTAGAAACCCTGAATATTATTAAGAAACAATATTTGACCTTGACCTTGGATTGTATGCCTTACTTGTGCTTACTCAAACAAACAAACAAAAAATAACATCCCTCTACCAACAACTTTCTGTTACAAATTAGCCTCAGGGTAATTCTATAAGCCAAAAAAAAAAAAAAAATTTTTTTCTCTATGCTCATCAAGCCTTCAAAACCAAATTCACAAGAGAAAAATTTAACAGGAGGAGAAAGACTAGCAGGCGGGGTGAGGAGGCAAGGGGATATACAAGGAAAGGGAGAGGGAAGTGAGGAGGGCCCTGACAACCAGGCCCAGGAAGAATGTCAACAGTGTATACAGGTACAGCAGAGGCACTGGGCACTGGACAGAGGGAAAGGGTGCAAAGCCAGTGAGATAACCAGAGGCAGGTAATATAAGGCCTCGCTTCTAGAACTTACAGATTTGGGAATTCTAAGAAAGGCTAGGAATCAGGAGAGGGTTGTGAGCAGAGAAGTGACATAAAGGATACCTTACATCTCTACATCATCTGAGGGCTCTTCCACCAGGAGATAAAACACAGTATGTTCCAAGGCACAGTTTGTACGAATTAAGAATTTCCGATGTCCAGTGCAGAGCCTGACATAAACCCAAGTCTCAAGCCGTATCCCCTCTCTTCTTTGCACTTCTTCACGTGGAGAAGTGAGAACCTGGGGTGTGGGGGAGGAAGCTTAAGTAAAATAGAAAACCTCAAGCCTGAGGGGTGTACCTAACCTATTTTGCTTGTGAAACTACATCTACAGGATAACACAAGGGAATACCAGCTTCTCAGACTGAGTCACCTGGACAAAGGTGGTCATTCCAGCAGGGCCCCAAGATCACTATGCTCATAATCCATTTCCAGGCCTCATGGTCAAGCTAAGACTCACCAGTGGACTCTAGGTAGATCCAGGCTTCCCTCACTTTACAAAGGCGCTAGAGGCACTGCTCCAATTCTGAGCTCTCTAAGGGAAGGCCTATATCCTCTCTAAAATTCCAATCCGGCAATTCCACTACTAGGGATCTACCTAAAGCACACAAAAATGGTGATTCAAATGAACACCTGTACCCCTATGTTTATTGCAGCACTATTTACAACAGGTAAAACCTGGAAACAACCCAAATGCCCAAAAATAGAAGACGGGATCAAGAAGATGTGGCATATATACACAATGGAATATTATTCAGCAATCAAAAAGATAAACTCATGCCATTTGCAGCAACGTGGATGGAGCTAGAATGAATTATGCTCAGTGAAATAAGCCAGAAGGAAGAAGAAAAATATCGCATGGTTTCACTTCTAGCAGGAATATAGGGGAACCAAACAAGATATCTGTGTAAAAAATAAATAAATAAATAACAGTACAAAACACAACAAAGCAAAACCAAACAATTATAAACCAGAGACATCCTGCAGGGGAGGAGGCGGGAGAGGGATCAGAGGGAGGGAGGGAGGAGCACAGGGGACTGAGGTGATGGTGCACGGGTGCATTGGGGAAGGAAACTCTATGGGGACTACACCTGAGGGGGTGGGGGAAAGCAAATATTGTTTAAAAATGAACAATGATGTAAAAAAATAAAATATATATATATATTAAAAAATTCCATATTAAAAAAAATATATTTCCAATCCCAACCTGGCACAGGATGTGTACTTGAGGAATCCCTAGGAAGGGAGGGGGGAAGCTGCTGGGGAGATAGAGGAAAGGTACAAGGCAGAAGTTTGGGCTGGAAGAGTGTTAGAGACCCAACCTCAGGCCCTATTTCTACCTCTTGCCAAAATGGGTGGGCATGATCACTTCACTTTACCTCCGTTGGTCTCCATTTCCTTACATCCCCCTTATTTTTAATATGAAGATAAGAATCATGAGAGTATCAAATGCATAACAGATGGAAAGAATATATTGCATGGCTCATAAAAAAGCAATGAATTCTTAAAAGTTATTGTTATTAGAAAACAAATAGGGGATAAGAAAAGGGAAAGGAAGATAACTGAATTCTGGAAGGGTTACCAACTTAAGCCCTCCTGTACACACTGGGACTCACTTCCCTTGGCATTTTGCTTCTATCAATTACCCATTTAGCCATTCTCACCTCAGGCAACCAAGTCAGCTCTGTGGTGGCTGCTGGTATGTCTCCATATGCAGGCTTGTCTTGGCCATGGAGGAGAGCCACAGGCTTAGAGAGGTGGGGGAACAGAGGCCATGCCAGGCACCCGATGGGGGAGCCATCAGCACCTGCTGTTGCTGAATCATGGTGACAAAAAAACCCTGCTCAGCTCCACAGAGAACGTCTGAGGCCAGGAGGCCATCTGGTGCAGCACCCTTTCCAATCCCGAGCAATCTGATGAAGAACTAACTACTTCTGGCTTGAGGGTTGATGTTCTATCCAGTCAACAAGAAATCTTATATCTCCTATCCAACCCTGCTCTGAGCTCGGGTCCTGGCCCTGCGTGGTCTCTCTTTCATCACAAACATAAGTCTCCAACTACGGTAATAGAACGACCAGTTCCAAAAGGAGGAAAACTGTAGACGTTAATTTTGACAGAAATAGTTATGCTCATTTCTCTCTCCCAATTCCCAGCCAACTGTTCTAAAACGGGTCACATGCTCCCCATTTTTCCTTCTGGTGCTCAGTCACAGCCTAAATCTTAGGCCAGCGTGGGTACTGAGTTGAGAAGCATTCCAGTTTCTGACAAACCTCACCTTTTACTCCTCGCTGAGGCTAAAGAAAATGACTGTGGTCAGTGTATGCTACCATGGGCAAATTGAAGAAGTTTTTTTCTTTTTCTTTTTTTTAAAGATTTATTTATTTATGCCTACAAGAACTGGGGTACAGGCCAGAAGTGGGGGAGGGTGAGAGGTTCCACTAGAGACACAGTGGGGAACAGAACAGGCAGACTGAGTGAAATATACTGCTGAGGGGAGCAGCAGGGAGACAGGAGAGGTCTGCTGCACCATGTGGGTTTCTCTCTGGCCGGCCGGGGATTGAACTCATGCTGCAGAGGCTGCAGATTGCTTCCTAGTGATATGCTGTAACCCCTTGTGCCACCAAGGAGGCCCTGAAGAGGTTTTTTTCATGAGTACTGTGACCAAAATGGGCAGTCAAGGTGTTTCATAGACAGTGTAGAATTATGAAATGATATTCAGTGAAAGCAACGGAGGCAGGGTCCCTAAGAATGGACAGATCAAAGGCAGCCCGTTCCTGGAAGCAGCAGGGATGGCACGTGCATGCATTCCTCACAGCACAGGTAAGCAGCACAGGGAAACCCTGGTCCATTTATAACACTGTCTTACCAGAGTCTTTCCAAGGTCCTTATATTGGCCCAGCAAAGGAGCTAAAGCCGATAGCAATAAACAAACCAAAGCCCCTCTGACGGGCAAGGGAAGCTTGTATCAGCACTGACTTAACTTTGCAGACTTGTTATGGCAACAGCCTACAGGATGATAATTAGATGTCAGTGCCTGTTGAAAAAGTGCCGACTCTTGGCATTTCCTTGAAGAGTACAGAGAAAGCTGGCAGAAAATAACCCCAGTACAGCACCCCAGGTCTTTTGTGGCTACTCTGGCCCCGTGGCCAGCTGAGGAATTTTATCCTTGGAGCAATGGACTCCAAATCTGGCTCCAGTGGCAGAAAATACACACACAGAAAGGAAGGAGAACTTTGTCAATGAGAGGCAAATGGGCTCTGCCATGCACACAGAGTGGAAGCAGCTTTCTTCCACCTGCCCTCTCAGCATGTGGGGTGCCCATGTCCAAAACAGGATGATTTTATTGTAATGAGATATGAGGCCATCTGTATTAGGACAGCACTTACCTCCACCTCCACCTACTCCACAGCTGAGGATGGCAGTCAGGGAAGGAGGCAGAGTGTAAACCTGAGGACCTGTTGGGACTGCCTAGTTTAAATCCTGGCTTTGCCATTAACTAGCCATGTACTTTGGACTCAGACTCAGTTTTCTCAGGTAGCAAATGGGAAAAATCATAGTGTTTTCCTGGTGGGACTTTTTGGAGAATTAGATGATCCAACAATGTAGCTAACTGGCAGCTACTGTTACTATCTCTGCCACTAACATTGCTGTAGTCCTTTGACATAGATTTGAGTTGAGAATAGACATCCTGAATGACAGCATTCTAATTTGCATCATATTTGACCCCACAAATACCCTGGCCACAGACACAAAGCAATTCTCCTCACTTCCTCTGGACAAAAATATCATCATCTTCACTGATGAACAAAAATGACAACCAGTCTCTGGCCAAATGGCTGAGTATCCAGCATTGGAGAGAGCAAACCAGAAAACGGCCTCTGAGAAAATGAGCAGGTCGATGACTGAATGTGTTGTATGACAGTGCCTTGTTGATTCAGAGGGTCCTTCTACACACCAAAATATCATGAAAGAGCTTCAGTAGAACAATTTATACAACAGTGTAGAAAGGAACACAGTGGAACACAGTAAGAAGGATGAGAAAACAGATATTGTATGAGGATCCCAGGCATTGCCCTGCCTCCTTCCCACTACATTCCTAAACTACCTCTCCACTCACTTTCCAAAGCACAGATGTTGAAGTAAAAACCTTAACATGCCGGGTTATTGAATGCTCTGGATGGCTGGTGATCCTGATTTTAAGATGGCAATGGCAGCTAGGATTATAGCTCCAAGGTGAGAAATTAAGAGCTGAAACAAATTCAGTTCACCATGCAAAGCTGAACTTGATAGTTTATTAGAGAAAGATCAAGTGACAAGCAAATTACTCTGGTTTTCTAATCCCCCTAGGATTTACCTTAATTCTCCCAGAATCCTTGCGATGTTCAGCTTAGCTACTTTGCATACAATTGGGCAGGAGCAGAAGGCAGGGAATCTTCACACCAGTGATATGGGTTCAGGGAGAGCACTAACCACTCACCTATCAGATAATCACTGATAGCTCTAGAGATCAAGGTTACAAGACGGTCACTAAGTTTCTGTAAGACTTTGCCGCCTGTGTTATTGAACGAAAACCTGGAAAATAAAGGAGTGAAATGATAGAATTGGTTCTAATTAGGTGGCAGGAAGAATTCCCCCACCTTGGGTAACATCTATTGAACATTATCAACAATAGGGGCAAGTGGAGCTCAGGGATTGTGCGGTTTTCTCATGATAACCTGACATGGTGGGTATTTTTTCTCTCTTCATTTTACCTATGAGAACAACCAGAGAATCAAAGCAGTTAAGTGACTTGCCTAAGTTCCATAACTTAGGATTTGGACCATAGCTAACTGGTTCCCCTGCCATTATGCTTTAACGAGCATGAACCTAACCTTGAGTAACTTCTTAAGACTTGGTACTGAGGAGCTGTGCTAAACATTAAGACAGCATGGAGGTTCATTCAAGAATTCTCTCAATCTGATGAACTGCCTTTCTTCTAATGAAAGTGTGGAAATGTTGAACGACACATTCACTACACAAGCATAGGTGGCCATTCCTTTTACTAATTGAAATGTCTTGTTTGGGATTTAATAATGACCTGGGGCTGAGGGTGGGGGAAGAATTCACCCATGACTTGAAAGAGCAGAAAAGCAGAGCCCTATCTAGCCATCCAGAGTCACGTTGTCCAACGTAACATGGAAACTCTCAAGTCCACAATGAAAAACTGATAAAATGCCTTGCCGAGCACATAGACAGAGAAGATAAAGGAAGCATGGAGTCATTATCGTCCATGATAAATTCCTGCCCTGCAGACACTTGTCACTCCAGATGATGTGCTGAAGAAGAGCCTAGGAAGGCCAGACGGCTCCTGTACCTAAACACTTACTCTGATTTGCTTTCAATTTAAGCAATTAAATCCTCACTAGGGTTTTTACATGTATATTATTATGAAAATGTTCAAATATCTAACAAAGTTGAAAGAATTTTATAGTCAATACCAAAATGTCTACTAACTAAAATGTTGGGTGACATCACCAGGGAGGCATACTGGTGATGGCAGGTGGATCCTGTCCTCACTAAAGGAGAGGGGTGAAGGAAGGGGATGCACAGTACCAGCCCACTGATGACTTAGTCTTCAAACAGAGGGAGGTCCCTTGCCTGTGGATGGTCTCACGTATTGGCAATTTCATGAGATCAGCTCCTTCCATTTGACAGGAGATTTCTGAGTCTGCACAAGAAATTCCGGGCAACCAGCGTCTCATCAATCATGCTTAAGAAAAAGACACTAGGACTTATACTTTGTGTAAGATAGATCTTATTTAGTGTTAAAACTGGAGGGGAGTTTGGGTCATACAGTGAAATCTAATCTTTCACTTTACACGTGGGGCAATTAAGAGTAGGGCAATTGGGCCTCCCCGGTGGCGCAGCGGTTGAGCGCTGGGTTGCGAAGCTGCCCGCAGCCTCTGCAGCGCCAGTTCGATCCCCGGATGCTACCTGGTCACTGGAGGAGGGTCCCACATGGCCCGCAGACCTCTCCTGCCGCCCGCTGCTCCCCTCAGCAGTGTACTTGGGTCCTTCTACCTGTTCTGCTCCCTGCTCTGGCTCTGGTGAATTCTCTCACCCTCCCGCGCTTCTGACTGTACCCAGTGCTTGTATAAATAAATAAATAAATAAAATATTAAAAAAAAAAAAAAGAGTGGGGCAATTAAGATCGCAAGGGGTTCATTGTCATGCCCAGGGTCATGCCTATGTTCCTGAACGTAGAAATTTCCTATAAACCACCTTGAGTCTATGGAAATACTAATTGGGGTGATGGAAGACAGAAACCAAGAAAACAGGAAAGAAATTCCTTCAAATGGATTTTTACAAGCAGGTCTAGGCCACAAAGCCCAGGTGGTAAAAGGCAGAACTATATTCTACCATCTAAATCTGGGAAACACCCAGATTACTAATAGCCCTCCCCTACTAATTAAGGTTCCTTGACCAAAGCACAAAGGAGACCATTTTTTTAGACAGCAATACAAAAAAGTGTCAGTACCTTTACCGTAGGATGATATACTTTAAAGTATACAGACATTTACCTCTATGGCCTCTGTTTCGGTTTTATCTTAATTCTGCCTCCTAAGGTTTTTTTCAATATAACCTCACAACTCATATGTCTCAAATAGTAGTGTACTCATACCCATGGCAGAAAATTTAAATAGTACCACAAAACCCATGGGCATCAGCTTGCACTCATTGCCCTACTGTAGCAGTGACTGCCCAGCCCAAGGAAGGAAGCCTAAACTGATTGAATATGCCAACACATGTCCTCCCTCTCCCAACTCGACTAATTAACACCACTCTAGGCCTTCCTATAAGCCTTGTGAAAACCACTGTGACTGATCTGGGCTCACCTGGAGCTGAAAATTACTTTGCCAATAGCAGAGAACAATACTTTCTGCATAAACAACAACAAAGACAAGCCACTTTGGTGGCCCCTGCATTATTTTCTTTTATGTGAGCATTTCTCCAAAGCTTTGAAGACAAAGGACAGGACTCCACTAACAGCCAACTACAGCAAAACAGCAAAAGGAAGACAACATTTTCTGCCCTGGAGGACATCCTCCTACAATGCTATCTTTGATCGATGTCTTTACAGGATTTTGTTTTTGGACCCCTAGTTTGACAAAAGCTTCAAGAAGGATGTCTGTGCCAATTTTATTTTTTACTGAAAAAAAAAGCTACTCTGCGGAAACTCTAGAGAACAACAATTATAGCAAACAATCTGCTTTTGACGCCTTGTGTCACTGAAATACCATAATAAAAACTCACTTGGTAAAAACCATTTTAAAGTAACAGTCCACGTTTTTAAAAATTAGCAATGAAAACAAAACACTTACTGATATACACAATAATTTGGATGATTCAACCAGAAAATGTGACTGAGTGAAAAAAAAACAATCTGAAAAGGCTTAATGTTACATTGCATGATTCCATATATATAATATTTTGAAATATCAGCATGTGTTTACAGCCATACCATCCTGAGTTGTGCCCAATCTCATCTGAAATGACAGTATTTTAGAATTGGAGTATAGATTAGAGGGTGCCAGGGATGGAGGTTGGAGACTGCATGGGGGCGGGGGAAAAGAGGAGGACAATGAATGTTTTTATCAAAGAGAAACATAAGAAGGGTCCTTGGGGTGTTAGAACTGTTCAATATCTTGACTATGGTGTAGATATGTAACCTGAAAATGCCCGGTCGGGCTGCTTGTCACTGCCAGAAGCCAACTGAACAGAGACAGGAATTGAATCTATAAAGCACAATTTATTGTCAGAAAGCCAACGACCTGAGAGAATAGGGATATTTTTGCCCCCCCAAATCCCATTCTGACATCTTTTCTCAAAATGGCCATGTTCTAGTGAACTAAAACAAAGATAGTTAATAATAAGGGAACCTCCCACCCCAACACCCTATCACAGTTGATGCCTTGGTCTAAGTCACGTCCTCAGAGTTTGCTGTCGCCTCTTTGGTCATCTTGACCCAGCCAGGTACACCCTGTTTTCCTGGGCCTGGAAAAACATCTTTGTTCTCTTGTTGGCATCAGTATTGAGCACTTCTTCAGGTGTCACTGGGGCAGGGTTCTCAGTTCAAAACACAAGTTTTAGTTGAAAGCAAACAGATTATTGATGACATGCTGTTTGCATGTAGTTTATGCTGTGTGTACGTGCAGACTCCTATAGTAAGTATGGTGCCCTTTCCTTTCTCCCTAGCCCCTATCAGACACATGAGTCTATAGAAGTGATAACTCCATAGAACTTAATATACACACACACAAAGGTACAAGAAAGCCAGGGGTACCTAATAAGCTAGGAGGTTGTATCAATGCCAATACCCTGGTTATGATATTAAATCACGGTGCTGCAAAATGTTAATGATGGCGCAAAGAGATTCCCAGTTAACTTGGGAAATTATCTCAAAAATTTTTAATTGAATCAGCTAAACTTCTATGCCTTGAGAGGAGAAGCCATTTTCCCCGTAGTGGTAGAACAGAAATCATCTCAGTGACATCTGAGAAAACAAGTCCAACTGTCAATAAAATGGAAAATGATGATAGGGGAGCATAGTACAATTTAGGGAGAGAGTTTCCTCCTCAGCCCAGCACTCTTATCAACTGTTTCAATTTCACATCCTACCTGGAGGCAGACATTTCACTCTGAAATGTATAATACATAGAAGGTTTTCTATTCTATCTCAACATCATCAGTAACATGATGAAGCAATCACACACCATTTTATGGGCTGATGCACAAACTGGAATGCCTCAGTGTGCTTCCAGAGTTTACTAAATTTTAAAATGAAATATGAGTTAACAAGTGATAGATTCTATGAATCAAAATTAAGGATGTCAAAAGCAAGAGCTTGAGTTACAGACCTAACCCATATGCTTGCCATCCTTCAGCCTTTCCATTCTTAAATTTAATGATTTTTAAAAAGTAAACTAGAGTCAGTGGTTGGCAAACCAAACTCCTCAGGATCTAGAAGCCATAGCTCTGGTCTGCCTCCCACAGCCTCAAGTCATGAGTTAGTAGTAGACAGGGTTTCCACAGGATTTTGCTTGAACAAAGATTTCCTTTGCTAAAGGAAGGGCAGAAAGAGGGACAAAGGCATGGGGAGAAGTAAGACTATTTCATGGTGGCACTGATTTGTCCTTCTTGTGAAAGTATGATTTTCGACACAATTCAAAAATCAGATCTGGATTGAATCTCAGCTCTGTGATTAAATAGCACTGTAAACTGAACTACTTAACAATCCTCTTTGGGAAACAATCTCCTTATTCCTATAAAATTATTTCATGGATTACCATGAGAAAATGTCCCTCAGGTCTTAAATAATGCCTGGCACACATTAGGTGTATAATAAATGAAGGTAGATTCTGATGATAAAATGAAGGTATATAACATGTAGGTATATTCTGATGATAAAGAGCACAAGCACTGATGAATCTTTTAAAACACCAATATGTATTAAAGTGTATTTTACAAGAATTAGCCTGAAAAAGACTATCAAACTTGTTGAGTCTCCAGTAAAAGAACTTCTAAAGTTTTTAAAAGTTAACCCCTAAACAATTCAGAGATACAAGCAAAAAAAAAACAATCATTTATATTCATTAAACTCAAATGAGGAAAATTTTCTCACATCTTTTAATTTTTTTGTATACCTTGTTTATGTATACCTTGTATACATAAACAATGGAAGGCATATTTACCAAAATAGAAAAAAAGGGGACAATGTTTATTTCCAACTAATGATCAGTTTATTAAAAAGGAGTTCATAATGAACTAGTCTTAAGATTTTAGATAGCCATAGACTTTAACTATTTTCTGCAATTACACACAAAGACATTGCAATTGAGAGTTTAAGAGTTATTGCTAGTAAAGTAGTTCTCACGCTGCCATAATTTTGCTTCCTCCCAACTGGCGTCTCACAAGTTTTTAACAGAAGTTATGTAAGAATAGTGTGCTTCTTAACTGCAGTATTAATAAAGAACAAAAATTCATTTATATAGTCAAAATAAATATACCAATCACCTAAAATCCAAGGAAAGGTTAAACAAGTTTTTCTCTGTACTGCACTGAGAAAATAATTGATACATCAAAGTTAATTTTGTTCAACCCCAATCATATGATTTTTCTATTATAAATACTATGCTGAATATTGATTATAGGTTTGTTTTGTACAGAAAGTGGCAAATGTGTACTCATTTTCAAGAACAGAATTGGCTGGAAAAGCCCTTTTGAAACATATCACCCCTTAAAAAGAAAATAAAAGGAGTTGGTAATATTGTTGATACAAATGGATTGAATTATATTCACTCTAAAACTATCTCCTCCATCCATTTTCTGAAACAGCTTCTGGTAGTAGTGTGCCACCTATTGTTGCAAAATGAGTTTCTATATTTGAGGTTTTCCTATTCAGTACAATGGGGAAGCAAACCATCATTCTATTCGCTTTCTAAAGATAATAGCATTTATGTTCCTTCATGCTTTCCTTCCAACACCTGAAATACAAAATGGACCACAGAGAAAATAACCTTTTTAAAAATTTATTACAACCGATTTAAAGCATGCATCAGTTTAGCACAGTGGTTTTCACACAGGGATGATTTTTATCCCTGAGATAAAATGTCTAGAGAAAAACATAGTTGTTGAGATTGGGATTCTGGGGGTACTGGCATCTAATGGATAGAAGCCCGGAATGCTGCTTAATATCCTTAATATCCCGCACAGGACAGCCTCTTGCAACAAAGAATTATCCAGCCCCCAACCAATGTCCATAGTATTGAAGTTGACTCTGATAGGTTTAAACAAAGTAGTGCCATTTCTTCCAAAGGAGAAAGAAAGCCATATTTGATTGGAGGGAGGAAAAAAAAAGTTAGTTTTACACACCCAACATTCAACAGCAGCATACTAACAGAAAGTGGACAAACATTAAGAACCACAACATCTTCCCAAGATTAGGACACCAGTAAAACCACAATTTAGCACATTATGATTCAACCACTTAAAAAAGATTTATGAGGGCCTCCCCTGGTGGCGCAGTGGTTCAGCCGCGCTGTGAAGCTGTCCTCAGCCTCTGCAGAGCGGTTCGATCCCGGCCAGCCGGCAAGGGTCCCACATGGCGCACAGACCTCTCTTGCGGTGCCCACTGCTCCTCTCAGCAGTGTATTTCGTCAGTCTGCCTGTTCCGTTCCCCACTCTGTCTCTGGTGAATCCTCTCACCCTCCCGCGCATCTGGCCTGTACCCCGGTTCTTGTATAAATAAATCTTAAAAAAAAAAAAAGATTTATAAAATGTTTGGTCAACTTATCTGCAAACCTTATAACACAAAAGACCTCAATCTGATTTTATGATTTGTCTCCCAGACTGTCTGTTGCAATCTTTGAAGTATAACAACTCTATAGTCATATTTAAGAATTGTTGTGCAGGTATGGTAAGGGGGGCACAGCAATACATGTCACATGTACCAATGGGTCATCTTCTTTCTTATCTCCCATGGCCCATCCCCTGCAGAACAGATGTCATCAATCAAAGTGTCAGAATCACTCATATGGATGGAGCTGCATGGGAGACATGGTCTACCTGGCATCTATAATGGGCTGTAATTTCAGAGAAGTCAGTTCAAGACTTGTCTTGGCTCCTGAAGGACTGTGAACTTGAGCAAGTGACTTAACCTCTCTGGGTCTATTTCCTTAGTTATATAACACTCAGTAGGGTACCTTTAAAGAGTCTTTTAATTCAAACTCCAAATAAGATGCCAAATATGAGATTTATGTAGTGAGGAGTTATTTTCACTTCAGCCACAAAAGTGCAAACATCAAATGTATTGAGACTCTTGAAAGGAGTAAAACAAAAAAATCCTACACAAAGAGGAATGTGAGAGTAGGGTGGGAATAGAAATGGCCCAGAAAGAGCATTTCAGCTATCAAAATAAAGGAATAACATACAATAGCAGAAAAAACACACTGAAATTAGATATGTAAGTATCAATTTGAACAGGAACATAGAACAGTTCTGTGTGATTTAGATCAATGATTTAAACTCTTTCTGGGATTGAGTGTCCTAATAAAAAAAAGGGGCCAATTCTAGCTGTCCGGTCCTCCTCAGAGAACTTTTTCTAGGTTAACAACTAAATCCTCAAAGGGCCTTCATGAGCAACATGATTGAGTAATTTATGAACTGTCCATACCACAAAATAGAACAGAGCTACTGAGTAAATGAGCAAAACCTGTTCGTAAGGATATGGAGAGTCATAAAATATGTTCACATAAAGCTTGTTTGAGAGGAAGGATACATATATTATAATCCCGTATTTATATATGAATCAAAGGTATGTGGATGAGTATCTGTGCATGCAGTTAGAAAAAAAAAATGAAGAAATAGACATACTATGATTTGGCACTGGTTTGGGGTAGTAAAGCAACAATAGTAAAAAGAATGAGATTGTGGACTAGATTGTGGGTTTCATTTCAATACAACTCATCCTTTTGCCTTATACTTATGCCATAGTTTAAAAGATAAGTAATATATAAATTGAAAATTACCTTCACAAATTCTTAGTCTTAGAAAGCAGAGCTGGAATGAATAGGAAATGGCGAGCGACTGTTAATGCATGTGGAGATTCCTTTTGGGATGATGAACACAGTTCTTGGTTTAAACAGATGTGCTGGGTTATATCCAACTGTGAATGGACTAAGCGCTCCTGATTTGTACAATTTAAAATGATCAACTTTATGTTATGTATATTTTGTAATTAAAAACATGCCTGGTCTTAGTGTTCTATAAAAGTAGAAGAGTTTGAGGTCATCACACTTGATTACACTAGTCACACCTCCAAGAAAGTGGAGCAATAAAGGTAACAGTGATGGGAGGAAAGAAAAAGAACTTTGAAGGTTATTCTAGGGAGAGGACGAAATGGAAATTGAGATGTAGCCAGAGGAATAAATAAGCATTTCCTTCTCCCTAACGCAGGGAAACCCATGCCTGGGTTCTACAACTCACTGATTTCCACCATTTGACTCTCCAGAGGCTTCTTTAGTTTAAAGCCAGTCAATCCTCAGGGCCTCCAAAACCCCCAGCAAGAGAGCGTTCAAACAACCAGAGGCTTTTAACTTTAGCAAGTTTCCTATCATGAGGCCCAAAGAACTATTCAACTAAAGAACATGAGAAATGAAAGTGAAAAATTACACGGACATGTGTGCTTTACTTTAAAAAGGCTTGTCCTAACATACTTGTGTAAAACATTATAATCTCTTCTTTAACATGAACTTTTAAAAGTTATTTCAAGTTTTTCTTCAAACTGAGTTTTGAAGTTTTACATGGAAGACCAAAATACAGAAAGTAAAATTCTAAGGAGCCACAGAAGTCTAGGATACACTTTGAAAACCACCAGAGCTGGACGAGAATCCTGCTGTTTTAGAATGGGTATGGAGTATCTCTATGCCACGAAAGCGTAGAGGCAATTAATTACAAAAGACTGAAGGTGTAAGCTGCAACAAGATGATCATAGGGTCTGTGATTCAAGAATGAGCTGAGAAAAAAATTCCACTGGGAAAAAAGCGTGGAGCTCAATTATGACAAAAGTCCCATTGTCCAACTGCGAAAGCTTTATGCCCTACGACTGTCACCCCTTGGTCCTCATGTGTTGATGTCAGCAGCTGCCAATGCCACAGAGGTTAGCGATGTTTTTAGGACCCTAAACACATGGTTGGACACAAGGTAGGACAAGGAATGCTTGCCATCAAACATGAGACTCGCACAGAAACTGCGCCTCCTGCCAATGCAATGAAAATAAAAGAACTAAATCACAACCACATCTAAGAAGACTCCCTGCCTCTATAAACCAGTAATTCTCCAGCTTCACTAGAAAAATCAATGCAAATATTTGATTCAGTCAGCAAAGAAAAACCCAAAACATACGGGATGTTGAATCTTAGATTCAAATTTGTAACATGCAGATAAACCTAGAGCTTTTTTCGGTAAATCAGGAATATAAAAAAGCACTCTCTATGTTGCTGACAGAATTCTCTTTCTCTGAACAATCAACAAGACCCATTATCAGGATATTGGTTCTCCAAAGAAAAATACTCTTATCTGACACCTAGTTTAGACCTCAGTTAAGCACTGCCCATTCACACTGTTCATATTACAGAAGACCTGTCTATGTCTTACCTATTTCCATCCACTAGCACAGCTCTTGAAAAGTCTGCAAATTGTCGATGATATACATGCTGTGTACTAATATAGATGGACAGAACCAGTTAATTTTTAAGATTTATTCATTTATGCATACAAGAACTGGGGTACAGGCCAGAGGTGCAGGGAAGAGGATTCACCAGAGACAGAGTGGGGAGCAGAACAGGCAGACTGACTGAAATACACTGCTGAGGGGAGCAGTGGGCAAGACAGGAGAGGTCTGCCTCGCCATGTGGGTAGCAGACCTGTTCCCTGGCCGACCAGGGATCGAACTCATGCTGCAGTGGCTGTGGACAGCTTCACAGTGCTGTGCTCAACCCCTTGCACCACCAGGGAGGCCCAGAACCAGTTTTTTAAAAAAGATGTGTGTTAGGTGTGAGTGTGTGTGGATACACAGATGCATGTATATTTATATATACATGCACATGTAGTATGCATATATACAACACAGTATACACATATATGTACATTCAAGACCATAAAAGAAAAACAAGTATTTTGAAATGGGGTATAAGGTTGGGAGATGCGGGAGACAGGAATGTCTTCACATATCTTCCCTCATTAACTTCTCACCACAGATAGACTGAAGTAGGTGAACTGGGGCCCATTTTGGAGATGAAAAAAATCAAAGCTAAATGTATTATAATTATGGTCCCAAACTCAGAACACTGGTTTGAAAAATCAAACAAACCCATCTCAAAGTGGCTTAAATAAACCAAACCAAAGGGCACAGGGGTTTATTGGCTCACATCACTGAAATGCTCAAGGGTTCAGACCTGCTAAATACAGGGTTCAAGTTCTCTCATCACAACACAGTCTTTCTCTCCCTGCCAACACAGTTCAGTTTTCCAATGTAGGCCTCACTCTCTAGCAGGCCTTCTTCCTCTTTCCATGAGCCACCAGAAGCCCCTACCTTCTGTTCCTCTGAGCACAGAAACCTCAGCATAAATAGGGCTTCTGGTCCTAGCAGTTCGAAAAAATGTAGAGTTATGCGTTGCTTCAGATGTTTCGGTCAATGACAGACCACACACATGACGGTGGTCCCCACCGTCTACACCACCTAGCCTGGGTATGTCGTGGGCCACGCCATGCAGGTTTGTGTGATTATACTCTATGATGTTTGCACAACCACCTAAGGAGGTATTTCTCAGAATGCTATTCCTGTAAGTGAAGCACGATGGTATAGAATTGAGCCTTCTTAGATGGACGTGGGCCACGTGCTCCTCTCTGACCCAGTCAAAGGAATCTTAAGACCCCAATGGCCAGGCCTGAGTCATCAATCCATTCCCAGAGCCCAAAGAGGGAACATATCTGTAGCTCACACTGAAACACACCAGCTAGTAGGATAAAGGAAGGAGGGCAAAGTTATTTCCAAAATACCTTTTTCTCTAAGGGCTTTTCTGGAATCCTACATGAGTTATCAGTTTCTGTGCAATGAAAGTCCCCAAAACTTAGTAACTGAAAAGATCAAGAGTATTTATTATCTGTCACAGGCCAGAGTGCAGCAATGGCTTAGCCCCGGGTTCTGGCTCAGGCTCCTCGTACGGCTGCAGTAAAGAAGTCAGCTGGGCCTGCAGTCACCTGAGGCTGAGGCTGAACCTGGACGGAAGCATCCATTTCAGCGAGCGGTTCACTCACAAGGCCAGCAGGCACTGCGGCTTGTTGGCAGGAGTGTTGCTTCTCCCCAGTGTGCTGATGGCACAATGGTTTGCTTGATCCACAGGTGAGCTGTGAGGCCACAGCGCAGTCGTCAGCCCTCCTGGTCTCAGATGCCACAGTCTGGGTTCTATAGTCTACTGATCACATAAACCAGCCTGACTCTTACTGCAAAATGGCTCAAACAGCTGTGAGTAGTGTGACGTGAGGTTCACCGGGGCCGTTTTAAGTCAGCACACACCTTATCTAAAATTTCAATTGTCTGTACTTCTGCTTTAACTTTTTTCCCTTAGAACTTACCAACTTATTTGAAATATTTTACTTATTATCTATTTCCCATAGTTAAATGTAAACACTACACTGACAGGAGTTTTTGGATTTTTTGTTCACTGTTCTAACCCTGCCATCTGTGGGTTCAGTCTCCCCAAAAAAGGTCAGATAGACTTTTCTCGATGTGCCTGGAGGAGACCTGTTATGACCTTGGACTGGGAACTACAGATCAACTGAGGATCTATTAGCCTCCAGAGGTCTAGTGCCACTACGTAAAGAATACAGATTGTGTAGAGCTGAAAGCAGTGAGGGCTCTGGAATCTAAGGAGCTTTTGTCATTGCCTAAGTCTCCTGTCTCCTAATCAAGATCATCGCTCCTAAGTTTTGCCATTTTCCAAATCAAACAAGCAGTCACTGGTCCCCCTTTTTTAACCTAAAGGAATCTAGTTTTGGGGGTAGCATCTGTTTGTAGGCTTATCAGGGAACATGTTCTCTCTCACGTTCTCATCTGTGTGATCCGAGTAAGGATGAGGCAACTCTCTTATCTTGTGACATCTCTCCTTCTCTCCTTGACACCTCAAGTCTCTAATGCAGGATAAATGTACCTGACCAGCTCCATTACTCTTTACAATTTACAACCATGAAAACTGCCCATACATGTTATTAAATTTTGACATTCTCTCCTGCTGGTGTAGCTGATGTCAATTTGTGCATCCAGTCAGCCTTAGAAGAACTTGGGTGCAGTGTAAAATTTCCCCTGTACCCCAACACACCTAACAGCAGCTGATATACAGAAGACATTCAAGGGACCTCCCTGGTAGTGCAAGGAGTTGGGATTCAGCCTATGAAACAGCCTCTGCAGCACGAGTTCAATCCCCCGGCAGGCCAGGGAGCAGCCCACATGGCGAAGCAGACCTCTCCTGCCTCGCCCTCTGCTCCCCTCAGCAGTGTACTTCGGTCAATCTGCCTGTTCTGTTCCCCATTCTGTCTCTGGTGAATCCTCTCACCCCCGACACCTCTGGCCTGTGCCCCAGCTCTTGTATGCATAAGTAAATAAATCTTTTTTTTTAAAAAAAGACATTCAATAAATATAAGTTAGATGAAAAATGGAAAGAAGACAATGGAATGCTAGGTGGGCAGTAGTGACATGTGCCTGCTTTCTTCAGGAAGTGGAAATTGTTGAAAATTCCGCTTTCAGCACCTTTGTGAACCCATGCATATATGTTCATAAGAGTCACTGAGATTTCAAAATAAACCATTTGAACCAAGAGATTTTGTTCATTAAACAAACTGTTCCATAGTACTAGCATGAATGGCAATCAAAACTCATCCTTCTCACAGTCAACTTGAACTAAGTAAATTGGGAATATGGGGTCCCTGATTCAGGTTTTGACTCTGCTTATACACTGAAGGTCCACCAAACTCACCAATCTAGGACTTGGCTTCAGTGCTCGTGGGAGTAACACAGTTACATTTAAGAACTCATCCTGATTATAATATCTCTGAATCTAGAGGCTGACACTGTATAAGTTTTTTGAAAAACTTGTCCAGGTTAAAAAAAAAATCAGAATTATGTAAGTGAATGCATCTAAAGACCCAGTTAAGGTATGTTAATACCTATGTCTTGATGTCAGAGTTGGTTTTTCAGTTCTTTTCCAAGGTACTGGGACCATCTTATAATCATATGACTTGATTTGGACTATAATCCCTCAGGCCTCCCCGGTGGCGCATGGGGCTAAGACACAACCTATGAAGCTATCCACAGCCACTGCAGCACAAGTTCGATCCTGGCCAGGTAGTTACCCACATGGCACAGCAGACCTCTCCTGACTCGCCTGCTGCTCCCCTCAGCAGTGTATTTCAGTTGATCTGCTTGTTCTGTTCCCCACTCTGTCTCTGGTGAATCCTCTCACACACCCCCACCCCTGCAACTCTGGCCTGTACCCCAGTTCTTGTATGTATAAATAAATAAATCTTAAAAAAAAGAAATATAACCCCTCATAAGAGATTCTCAAGAAAGGCAACATAATCCTAATTATAATTTTAGATTGGAACATATGAAAGAAGTTGTACCCCACCCCTCTCCCAAAAGCAAAGTAAACAACAAGCAAATGTCTCCCTTTCAAAGATCTTGTTTAGGGAAAGGTGGAACTAAGAAAAAAAAAAGAGAGAGAGTATTGTCTTCACGCATTTTAGAAAGAAGGCTGCTACCACAGATGGTTTGTAAAATGCTCTGAAAAAAAAAAATTAAAAATATTTTCTCATCAACCCAAAATACAGCCTCAGTCATATAATATTGTATTTGTTATCAATTATTGCACAACAAATTACCTCAAAATGTAGTGGCTTAAAACCACTAACAAGTACTACATCATAGTTTCCGAGAGTCAGCCAATCTGGATAATAAAAATCATAAAACATCACAAAATGGTGTAGCTCCAAATTTAAATGACAATTTCTTAACCACATCTTGTAACATTTTACCCTCACAATTATGTTATCAAAGGCAAAACAAAAAAACTGATTGTACTAGCCATATCAGAATACCTTTCTACCATTATAAATAATCACCCAAGAATAGTTTAATAATTCCAAATCTAGTTAACACTTTTCAGGCATTTGAAAATTCAAATGTACTCTAAGTTTACTTCACTGTAGTCAATCTCTTTGAAAACAGGTATGTAATTCAAAAATCCATTCCTCCACTATTTGAGTAAACAAATATTAGTTGCAAAAACCAAATTTTGAAAATGCTGGATGTTGAGAAAATAAATATTGCAAATCTTACTCAGGGGCAGCAGATACTGTATGTTTTCTGACCACCCAGCATCTATTTTTTGTATACTGCCTTCTATTTGTTTTCCTTTTGCATTTCCATGTATTTCTGATAAAATCTTCTCTCCACAGAACATTCAAGCAAGATATTCACGTTCCCTTACTTTAGGTTCATCATACAACCAAGAGACATTTAAACACAAACAGTGAAAATAAATTGAAAGCAGATTTATCTCTGATCTAACCCTATTTTTCAGTTTTCCAGACTCTACCAGCTTCCCGATCTTTCTCCAAAGAAGTCCATGTTTGTTTAAGTTTAGCCACAGTCGCCTTCTGTTGTTTGTGACACTGACAGATACAGCATAAGTTATCTGTAAGTAATTTTGGATTACTTGTGGACCCAGTGGTAGTATCAACAGCCAGAGCAATAACTATCAGCATTCTGAGAAATGTACGTAGACCACTGGAGCTGTATTAAGAAAACTAGCAGCAGGGACTCATGTGAGCTCCCTTTCAAGGACATATTACAGGGAAGCAGAATTGAGATGTATCTTAAATATAAGAACTATTTTATATTTAAAACATATTTGGACTTGCAAAATGGGTCCTTAAAATTTGCTTCATGGTGTTCTCACCTTGGCAGTGTCTGCTATTTAAAAATTTAAATCTGCCATTTATAAACAAGGGCACATGAATACAAGAAGGTATGCATAGAGAGGTTCAGTTAAGTATCATTCTTAATGCCAATAAAATATAAACAATTTAAACACCTAGTAATGAAGAAGCTAATAAACAACCATGTAATGGTCACAGTAAGAAAATAATTTGCAGTAGTTTAAAACATAAAGGAAATATATATGAATTGATGTGCTAATATATGCAAGCAAAATAGACCAAGTGGTCCATTTTCAAAAGTATAATGTTTATTTATACACACATATGCATACACACAAACACATATACCTTCTATATTTAAAAACAAGAGAACAAGGATATTAAATATTTCCCAAGGAAATATGGTATGTGTGAAAATATTTAATGTGAGAAAATACTACTACACACATTAAAAGCAAACTAGTAGTACAGTTGCAAAGTCATTTTGTGAATGAAACCTTTCATTTCAGAGGAAGAAGGAAAAGAGGCTGGGGTTTAGAAGCAAGGAGGGAATGAGGCTTGAATAAAATATTTCAACATTATACCAGGGGGATATAAACATGCATTGATTTTAAGAATTAAAAAGTATTCTGGGCCTCCCGGTGGCGCAGCGGTTGAGCGCTGGGCTGCAAAGCTGCCCGCAGCCTCTGCAGCACCGGTTCGATCCCCGGCTGCTCCCCGGCCACTGGAGGAGGGTCCCACATGGCGCGCAGACCTCTCCTGCCGCCTGCTTCTCCCCTCAGCAGTGTGCTTCGGTCCTTCTGCCTGCTCTGCTCCCCGCTCTGGCTCTAGTGAATTCTCTCACCCTCTCGCACTTCTGACTGTACCCAGTGTTTGTATAAATAAATAATAAATCTTTAAAAAAATAAATAAAATAAAAAATAAAAATTATTCATACAATAGACATACAAATTTCAATTCTGCTTATATCAGTTCAGCAACTGGAACTTCTGCAGAAACAGAACCAAAAGAGAAAAGGAGCAACCCCAATCCTTTTTGGATCTGCTACTGGACTCTAAGAAAGTAAAATGCAATGTGTAAATGCAGTCACTTCTTGGTTACTGAACACACTTCCCTCACACATCATCATCTCATCGTATTTAAAGTTTCACACTTTCTCCAGTAACAACGAGCAGAACCTGGACTTCAGGAAGACATAGTAAATTGTGTTTTCATGAGTGATGGTGCAGTACCCTGTTTAATTTTAAATCTATTTTCCAGGGAACAGTTTAAAACCTTTAGTGATCTTTCCCCTCCACTACATTTATCTTTTACTATACTTTAAGTGTATAAAATAAAGCCCTGTAAAATTACTCATGCATTTCCCATGTGACAGGTTCCAATAATTTATTCAGATACTAAATGCATAAATCAATCCATCCACCATTACGTTGATTTGAAAGCACTAATTGTGGCAGTGGTTTTACAAAGAATGTTATCTATTTCCATCCTGTACAAATTTAGGAGAAACTGTGGTTTCCTGTTCTAGGGTGTTGTCCAAAAAACGACTCCACAGAAGTCTGCAAAAATAATCCTTGGCGTTTTGTTTCAAGAGGAATATTTGGAGTGTTTCCCACTGAGAAAGGAAATGGGCTTGTCCCAACTGAAAAAGGCCCCATGTACTCCAGAGACTGCAAGAACAAACACAATTTTGGTTTTAACAATATTTAATGAAATCACTCTTTCACAAGCTCCTGGGAGGAGAGCTGGGCTGTGCTGTCGAAAAGCTTCACGCTGTTCTCCAGTGGATATGGCAGCACGGATTCCCCTAAATCTCAGTTTCCTCATCTTTGTTGCAAAATGGGGATTACACCTGCCTCTTTATAAGACGTGCTGTTAAGGATTAAAATGAATACACTGTGCTTAGCAAAATGTCTGACATCCACACCAGGGTTTTACATAACATGTGCACACACACATACACAGATTATATATGCGGGGAGATTAGATATACAATATCTATAGCTACATGCCTTTTTTCATAAAGAGCATTTTATTGAGTACAAAACAATTCAAGATACAGTACATTGAGCTATTTAGGGAAGAGCAATTCTTATGTTCCATATTCACCATGCCAATAACTTTAAACTAAACACTTAATGAATAAAAATATCTGAAATAACAATTTCAATATGAAAAGATATAATGGTTTTGAAGATCATATTAGTTGCTATAAAAGGTGTATTAAGCATACTCTAAAGAATAACCCATTTTTGAAAGAAAATCCTTAACTAGAAAAGATAAAAATGCAAATATTCCTTTTGCATTTTCCCTTGCATTCTGACTCACTAGAGCCAACTTTGCCAACACAGGCATGTCAGGGCCCAGAGGAGCCCGTGGCAGTTAGGGTACAATTGTCCAAGGAGCATACGAGTCCAATTAGCCTCCAAGGTATAACCTCCTTAAAGAGGGCAAAGACTGCAGAAAGAACGGCCACTTCGTGCCAGCAGCGAGAGCAACCATGGCAGGCAAATTCAATAATACCCAGGAGGAGGGGCAGCCCCCACAGGGAGATTTCCTCAGCTCCCAGCTTGGGACACTTTTCACTGCCAGCCCCATGTCCTGGGCCACTCCCGGGAAAGTTGTCTGGCACTCACTCTGCAGTCTCAGGAAAGAGTGCACCAGAGTTTTGCAACATGTCCTCAGTCATGGGTGGGAACTAGGAAAGACTGTGCAACCTTCCACACCGTAAAGCCGTTGTAAAACTAGAGCACAGTAAACCCTCATCTGTCTATCTTTTTACAGCTTGTGGCAGGGGGGCAAGGAATTGTTGCAAACATTTTTATATAGGCTACAGAAGAAAACAAGAGGGAAAAGCTGAGCTGGATACAAAGGGGACCTCTATATATAGAATGCAATTATGTAAGAGTTTAACGTGGAAGCAGAATCAGAAATTCATCCTACACAAGAAGACAAGGCTGTCTGGGCTGCTCTCTCCAGCTCCTCCAGAACAGGAAGTCCCGAGAACATTTGGCTGTCTGACCAGGCCAGTTTTAACGCAAGGTTTTTTTTCTCCCTGGGCTTTAAATCATTTAGGTGTTTTGCCCTGCATTTCAGGACAAAGAACATCCTTCATATAACTCATTCACTTTTGTGCACATTTTTTTTAAGCTTAAGCATAGGGACAATGAGCAGCCTGGCACCCAAAGAGTACTATCCGCAGAACATTCTGCAATTGGAACAATGCGCAGTCTTTGCCATCTAAAACAGGAGCCACTAGCCACATAGTATTTTGAAACATGGCCAGTGAGACTGAGTTGCTAGGGTTTAGTAACAAAGTATCGCAAGCTAGGCCACTTAATAAAAAAAAAAACTGAATTCATTGTCTCACAAAAACTCTGGAGGCTGATGCCATAACTCTTGATCCAAGATCACAGTGTGAAGGAGGCTAATTCCTTTCCAAGGTGGTAAGGAGGGTTGTACATCTTTGACTTCAATATTACTCTAATCTCTCTTCAAGTTCACAGGATACCTCTCATCCACTCCCACCGTGGGGTGGGGGCGCGGGGGAGGAGGGGTGGTCCAAATTTTCTCTTTTTATAAGGACACTAATGAAACTGGACTTGGGCCTTATCCTGGTTCAGTCTGATCACATCTTAACTGATTACATCTGCGATAACCCTATTGCCAAGTGAGATCATACTCCGAACTAATAGGGGTTAGAACCTCAACATATGAATTCTGGGGGAAAGCAGCCAAAATCAAGAGATTGAGGGACTGGTTTTTAATTTTTATTTCATTGTAATTAATTTGAATTTAAATGGTCGAGTGTGGCAAAATTTACTGTATTCAACAGTATAACCCCAAATATATTCTGTTCCACTGTACTCAATTCACTACGGGATTACATAGTGTGTTTCACACTCTGGATGCTCTATGAATGGAAGGCGCCACCCCATCAATTACCCAAGAAGGATGCGTAGTTCAAAGAGTGTCAGCACTTGTACTCTGTTCAAAGTTAAAGAATCTGTAAGTACGAAGTGAATCAGGATGTGGAGACTTTTCTTCAAACTCTATGCCTTGAGCTCAGCTAGCAGCTTCATCCATTACGATTTAACTTACAAAACTACACTGACACAGACAACAGTCAAATGGTTGACTGCTTTCCTAGCTGACTAGTTTATCACTCGGATATTAATTGCTATTATAGGGATTAATTACTTGCTATTGTAATTTTTTAACAATACAATAATAATCTTAGTACATATATAAATAATAAAACGTAACAATTCAAAGTTTTACGGTGTTTATCATGTTAGACACTGAAATGGGTGCCTTTTACAAACATCCTTCAATCCTAACACTAATTATGTTTATTATCCTTATTTAATAGATAAGCAAACTGAGACTCTCAAAGGTGATGGGATTTGCTTCAGGTTACAGAACACATCCCCAAATCACATCCATCAGGAATTCAAAACTTTTCCCAACCACTCTGCCATATGATTTCATATAACTTATTAATACATATGCTCATACATGCGCTTTGCCAAGAGCCCATGCCATATACCACAGAACCCAAATGCTTTCTTTTCTAATCTTTCCAGTATACACTTTGCCACAGAGTGTGTTCCTTGAAGATATTTATGGTAAGAAAGGTTTAACTCAAGTAAAGGCTTTGCATGAGACTTTAAAGATGAAGTATGTGATTTAAAAAAAAAAAAAACCTACATCATGGTTTTTCAAGGGGAAAACTGAAATGTTATTTCAAGTCCCCAGATAATAAGATCAATAGACAACTTCCCAGTGGAGGCATTTGCCTTTCACTGACTAAAGCAACAGTCTCCACGGTTTCCCTCAAGAGGCCACCCCACAGTTTAATCGTCCTCACTGTTAGGTTTTTGTGTTCATCTACAGCCTAAAATTCTTTGTGTTAAATTTCAACATGGTAACCACAAGCCTCTCTTCCACATAATCGCCCTCCCTCAGGGCTGTGCACCCACTATAATCCACTGATCGTTAACTCTTTATTCACAGAGCCTCCACCTATAAGGTGCCTTTTCAAATCACTCACACTTTGAAAACACAAAAGAATATGAAACAATCTCCACCCACAGGAGCCTAAAAAGTGGGCTGATCAGAAAAGTGAAAAACATAAAAAGAGCAAAATGAAAAAATGAATGGCTCAATTTTTTCTTTATTCATAAACAATCTCATAAGAAATGGATCTTACGCACCTATATGTGACGGGCACTGTAATAAATTTAGCACTATGCTAACAAAGAAGCCAGACATAGTCTTACTCTGAGTTTACAGACTTAAAAAGCTTTTCATATCACCACGTTTATTCACCTATCTTCAAGATATCAAACCATTTAAAATCCATTTTAAGTTATATCATGATACAGTTTCAGAAACAATGGTGGCCAGATTTAGTCATTAAAATAAAAATGACTAGTTTAGAGCTTCAGATAAACGACCAATTATTTTTTTATTTTATAAATTTTTAATCATTTTTCATTTTGCACAATATGCATTTTTATCTTGGTTATAGTCCCCATACAATTCCCAAGTGTGTCCTATATTTTATCCAGCAAACCTATCATTCCACATTCAAATTAAGTTGCAAAATGTATATGAAATACACATGTTTGTATCAGCACACTAAGAGTTAACAAGTTCAGATAAATTACCATATAATAATACCTATATTTAAAAGTAGAAGCATAAAAACAGGAGAATGTGGGTTATCATGCAACTCCACAACCACTGTGACTACAACAACCTAGGTGAAAAAAAAATGAGAAGTTTAACTAAAGGTTTGCTTATGAGATTACAGTTTCTGGATCTCCTTGATAAACACAGTCAGAGGAAACAATGCAGTGTTGAACAGGGCAGAAATAAATAAGCCTGTCTTTGACTATGCTATCATACCCTATGCCACATTTAATCCTGAAAAGTCAAAATTAGCAACTTGCCCTCCAAGTTGCTATCAATTCTCAGTACATTCATCACTCAGCAGCAGCCAAACCTCTTGTTTCAGAGGGAATTCCAAATGCTTCAATGTTAGTGAATTCCTGCAAACATACACCCCACATACTCATACCTCCTCTCAGCAGCCAGGGAGCACTCCTTGTCTCAAGTCTTCTGTCTTGACCCTAGTCAGTACCAGAAATGTTCCTAATGTATAAAGGTCCAAATCTACCTCCGCTGCATGTGTCATTTGTATTCCAAGGTCACAGAGACAACATTCTAAAGAGCCACACTAAAGCGATCCTACTTATATTTAATATGACAGGGGGCCTCCCCTGGTGGCGCAGGCAGTTGAGGGCAGCGCTGTGAGGCTGTCCGCAGCCTCTGCAGTGCAGGTTCAATCCTGGCCAGCCAGCGAGGGTCCCACATGGCGCACAGACCTCTCCTGCCATGCCCGCTGCTCCCCTCAGCAGTGTATTTCGTCAGTCTGCCTGTTCTGTTCCCCACTCTGTCTCTGGTGGATCCTCTCACCCTCCTGCGCATCTGGCCTGTGCCCCAGTTCTTGAATAAAATAAATATATCTTAAAAAAAATATGCACAGGGCACTTACTTACTTGCTGTGATAGTCTTCTACTGTTACAATGGAACTTGCGTGCTTTTCTTTCCCGATGACACAAATACAGAGAATTTCCAAAAGCGCCTAGTATCAGTGCACAATTGACCCAAAGACAGCAAGTGTGTCAAAGGAAAGAGGCTTATTAAGGTGCACCATTGCCAGGTCAACACATAAAATGCCCTCAAGCTGGATGAGGATGCAGAGTCACAAGACCGAGGCACCTGGGCTCTTGAATGACAACCTGAACCTACATTACTAACTTTGCATGAATTATAAACAAACTTTTATTCTACTGAGCTGATGAGATTTGAAAGCCTGTTACAACCACTAGCATTATTAATACATGCCCAAAGGCGATGCAAATGGAAATCCAAATTATATTTAATGAAATCCCTAGAACTCTGTCAGTCCAGCCTGATTTATAACACTTCCATATTTCAGAGAAAAAGTCTCTTTGATCCCAGTTTTATATTGACTTATTCTGCAAAGAAAACCCAGTTTTGTTCCATATGTCAATTTAAACTTTCATAAGCCACATGACTGCAGTATTTGGACACGGCTAAGATAAGTTTACAGTTGACCTTAAAGAATCCCTTGAAAGAAGAAAATTAGACCAAGGGTTTGCATTAAAAGAAAGAGCATATTCTAAAGTTAATGTGTAAAATATTGTGATACTTTCAACCTCCATGTCCCAGCCCACCCCACAGTCTCTAGAAAAAGAGTCAAGCATAAATGGAAACTAAGGGAGAGCTGAATGAACATAAGATAGTACCTACCTTCAAGGAGTGTTTTCAGATAACTCATTTTCAGATAACTTATAGTAGAGAAAATTAATTGAAATGATCTGGTAAAGAAGAGAAGATGCTGACTGGGCTTGTTTGTAAGATATTTTAATATTGCGGGCAGTTTCCAAACTCTTTGGCACTTCCCAAATTCAAGAAATATATCCCTAAGGCAATTTTCCTCTCTTTATTGCCATAGCAAAAATATTTATTTTTAATTGGTAGGAGTCCATTGACTAAGATTTTTTCTTTACAACTCTGAAATCTTACCTCAAAACCTTCTCTCACAGAGCTAAAGAAAGGGTCTCTCCGGTGGAGTAGGGGTTAGTCTCAACAAGATCACTGCAAGGGTGTAAGTTCCATCCCTAGCCAGGGAGCTAACCCACATGGCACACTATAACGCTCCTGTCTTGCCCGCCACTCCCCTCAGCAGTGTATTTCAATAGATCCGCCTGTTCTGTTTCCCACTCTATGTCTGGTGAATCCCCTCACTACCACACCACCTCCCCCCACCGCACCTCTGGCCTACACCCCAGTTTTGAATGCAAAAATTAAAAACAAAAGAGCTGATGTGACATGTTACTAGTTGATGCCAACAACTGATACCCAAGGTACTCAAGCAAAAAAATCTCTTAAAAATTGAATGCTCCTTAAAAAAAAGTAAGGTTCTTCAAGTTCCCAATTCTATATAGTTAAAATGTTGCAAAACAGTAAAATAATGCTGTCATTTATGTTCATGTCAGAGATAACTCAGGAAATTCATATTTTATAGCTGCTAAGAGGGAAACATTTCGAAACACTCATTTTTTGGTAATTTATTTATTTATGCATACACGAAGTGGGGTATAGGCCAGAGGTGTGGGGATTGAGAGGATTCACCAGAGACAGAGTGGGGAGCAGAACAGGCAGACTGACTGAAATACTGCTGAGGGGAGCAGCAGGTAAGTCAGGAGAGGTTTGCTGCCCCGTTTTGGTAGCTCCCTGGCCAGGCATTGAACTCGTGCTGCATTGACTGTGGACAGCTTCATAGGTTGCGTCTTAAACCCTCGTGCCACCAGGGAGGCCTGAAACACTCCTTTTAGACATAACTTCAAAAAGGAAGGTAGGAGGCCTAAGGGCTTCTCATTATCATTTTAAATCAACTTAAGTAAGATACAACTTACATAAGATGAAATCTACTCATTTTAGGTATATAATTTACTTATTATAATAGTACAATTGTTCAACTGACACCACAATTCAGTTACAGAACATTTCTGAAACTCCCTGTTCCCGCATGCCTTTGCTGTCATTCCCCCCTGGATCCTATAGACTACCCAACTGATATTCATCATTAAGTTTTATCTTTTCTAAAATTTTGTAAAACTTGATTCACACATCATATTTTATGCCTGGCTTCTTTCATTCACATACTGTGGTAAAGATTAATCCATGTTGCTGAATGTATAATATTTATAGAACTTTTCTTTCTATTGCTAAGTTGAATTTTTCTAAAGATATGCTCATCAGTAGATGGACATTTGGGCTATCTCCAGTTTTTTGCTCATAAAACATGCATTTACAAGTCTTTTGTGGACCCCACTATACTGATTACTGTTACAGTAAGTCTTGAAATCAAGTAATATCTGACTTCTAACTTTTCTTCAAACTTGTTTAGCTATTCTAGTTTTCGCGTATTTCCAAAAAATTTAAAAATCTGGTTGCCATTTTCTGTTTTAAAAAAAAAGTGTGGTAATATTTTGATTGGTTTGGCTTGGAAGCTACATACCAACTTTGAGCTGTAATTTCAAGAGATTCTAATACATGGGTTCCCAGTTGAAAGTGTCCTCCATTTCACATATCTTCTTCTACCCTAACACTGGACATTTAAACAGGGCTCCTATGCTTCTAGGTTGACTCACAGTAAGAGCAGCACTGAGCCCTCTTCCTTCCCAATTTCACCACTGGTCCTCATCTCCCACAGGACTCCTGTATTTCCACTACTATATGGCCCTTGGCATTAACTTAGTTGCTGGGGCCTCCCTGGTAGCCTGGGGTTAAGTCTCAGCACTATCACTGCTACAGCCTGAGTTCGATCCCTGGCCAAGAAGCTAACCCACATATGGCTCAGCAGACCTCTCCTGTCTTGCCACTGCTCCCCTTCGCAGTGTATTTCAGTAGATCCATCTGTTCTGCTCCCCACTACATCTCTGGGAAATGCTCTCATACCCCTGCACCTCTGGCCTAAACCCCAGTTCTTGTATGCATAAATAAGTAAAAATAAATCTTAAAAAATAATCAGATAATTCCAGATTGATATCCCTGGCTTTCCCATAATACTTTTTACCTGTTCATTGAGTATTTTACCAATTACAACAAATAGGAAAGATCTGAAAAGCATTTAAAAATGTTAGAAGGGTTTTAATTTTTTTATTAAATATGCACAGTATGTTTAAGATAGTCATGTTATAGTTAGGGATGGGGGAACTTACTATTTGGTTTTCGTGGGTCAGATGCTTGCTGAAACAACTTGCGCACTCTAGGTGGAAAAATCAAGAGCCTGTTGCTCTCGTTACAGTGACTTTAGTTTTGTGAAATTTCTTTCTTCCATTTAAAAGAAAGGAAGGAAGGCCTCCCCGGTGGCGCAGAGGTTGAGCGCTGGGTTGCAAACCTGCCCGCGGCCTCTACTGAGCCGGTTCAATCCCCAGCTGCTCCCCGGCAACAAGAGGAGGGTCCCACACCTCAGCAGTGTACTTTGGTCCTTCTGCCTGCTCTGCTCCCCGCTCTGGCTCTGGTGAATTCTCTCACCCTCCCGCGCTTCTGACTGTACCAATGCATGTATAAACAAAACAAATAAATAAATAAATAAAATGTGCCTCTATTTAAAAAATCAATAAATAAAAGAAAGGAAGGAAGGAAAAAAGAACCTTTGTCCTATAAGAATAAAGTCATTTCTTAGACTAATGGGGCATTGAATTAACCTGAGGTACAAGGTACATTCTTTTTAAGCCTGAAATTGAATTATTTAGACTGTCAAGTCAAAGTAGATGTGATTAAACCTAGCCGCCTCCCCTCTACCCTTTGCCTCCAAGAAATATTTTCAGGCTTAGGAAACAGCACCAAAAAAGAACAATTAAGTGCTTCCATCCACTGGCAGTTTACTAAGTGAATGAACTAAAAGTAAGAGACAAAGAGAATATTACATAATGGTAAATCGCTTGGGTACAGGTAATTGTGTAAGGAAAAGACCATAAATGGATATGTGACAAGTGAAGGGAGCTCAGTGTGGTACAGAAGTAAAGGCCTTGTCATTGCTTTGTCGTGACATTGACCTAGGAGGTGTGATCTCCCTGAGAAGGTGATCTGAAGGACTGGAAGCAGAGGAATGCAGAACACAACAGAGTTTCTTGAAGCACATTTGGTCTGAAGTGAAGTATTTTCTTGTGGAAAGAAAGAGGGAGTGTATGCTGCCAACTAAGTTGTTGTTGGTTGTTTATTTATTTGCATAGAATAACTGGGGTGTAGGCCAGAGGGGTGGGGGTGAGAAGATTCACTAGAAACAGAGTGGGGAGCAGAACAGGCAAATCTACTGAAATACACTGCTGAGGGGAGCAGCAGGCAAGATAGGAGAGGTCTGCTGCACCATATGGATTAGCTCCCTGGCAAGGGATCAAACCCAGGCCACAGTGGCTGGTGATGGCTTGACAGCACTGAGACTGCAGCCCCTGCACCACCAGGGAGGCCCCAATTATCTTATTCTTGTACACTTTTTAAATTTACATCCTTCCCATCCTTTCGAATGTAAATCCCCCCCCCAAAAAAAAAAAACAACAACCACATTCTCTGTACCTCTTCTCCACCCACAGATTTCTTGGCTGAAGAAGGCACAACATCACTTTCTAGTGAATGATATTTATCCTATGCTCAAATACGCTTGAACAAAGCAAGAATAGTTAGTTACACAATCCAAACTCTGACATCATTTATAATAAAACCCAAATCATCTTCATTCCATACTTATTAAATGACTTAGTTTTAAAAACGAAAGCTTAATGTTTTGTAGCCTCAGATTAGTAAGATGCATTAACCCAAATCGTAATAACATATGTAAGACATTCACTTCTTAGATTATATGGGTTTTACAACTCTCAATAATTTAAAATTTAAAGATTTAGAAGCTGGAAAAATAGGTCAATATTTAGACATAATTAATAAAGAATGTTCAAAAGAGTTAATTACATTAAGCTAAAAAATTAAATGTAACCTAATGACCAAAGCAAAATCATATCAATTAACACACAATCATACAAATTAATATCATTTAACTATTATGAGTGCTGGGACCTTTGTAATACTAAAAAATGCTTATGATACAACATCAAGGCAAAAAACACACACCCACATTTCAATACAGATATGCATATAAATTTAAATGAATCCATAAATATATGTGTGCTATATTCGCTGAAGTCGAAGAATCCAATAATTCTGAAATGCAGTCATTTTAACAGCAGTTTTTTAGGAGGAAAAAGAAACAGCATCACGTAAAATACACACAAACTCTAGGATGCATTAGGATTACAAAATAAACCAAATTGTAAGGAGGGTGAATTTCATAATGAAGAAAATGCAGTGTGAGTAGAGGTAGGAAGGACAATCAAGACAGTACCCCTGGGAGGACACTACCATAATAAAATCCACAAAGTATCAAAAGTGTCTCCTTTACTTAAATATAATTCTTGCTTTTATTTCTCTAAATTTTTCTTTGTTTTCCTACTTCTCTATATTAAACACACACTGTCTCTATTATCTTAAAATAAATGTTATTTCAAAACATTTTAAAAGTATTTTTTCAAATAAGAGACAATGTTGCTATATAAAGTTACATTAGCCAAATCGCTATTTTTTGCAGCTCAAGTCCCAGCTCTATAAAGTTTGGTTTAAAACACTTTAGGCCCAAGCTCTTGGAGCTGGTCCATCCTTCACATTCCTCTCTTCTAGCAGCTGGAGAATATTTACTGTTTTACTTTAATTTGTTTTTGCATTTATCTTCCTTGCTGGTCCGGGGCTTCCAGGAGCAGCTGGACAGAAACATATTTTAGAAACAGAAAAATATCATATAACATTCTTGTGTCCACTGCTTTCTGTGCACCTAAAGTAAGTCTTGCTTTAATTCTAAGGAAGCCAAAACTCAGATCTAACAGTAGACATTTTTCGGTATAATCACCTCAAGATCTATTTAAAATATTTAATACAACAAATGAGCCTTTCCTGCCACCAATAAAAATGATAGTTTTCAGTGAAACAAAGATTCTTATTTCTTTTCTCATTGATGTTTCTGACTACAATTCAGCTTTTTAAAACCTGTAGTTGAAGGTCATTTATTATCTTAGAGGAGATATACCTTGTCGGTTTTAGATTTGCTTACAGCATTAAAAATTCTCTGGTAGTAACATATAAATCAGAAATCCGCATACTTCTCTCAATCCTTACAGCATTCATAAAGCACTAGTTTTCCAGACATTTTAATTAATATGTGCTCACTCCACACTATTGTTCACTTAAAGACCAGCCCATTAAGCATGACAAGCTCAGATTTTATATAGCGCCTTTTTATATGCAATCTCTCAGAATTCTGGAAACAAAGATACTAATAACATGCTATCAATTTTATTTACAGAAACATACGACAAGAACTAATTCCAAATGACAGTTTTAACAGAAGAAAGCAAATGAAGAAGAAAACAGCTCAGGGAAAGTGGTGAGAATACTCAATTTCTCATTTTTTGACCAGTTGTCGGATATAGAATATTATGGTGCTATTGAAATAAAACTTAACTATTTTAGAACTACTTTATAACTTGGTATTTGGCTCAACTAGTTCAGTCCACATGAGCAAATCTAAGTCATTGCTTACTTAAGGGATTTACAACCATAAATTGCTATGCAGAGTTAAAAAGGAAAAATCTAGTTTAATCACCACGAAGTCCAGAATATCACATTGGAGACACTCCATTCATTTAGGTCAGGCCAACTGATGGAGTCGAGAACATGGAAAACTCAGGAGCATGGGCACTCAGGTTAAATCTGGCAACCTGCTTTTTAATTAAATCTAAAAGAGGTCTTTCAAAAGGGAAAAAAAAAAACAAAGGAAACACCACCAATTGATCTCAAGTAGGCCACCAACAGCACAACCTTCCCAAGTTTAATAGCGCCTCACATTCTAAGATAGAGACAATGATTTCTGTTCCTTCACTAGCCATCATTCATCAATGATAGTTCATCTCCACTCTCACTATTACTAGCTTCTTGGTTCAGTTTGTGCCACTTGCCATATTTGGAATTTCAGGCAATTCATATAACCTCCCCAGGTGTTATGGACTGAACTGTGCCCCACCCCAAATTCAAATGTTAATGTCTTAACTCCCCCCTGCAGTGACCTTATATAGAGAGTCTTTTAAGGATTAGTGAGGTCATAGGACTGTGTCCCAATAAGAAAAGGAAGACACACAGAGGACAGAAGCAACATGAGGACCCAAGGAGAAGAAGACAGTCAACAAATCACAGAGAAACCAATCCTGCCCACCTTGATGCTGGACTTCTAGGCTCCCAACTATGACAGAATAAAATTTATATTTTGGACTCTTTCATTGTTTAAAGTCAACCAGTGTGAGATATTTTGGTATGGCAAACCTTTCTATTTTTATTTTTTTTCCACTATTTTTGATGATGATTCCACAAAATTGACCACTGAAAGCACCCCATGGTTGAAAACTAAAGAGGCAATAAGATGTCTGGAAGACAGAAGATAGTTACAGCTCTGTAAATAGTAGCTGCTATACTTCAGTATCACTAAGAACACCAAGAGAAGGCAAGAGAGGACAACCCAGGGACTTGTTCTGTAACCGAGCCTAGGACCTTTGTACACCAACACCAGACCCCAGAATATTACAACCTCAAACCACACTCACTTCATTTATTTCCAAGCACTTCTTATGTGTTCCACAATCAAAACTAAGTAGAAGTGGAGGGAGCCTTGCCAGAGAAATCAGAGGACAGTGCAGGAGACAGACAAGAGCTAGAGGCTATAATAAAGCCACACCTCTACAAAGAACAATTGTTTGGAAAGAAGAAACAGGGAAGATAAAAGCTGATCACTTCACAGTCAAAACCCTGAGAACTTGCCAGAATATATATGAAGAGTCATTAATTTGCAATGGGGCCTAAGTATCCATATTTTAGACACTCAGAATAACCGTGCTGGAAAGCCTGGTATGACAACTCTGATGCAGAATTCAGACTGCTAACCAGGCCAGACCATCAAGGACTTGGATGGTGGCAATGACATGATCCAACCAGAAGCTGATGCAATGACTTTAAGATGTTTCCAAGAGAAGTCTGAGATAGTCACAAAATATAGCCACCTGAGTCAAGACAGCCTACCTCTCACCCAATACAAGAGAAACCAGAAAACTAACAAGCTAGATAGTGTAACAATAAAGAATAAAAATTTAAATAATCTTACAATGAATCTGATACTGGAGCTCTGGTATATTTCTGTACTTAGTTGAATTAAAGATGAAAAAGTACAGTCAAAGGGAATGAATGTCAATATGAAAGCGGCCAAAATATAAGTATCAATAAAAATATAAAAAATAAAAGCAAAACTATAAATAAATAAGCCCACAAATTAAATCTTGAAACTACAATCTGACCCTCAGTCATGGATTCCCAATACGTCACTTTAACAAACTTTTAGGATTGGAAGTCAAAATCAGCATCACATATCAGAACCAGATTTTTAAATAAATTCAGCTCAACATTTAAAGAAACTCGATACACAAACTGCCCCCTTACCAAGAAGAATGTTTTTGAGAGAAATAATCTTAAACTGAAGAAGGAAATCTTTATGAACTGACTTGACAATAAAAATATTCCAGATGACTCTAAGACAAATTTTTATCAAAGCTCATCCCAACAACTGTAACCACAGGAGATTTTTTTTTTTTTTGAGGAAAGGTTTGAGACAGACAACATGTCAAAAGAAGACGCTATTACAAATATTTTCCTTTCAAGGCAAATGTCTTTTTGGACAAATTAGTTAAAAGAAAGAATATAAGAACAAGTGATCTGTAATGTTTACTTGCTCAAGAAAAACACCGCCTGAAATTCTAAAGCTGACTTTCACTTCATTAATCATACTAAGTTTCTGCACTATGACTAACTGAAGCCATAATGCAGATAAGAAGTAATAAAAAAAAAAAAAACCTAGTGGATAATGTTACACTGAGGCAGAGTTCTCCTTTTCTAGATGCACTTGCCTAGAAAATACTTCAACACTAAACACATGGGGAAAAAAACAAGAATGCAGAAGAGGTGGCAAGGGATAAAGGGACACACCTGGGAATAAACACACATTTGGTAAAACATTGCAGAGTCTCTTTTTCTATTAGCTGTTGAATAACCACAAACACCACCCAAAGCATAAAATCTAAGTTTCTGAAATAAACCAAATTAAACTGGTAAAAGCTCTTATTTCTCCAAGTTCTTAAGTAAATGTGCTAAATCAGAAGTATGCACACTGAATTTTGATAGATATAGCAAGCTGTCCTGCAAAATTGTGGATATTAAAGTGTGTACCCTACAGAATATTAGGGTCTTGCGTGGGATTCGTTTTAAAACTTTCAATCAAGAAACTCCACCTATATAGACCTCAAGGCAATTTTACTCCATCAGTCTAATAAAAAGAAGGAAAAGAGAGAGAAGATAAAAGGACCAACTTTTTTGTGTGAGAGGAATAACTCTTGATTCTGTTTTCTAAACTGTACGAGGAAGATAACAATACCTACCCTGTAAGAGCCGAGTGTAAAGCTAGAACCTCTGATCCTGAAGGCAGCAGAGCAAATAGTTCACAGTACTAGTCTCAAAGAGTGAACACCTGAGCTCAGGTTGAGGCCAGACTCTTACCAGTTGTATGATCCCAAGCCAAATATTTAACCTCTCTGTGTCTCAAGATTCCCATCAAAAATGGAATTCTAACAATACCTACTTCCTAGGGTTCTAATGAGAATTAAATGAGATAGTACAGAGTATTTTGAGCAGTGCCAGGCATGTAGTAACATTAAAAAGAGAGAAAGAGAGTCATTATTTTTAGGCAGCAGATTCAGTATTCCAAATCCAATAATTTTGAAAGTGGAGCTTCTATCACCATGTCAAAACTAAAAGCACAGCTGTGGAGAAAATATGCCCGTTGCAGCTAGATGGAAATGTGAATTCATTTGCATGGAATTGTGCATGCAAAGCACCTCCTTCTTCTTGTTAGGCTGAACAACATGATTATACTTATTTTGGTAGATATAATTTCTTGATTGACTCTTTCTGGGATATTTTATAAGATACAAATGTATACATCAATGTATAAATGAAATTCTTCATCTGAAAATATTTTTAATAGTTAATTGTTTTTTTTAAGTATTCCACTGAGAATGGTTATAAATAACTTGATTTGAATTTATTCTTTTTTTTCCTTTCAGCAACATTTGTAGTCTTCTTCAATTAGAAAAATTTTACCACTATAAATAGCTCTTATGTATGTATATACATGTGCATACACACTCATGTAGACACACATATAGATGTGTATATATACATGCAATTCCTATTATGGTCCATCTCCTTTTTACAAAGGAGGAAAAGTCTCAAAAGTTATCTCCCAGAAGAGGAAAAAATAAAAAACAAAAGACACGCAAAATTTGGTAGTTCTTTGTCTCTGTCTTAATGGTCACTGGCATTATCCCAGCTCATCCATTCCTAAAATTCCCAAGTCATTAATGTAGGAAACAATGATAAATGGAGTAACTGGATTAACATATAAACAGGTGACAGATGGGTTTAAGAAGAATCAATATCCATGAGAAAAGAATAAATGGTAGTTTGCATCTAATAGCACTTTCAACTAGGTTGATCATCAGTAAAAAGTGATGCGGGGTAAAAAATAAAACAAAACAAAACAAGGTATCACCTGAAATGAAAAAAATGAACAAAAGATTCTTTCTCTTTACGATGTATTTATAACTGGCAAAAATCACCACTATAGTGTGACACCACCTAGGTGATTTGACTTAAAGTTCTTCACTTAAGTGCTTTACTTTTTAACATCCAATACACAAATGGGTACTGTGTCCTCTCACAATATTCGTGGGACAGATGTTTACATAGATTGTCTATGTTTACATAGATGTTTACATATTTCGGTGAAAAAGTCTACAACGTCAAAGATCCATGAAAATTCCGAACCATGCCTTAATTTGATCCTTGCACGAAAATATGACAGACACATATAGGGTGTTACCCAAACTTTAAGGATACAGCATTTAAAAAAATTCACATCGGGTCCTCCCTGGTGGCCTAAGTATTAAGTCCCAGTGCTACCATAGTGAAAACCCATCTTGGCAGCCTGAATTCGATCCCAGGCTTGGGAGCTAAACCACATAGCACAGCAGCCCTCTCCTGTCTGCTTGCTGTTCCCCTCTGCAGTCAGTGTATTTCAGTAAATTTGCCTGTTCTACTCCCCACGCTGTCACTGGTGAATCCTCTCTCTCTCTCTCTCTCTCTCTCTCTCTCTCTCTCACACACACACACACACACACACACACACACACACCCCTGCACCTCTGGCCTTCACTCTAGTTCTATGCAAAAATAAATAAAATCATTTTAAAAAAAAAGTTTAGACTCAGTGTCTTTTTGGAGGAAAAAAATACATATCACAGCTACGTACATCCCTCTCCAAAGGAAATTTGATAGTAGCAGTCTGCGAGTTAAAGTTTCAAATGCTGATCAGGAATATTTATTATTTCAACAATCTCCTGAGGTCGTAAAAATGATAAGAAGCTGCTGACCAAAAACAAAGTGCAAATTTCACTGTCTCCTTTAGTCACAATGAGCTATTAGCTGCTGATGAAGAGAGCCATTCACCAGTTTTAAGTCCAAGAGGGAGAGACAACTGTCAACCAATCTGTCAAAGATCAGCAAACTGAGAGAAGCCTCTCACGTCATCTTTGTATCTTTAAGATATATGTTCTTTTAACAAGTTTTCTTTGGTTGAAATTCAACTAGATCAAACGTCATCAACCTAAAAGACTATAGCTTCCTTTATTATAAGAGTAAAGGCAGCTCACACTGTACAACCTCGAAGCAGCAATCTCACAATTGACACTGTGAGGATTCCAAAAATATGGCAACTCTGATTTGCTACACAGGTTCCCATAACTGCAGTATTCCCAAGGTTCTTCCAGATGATGTCACAGCCAGATTTTAAATACATTTGTAAGTGAATAAATTTGACCAAGCTTTGGTATAAATCTAACTTTAAGGGGCAGCGAATGTGTGTAACAAAGATGCTGTCTTCACACTGCAGTAAGATAACAATCCCGTGCAGAGGTTTTCATCTTCTGCACATCTTCTGTGAGATGCACCATCTGGTCGGTGTAAGAACCTCACAGTATCACCACACTAAAATGGATGATGTGCTCTTCCTTTATTACCTACTAAGCCCACAGAGCCAAAGAGATCAAAAAAAGCAAGAAAACCCCTTACTCCAAATTCAGGACCGTGGTAAGCAAGCTAATTAAAATTACTAAGTGATTTTCTGGCCTATATGCCTCTCACTTGTGGGTTGATAGAAATTTTCAGTGGGAGGAAAAAAAAAGAAAACTTTGCCTTACAAAACAGAACAACAAAACCCAGCAAGAGTCATCTATGCTGGAAACATACTTTACTTGTGGATTAATACCCTCCCTGACAATGCTGTCAAGTGATTTGATTCAAACTCTACTAGAGTCAAATCAAGGGGGAGAGAGGGACAGAGGAGAGGCAGCAGAGAGGGTCAAATAATATTTGCTTTTAAAGTAGTTAACCCACGAAGGCTTTCTTTTGGACTGATCCTTTAAGCTGGAGTATTTCCCTGGTGGTGCTGTTTAAGGCAGTGATCGGCTAAGTGAGGCATGATGAATGACCCCCAGCCTGCACTAGCAGTGACACAGGACCCGACAGCCCAGCCATGGAAACAGAAAGGTCATTCATTACCGAATGTGAGCAAACAGAGTGCACATTTGTGATAAATAACAGTCATTATTGAACTACAATGCTCTCTGGGAATTCCTCAACACTTCCTTGACATTAATGTACTATTCGTGGAGGGCTCAGTGAGGCTTTCTCAATATTATTTAGTGCTTCATGTTTTATGTGGGATACCACAGAGACATTACTTCTCCTCTGTTGGGATGCATGTGTCTGAACACTGAATATCTTCTTCTCTCGTATCACACACCAAATCTATTCTTCCTCTCACAAGTACAAACATATACACACACATGCACATATGCACATGCATTCCATGTATGAAGGAGCATCTGTAGCAATGCAAATAGCTACTAACAAAATATAATAGTGGGAATATTAGAGAACAGTCAGTGTTTGGCTTTGATTGCTTCTGAATAGAGGTCAATCTCATAGGTAAGTATATCATACACATGCCCAAAGGAAATAAAAAGAAAGATGAAAGACTTGTGCCTAAATAAAGAGATCTCTCAGGGAAATGAAAACTACAGCTCATCTCTTTTCACATAATCCTTGCCACTGTGCCTTCACACACGCTGCTGTCACTGCAGGCAAGACTTGTCACTCTCTCCCCTAGAAGTCTTCATCAAGCCAATTCCCACTGGCTCAAGTCCAATACCTTCCTGTTTGAAATCTTTCAACATTTTCCACCCCAATCATGCACATTTCACCACTCCTTTCTTTGGGTTTACACAGTAGTTCCCTGAAAGCCAGATGAAGGATCTAATGGGACACATGGCAATTGTCAATTATGGGTCCATGCATTTACTCATTCACTATTTGGTGTTAACCATGTGTCAGGTAATGTAAAATCGAAGGTGATAGCTGATGTACAACACAGACCTGGTCTCTCTTGTTCCAGTCTAGTGGCATTCTCCCCACAGAGTAGGGAGGACTTACAACTTCTTCATCGATATATCCCCAGATGCTCCTGACTATACTTAGTACATCAGAGTTACACAATACATGTGTGTAACTATATGAAAGAACAGACCAATGTATGGGCATATGTTAAGTAATATTCTTACACTGTCACCCAGGTTTGGCTACAGCATATACGTAAAAAAAAAATGATTTAGTCATTTTATCCCAATGATTTAAAACTTTTAATATGTGAAGGACAATTGTTTCAAAGAAAAACTTGAAAGATAAAACCCACGCAATATGCCGAAAGATACTGAGAAGAAAGGGCATGCAGAAGAGTAAAATCACATCATCACCACAAAATTGTGGCACTGACTCAGAACTGAGAGTAAAGCAAAACTAAAATTACTATACATGGAACATATGCCAGTGATGTATAACTGACTTGATCTAAGGTTCCTGAGTTGATTTCAGGAAATGATTTAAGGAAAAATGTATTTTTAATGGTAATAACAGTACCTAATATTTCAAAATAAATAAACAGAGCAAGACTAAGTATCTCTCTTTAAGAAGTATACATGAGTAACATGCTATTTTATTTTTTAATGTAGACATTTTAAGATACTATATAATGAGCACAGCATGTATTCTATTTTTGAAATAATTTAACAAAGAAGATAATATCTTATCCCCTTGCATCTCTAACACAGCTCTATAAAGATAAGAAAAACAATGACAACCCATATTTTCAAAGGGGGAATATATGAATTTTTCACTTATTATTTTTGTAATTACATAATAATATAAAGTATAATCAAATACTGAGTGATAGAGATAAGATAGATGCATTATATACACACATATGTAAAGAAACAAATACACACACCAAGAAATTATGCCTGCAGCCAGGACATTTCCATAGACTGAAGGACTGATCAGGGATATTACAGGGTGTTGATGGGCCATGAGAAGAATCTTCAGTGATTTGATGGGACCAACATATCTGTTCTTGGGTTTCTAAATGTGGCTGGCACCTGCAGATTCTGTCCTCTCACCTCTCCTACCATCTGATGTGGACTGCTATGGTGGTAGGTGGTAGGTTAGCAGGGCATACGGCCCAATTAATAAAGTGTAGGATGATCACATTGGAATCTAGAAATTAAAACTCTCCTTGAAATATGCATTAAGTCTTATTAAAGGCTAAAAAGGAAGTCTTACTTGGAACTCATATTTCTCGGAGTAAACTAGGTGATGCTGCAGAAACAAATAGTCCTCCAAAACAGACACTTCAAACAAGATGTTTCCTTGCTAATGCTGCAAATACACCATCTAGGAGCTAACTCCCCCAACATCTTGTTCACTCAGGTATTCAGGCTAAGGGAGTTCCTTCTTCATGCTTCGCTAATTGCAGAGGACTGAAAAGGGGCATATAAAAAAGTGTGCACTCACTCTTAAAGTTTCCAAGTAAAGGTAGCATTACTCATACCCACTCACATTCCAGTTGCCTGCTCCAAATCTCAGGGCCAAATCCAACTTAAAATAGGGCAGGGAAGTGTCACACTAACATCTACCTAGGCATATGGCACTAAAGATATTTCTAGAAGCACAATAATTACTCCTTCAGTCACCAAATGATTTCAGGACAGGATGGGTTTAGCTACCATATGACCAATTAAAAAAAACTTTCCATTTTCAGAAAACTTTATATTTAAACATTGAATCTAAGAATTTTAGACCTATAATACTTAACAGATGGAGAATAGAGGAGTCATTCATCTTTGCTTAGAGAAAAGGTTACACAGGATGGTAGAATAAGCAAGTGTTAGGTAAGAAGCAAGTATTTTAATCACCATAAAAAAAAATCATCCTTAATGCCAGGCTTTCAATAACAGAGATATTAAGCATCTGGCCATCCTTATATTTTTAACAAATTAGCAGCCACCAAAAGTGGAAAGGGGAGAAGCAACATAGATATCACATTGTGTAAGTTCTGGATGATATGCAGAAAAGGACTGAATGAACTCAAGATTACCATCAAAATTTCTGTGGGGGCAGAAGTGTCAGAGAAAAGAACAAATGCATTTCCCAGTGATCTTACAGTGACCTGCATTAATCACCAATAACCTCCATGTCATTATCATGTCAGATCCACTTAGCATCACTGGAAGTTAGTCTCCTGGTACCACCATGATTGGAATGTATTTGCGTTGATATTCACCAGATCAACATACCATAGGGGAGATGGGTCCCCTTGACAGAAAAAGGATGGATGTTTTTACCAGAGAGACTCTAATCCCACTCAAAAGAAACAAAAACCATACCTACCAATTTAAAAAAAAATAAGATTGCAATTTTTCAAAAATCTATTTTACCCTCTCAAAACTACAGCAGGTCCTCAAAAAATGCAGCTTCATTCAACACTGTTTCCATTATAACAGTGGTGAGGAACAAAATAACCTGGCCTTACACTAAAGGACACAACTTTATTCAAGGACCCATTTTCATTTTGCCTAAAGTTGCCCTTCCAGGAATCTAGTGATGCAGGTTAAGTGAGAATGTACTTTCTAAAGATAATTGTTGATGAAATAATGAATAAGAAATTTTGAGCCCTCACATGAGTCATTACATGCCAACTAATTCACATACATGATCTGAATGAATCGAACAGAATCATTACTACTGTATTCATTTTATTAACGAGGTCATGAAAGAAATAGTTTCAGAACAGGGCTGATTTGCGGGAACTTTCTGGTTTGTTTTATTTTCTCATGCTATAATATCTAGTTCACAAAATAAAAACAATCCAAAATAACCACAATCACCTTGTGGCTGAAATCTGCTAAGTTAAAAATTTATTCCATTTTAATTGCTCAGATTTCTTACACCAAAAATGCATACCACACTTAGGTTTTGCTTACTCCTCTGCATTGAGTAATGTACTTTCACTAATTAATAATCATTTTGCAACTGTTTCATTAACTCCAGCTCCTCCCTTCTCCCAACATAACAAAACTGTCAGGTACAGAGCTCACAAATTGACGGGGACGGGGGGGGGGAATTCAGTCTGGGGTAACCAAATGTCCCCAAGAACTCCTGAAATGAAGGGAAATGAAGGCAGCACAGAGAACATCTCAGGGATGTGAACTCACAAGAATGCATGGAATGGATCTTTCTCTTCTCTTTCCCTTGAATACAAACAGAGGTAGGGTGTTTTCAAACACCCTCACCATGGACAGGATCTGTCTAAAATAAACACTACCTTTCCCAGTGGCACTTTTAGGAGGGAAAGGTCTGAGGACATAACTACAAAGGAAATCCTCTTACTGTGTACAGCTAAAGAGTAAAGGACCAGAAATGATCTTAGCACTAAATATATCCTGTTAGTAGCCATATGAAAAATAACATCTTATTGGAAAATTCCTCACTGCTTAAATTGGAAAGAAAATCTATGGGTGCTTAGTATTTTTACAAATATAACACACTCAAGGATGCTGTTCCTTTCCTTCAAGTGCTTGATTTATTTTTCTTGTCTATTCGGTTTTTCCAAACAGGAAGGATCCCTGTGAGAACAGATTTTTTTTTTCTTCCCTTCACTACAGAAGGCTGCTGTTCTACATTCATTACCAGAGCTGGCTGTGAGTCTTCCATGGGTGAATTATTACAAATAAAGTTCAGGGGCAACAAGAACATGTTACTCCTCTTTAACGGAAAAGTTAAGTCAGGAACAAGAAGGAGCTTCTCTAAACAGCAAATCAACATTCCCAACAAGCCAGAATTATTTTCAGCCTACCTTTTTACCTTTTCCCAATTACAATGTGAAACCCAACTATTATTTACTGCATACTTGAGAATGTGGACGGAAAGTGAAGAGGTGAACTATAAGAAACAGACAAGGAAGTCAAAGAAACGGTACTGAAAAGACAAGAAGGTTGTCTTAGAGGAGTTATTCCAAAATAAACTCACTGGCCAAAGTTATAATACTTCCCAGTCAGAAAACAGAGATTCTCTTCTTGGTTCTGCCATTGATTGAAATGAAGGAGTTTAGGGAAATTACTTAACCTCTCTGGGTACAGTTCCTTAGTCCCTGGGAGATGAAGGAACGAGACATTACTGTGATGTGTGAGAGGCAGTTAAATTACTGGGTCATGGCCTTGCACTGTCTTGACTAAACCTGCGTGGTGCAAGTTTTATAATATCCTCATGGCTCCATTTACTTCCTGTAAAATGGAGGACATAATGGTAGCCACTTCAGAAAGCTGACATGCAATCCAGTGTATGACACTACAAAAGCTCTTAGCATACTTCCCCGGAGAATGGTCTCTAGCATTATTACCAATATTACTATTATTGTTCATATTGTCATTTATATATTTACCCCATAATTAATTACTCCTACTGTTTATACTGCTTTAACCTTTCAGTTTCCCCTTTTTTAATGCCTCTTTCTTATACGCTCAGTCATGCTAACTTTCCCTCTTGAGCTTTATTAACTCCCTCACAAGTCACTTAACATTTAAACTTTGGTCTTCTGGCATTCAAAATCAAAGAAACCGTACTTACCATGATGGATTAAATAATACAAAGAATGTAATAAAACCTCTAAGATTTGAAAGCTTTCTCACTTTTTTCCACGACTCTAACAAGAGTAACCATTGTTACCCCTTTATTTTCTATAAATTGATATCTAGGAATTTGATCAGATTAGAGTTTCAGATCTTTTTGAAAAGACTACTTAACAGTATTAAACACATCTTTAAAAAAAAAAAAGATTTATTTATTTATTTGTACAAGCACTGGGTACAGTCTGAAGTGCGGGAGAGTGAGAGGATTCACCAGAGACAGAGCGGGGGACAGAACAGGCAGACCAACGAAATACACTGCTGAGAGGGAGCAGTGGGTGGCAGGAGAGGTTGCGCGCCATGTGGGACCCTCGCCCAGCGGCTGGGGATCAAACTGGCACTGCAGAGGCTGCGGGCAGCTTCACAGCCCAGAGCTCAACCACTGCGCCACCGGGGAGGCCCTAAACACATCTATTAAAGGAACACATCATGTTTGGGTTTATGATTCTCACTGTCCTCAGTGATCATTAAAGGTATCCAGGGTGGCAAAACAATTTCACTACTGGTACAATCTCCCCTGAATCCATCAGCAACTACAATTATTATTTCAGAGACAAAACTTATCTAAAATACTTGGAGAAAGAGAAAGATCCTTCATTGAAGACTTAGATACCTGCCTACACTATATCATCAGGGCTTCTCCAAATTTTGAGACTGGGTAAAGCTTATTCGCTACTCAATTATTTGGGAAAGCTCACAAGAATAACTTCCCCTGGTTCCTGGCACATTCACAAAAATTTGTCTGCCGGTTTATACCTGAAGATCAGTTTAGCTGGTTATATATTTCATGGCTTATATTTTCTATCTGTGATTATGATACTCTTGTTATATTCACAATAAGCACAGCTGTCAAACAAGTTTCATGAGAATCTAACTTTCTTTCTCATAAAGTGATAAAATCTTTTTGCCTGGATGCTCAAATTTTTTTCCTTTCATTAAGTATGATACTTTTACTATACTATGTCTAAGTGATGGGATTAGAGATGATTTTATAAGGCACAATGTGCCCTTTTCAAAATGTAACTATTTCAATAGTTTTGTTACATTTTCTTCAATTTCTTCTTAAAGACTATCATATATATTTGGTTTTCTTTCCAATAGTTTCTATCCACCTTTCGTAGAAGTCTTCTTCATTACTATATTTTTCTTTGATTATTAAAATGTTACATCTCCTCTTCTACTTTTCTTGGAAGTATTAACAACAGTGTTGACTTACTCCTGCATTTTTTCTAGTTTTAGTCTTAATTTCTGAAATCATTATTTACTATTATCTTACTTCTGGAATTCTGTCATAATTCTTTTCAATCTTCAATTCTGAGTTTGCTAATACTGACATTCATATTGTTCTTTTCATAGCCCCCCACCATGTCCTTAATATCTTTGCCTCGCTTTAAAATATTAAGTAGTTTTCATCTCTTTTAAGAATACTGCTCATTTTTTCTTTAAGTACAATAACTTGGTATAGAGTTCAACTACAAACCTTTAGCTCATTTTTATGTAAAACACATATTCCCAAACATTGGGGAGGCAGGGCCAGGGAGAAGGTAGGGACAGATAGTTGAGATTTTGTTGCTCAAAAGGCAAGACCTGTTTCTTTTTTTTGTTGTTGTTTTCAAAAATAGAGTCCCAAAACTGCGGACTTCTGCTTGCACAGATCTTCCTTTTCAAAATCCATCCACAGGTACCTGAACCTTCTCTTCCATGACTTTCACGAACACATCTGGTTCAATCTACATCTTCCTCTTGGATGCTGAGTTTTGCCTTGGAAGAGACAGTCAACTGATAAGTTTGGAAAATGTTAATATCCAGACATGACCAGACCTTGCTATAAAGCAGTCTCCAAGATGTCACCCATGGACTGCATAACCTGGGAACCACTCTCTGTATTGAATACACATTTTATATGGCCCAACCACATCTTTCTGTGGCTAATATGGAGGCTTTAGATATATCCTCAATTACCTATAAGGCTAATTCCACACAGGTCTTGCATATGTCAGTGGTTTGTCCCATCCATCCACACATATTCTGAGACTAATGGGGATTGATACCTAATAACCTGGATTCACTGAAGACAATGCATGTAGTTATATAGTTTATTTTTCCTGCTTGCATTACTTTTCCATGTTTGATAGCTGTGCTTATTGTAAATATAACAATAGAGATATTTAAGATTTAAAAACTGTCACCGCTGGTCATCTTCCCAGAATATACTGCAAATTCTAAATTATGACTTTAAACTCAAAACAATCAAACCTGTATATTTCTTAGAAGTATTAACAAATGTCAACACTAAAATATTTCAACTCTCTCCCAAACCAATACTTCCATCAGATAATGTTCTTCATGAAATTTTTCAACAACTTTTTTTGGTTTTCCATGAAATAATTGTAGTGATTTAAGTTAAAAGGTTTAGGCATTATATTTTCTTTAGATTATCTTTACTTCTTTGTAAATATATCATACTGTATATGCATATAAAAGAGAATCAACTGTCCTGAACCTACCAAGAAGCTTCAGAGCATTAAGCTTGAATTAATTTTATCAACAAATTATCTCCCCTTCCCTATCCTTTCCACCCCCACTCCTAAAAAGCCACATTTCCAAATGAATTTCCAAGTAGAGAACTGTTCCATTATGCACAGCAAGATGTCAATTCTATCTTACCAAAGCCTTCAAATCTGGTCAGTTCTCTAAATTTCCCCCATATTATCATTCGCAACAAAACTTTCATCTTATTTTACCAAGGCCACAGCCAAAATAGTCCTCGATGTCCCTCTCCACTCCATTTTCCAATGTTTAAACAATTTGGATGGATATGATTATAGGCAATTTTTCAGGGGAAATGATGTCCAAGAAGTCCTTGTACCCCAAATTTGAAAATCAGTGGAGCTGTAACTGTCCAGTAGCTAGACAGTGTACAGTTGACAGTCAACCTTTTCTTACATTTATGAATTCTTTTCAGGAAAGCCATGACACCAAAGAGCAGCAATTCAAAATTCCTATTCTGAACTAAGTTACCATACTATTTGAATCTAATCTCCCTGGGCCTCACTCATTTTTATCACCTAATAAATGCAAGGGGTGACTAGATGATTCTGAAGTCACCTTACAAATTTTATAACAAATTTTATAACAAACTTAAAGAATTATTAGACAGCAGTCAAGGAACACCCAGCAAACCAGTTATCAATTCTGTTATTGAAAATTTTTCATTTGCAATAATTAAAGATGGCCAGTAACCCTGATTTGCTCAAATAAAGTAGCCTACAACTGAATTAAAATTTAAAAAATCAGAGATTCAATCTAGAATTTCTAAACACTGGCTATGTTTCTAAGTCAAATCAGGAGCCTGATCAGCTTCTTTCAATGTTGTGTCCCAGTGGCTGTTAACAGTGAGTGCTCAAGAAGTTATAGGAGCCTTATAAGTATTTGTTGGATGGATGCATGGGCTGCCTTAACCTAATAAACAGTCACTGTACCTTTCATCTTACTCGATAATGATTGAGACCATAGAGCAATATCATTCTCAATAAGCACTGGTAATAAAGAATGGTTAAACTACTTTTTTTGCTCAGCAAAATGATGAAGCCCCATTATCTGGGTCTCTACAATCTTGCCAATATATAAGCTTGTATTCTCCATTAGCCCAAATGAGACATGACACTGGGAAATGGCTATCCCCTTTGTAATGTATTCCACCTCTAAGCTGCACCTGAAATAAGATTATAGCCAGTAAACGAAACAATGGGATTTCTTTTAATAATAAACAAAACTCAATCTGAGAAAGCAGCAGCCCTTAACTAGCAAACTAGCAGGCAGATCACATAGAACCTGAGTCTGAGGCAGCCCTGCAGAGGGAAAAATGTACTAGATCTGGAGGTAGGCAGACATGAGTTTGAATCTCATTTCCACTATTAACCACCATAAGCCTCAGCATCTTTATTTATAAAATAGGGCTAAAAACTGAAGTCCCCCTATAGAGTTGCTACTTATAGAGTAAATGAGATCTGGTATGTACTTGGCACAAAGCAGTCATGCAATACAATTTCTATTCCAGAACTCCTCTCAGTCCTCCTAGATAAACTTAACATAAAATGAAAAAGAGAAATGGAGGGAGAAAACAAGAGAGATACTCTAAAAGGGCACCTTTAAGGGTACCCCAACTTTTTTGTTTTTATTTTATTTTATTTTAATATTTAGTTATTTATACATACAAGAACTGGGGTGTAAGCCAGAGGTGCGGGGCGGTGAGAGAATTCACCAAAGAGAGTGGGGGAACAGAATAGGCAGATTGACTGAATTACACTGCTGAGGGGAGCAGCGGGTGAGTCAAGCGAGGTCTGCTGCACCATGTGGGTTTCTCCCAGGCCGACCCAGGATCAAACTCATGCTGCAGTGGCTGCTGATAGCTTGATGGCGCCGTCTTTAACCCCTGCACCACCAGGGAGTCCCCTCCCCAACTTTTTTATATACATGAAATAAAGATGACACCCTAGATAGCCAATCCTAGCTTAATAACTTTAAGCAGCTCTCCATATAATTCACAGGTCGAGGACCTGAAAAAATTTTAAGGGCAGATCTCACATTATAAACAAACAAGTAGAGAACTTTTAAGATTACTACGGAGAAGCTGAACTACATCAAGTCAGATCTCAACAAAGCAACTCACCAGCAGACATATCCTTACGGCAGATTTCAGGCTTGCTCCTGTTAAAAATAACAAAGCCTGTGACCAAGTCTCTTCTATACGAGGGAGAAAGGGCTCTACAAGAGCCTGAACACAGGTCACTAAGCACAATGGCCCAAGAGCACAAGACTGGGTTAGTTGACACTGGTACAATTAAGAAGCCCTATCTACAGGGCCTCCCTGGTAGCGCAGCGGTTGAGCTCTGGGTTGCGAAGCTGCCTGCAGCCTCTGCAGCTCCAGTTCGATTCCCGCCCTCCGGCGAGGGTCCTGCATGGCATGCAGACCTCTCCTGCTGCGCACGCTGCTCCCCTCAGCAGTGTATTTTGTCAGTCTGCCTGTTCTGTTCTCCGCTCTGGCTCTGGCAAATTCTCTCACCCTCCCGCACTTCTGACAGTACCCAGTGCATGTATAAATAAATAAATAAATCTTAAAAAAAAAAGGAAGAAGAAGAAGAAGCCCTATCTATAGCTATAGTTAGAGAGCCCAAGTTCAAATCCTGCTCCACCACCTAGAAACTGTGACTTTTTGTGTTTTTTTTTTTGTTTGACAGGTGTCTTAACTTTCTCCACTTCAATTTCTTTGTCAGTATAAATACTATTTCACAAGAGTTCTATAAGGATTAATGTAACGGTTGAAAGGCACTTCAAAGAATGCTTGACACATATTAAAACACTACATAAATGTTTGGGACATTAAGAAACTGCTTTGCTTCTATTGTCATGTGAGAATATCAACATCTCCTTCATTGTAAGATTGCTGGAATACACAAAACAAGGTATTTCATGTAAGTATACAACACTGAGGCAGGAATAAAGTATGCATTCAATTACTGTCAATTAATATAACAACTGTAACCACTAATAAAGACCTAATCCTGGAAGTTTTTACTATTATTCTACCTCACTAACCTGTCCTGGTATCTCAAAACCATGGTCTTTGCTAAGCAATAATGGATGGGAATCAATTTAAGGTTATCTAAGCTATTATTCCTTGTATGTTACTACTTGTATGATTTAATATCTAAGTTCTCCATAAAGCATGGGACATTTAAGATCCTAAGACGGTATGTAACTAAACTGCTTACATTATTTAATATACAAAGATCTCCACAAAGCATGGGACATTTAAAACCCTAAGATGGTAAGTACATTTACATGATTTCAGTATCCTTAACCGGTATGTCCATGTAAAGAATTTATCAGACTAGCAAAATGTGGTTCCCAGCATATGTGCCTCAATACCCTCAAACATTTCCCATGTTCCCATTTAACTGGGGGCTATACCAAGATGGGTTGGGCTCAGGGCATGTAAATCAAAGGAACCCTAGGGTACAGCAAAATTCTTTAAAGAGCTAGAGCCATTTTGTGGGTAGTTTCCCCCTATAGAATCTTTGCTGTGGAAAGCAGCTAATTGAGGAGCAATCTGGCAACCTAGAAAACGTAATGAGGACTCTGAGTTTCAGTTGATGAGCATCTGTTTAGAATAACCCTCAACTTCTATTGTAGAAGACAGAAAATTAAGGCATTTTGTGGAAACTTAGGAAATTTAATAACAAATCTCATTGCATTATAAAGTATACATCTCTTTTAAATTTTCTTCAGCTTTGTGCAAGATTATTTGTACAAAAAGAAAATCGATCATGCCCTGAAAAGAAGGTGGAGAATAAATATTTGTTGAATGGTTGACAGATGGGTTGACATAGTGAATGAATGAACGTCAGTGCCATTGTTCAATTACCTCTCAGACAATAAATATAAGTCATGGTTATGATGCAAAAAAAAAAAAAAAAAAGAACCAAAAAACCCCCTACAGCTCCCAGAGATAAGTTGCCAGACAAAGCTCTGTTTTGCAGCAAGAAGCACTCACTGCATCAGGGTACCAGGACCTACCGTCATCCCACAAACCCACATGTATTTCAAAATCTGTTATATCCTAATATTTTCACCTCCAGAGACACTGAGGAGAGATTTGTGATTTGTGGCTCTCCCCACTATGTCCTCAAGCACATTTGGAAATAAAAGCTTCTTTTCAAGATGAGCCTACTAATAAATTGAATTATTTCTGTTATACCACAACTAATGAAGAGAAAATGCAGGGCTCAACATGAACAATAATCTAAACCGTTAGATCTGATTTGTAACCTAATGATATTCTGGTACTGGCAGAGGAACAAAACAAAACCTAAGCTGTAATAACAGGAAAGGTGTGCTGTCAGCACTCTTGAGAGAGTTTTTATATTTTAAGTCCCTGGGAACTTGGAAAAGGTCCATGGTACTACTTTTTTCCTTATCTGACTGACATAGGAGGTTACACCTTGAAATTAAGTCTAATAATGCATATTGCCTTTGCTAATCAGCGTATGAAAGCTAAACTTGTGCTTTGTGAAAAAAACACATCATTTTACAATACGGAGGCAGGCTTACATGATTGAATAGGGCACTTCACTGGAATTCAGCTTTGGACAAACACAGGGTGGGCTGGGTGACCCTAGGAATGATGGATTTTTTTCCCACACCTTTGACCACTCTGGTTCCTCTTGGTTTTCTGGACAATGAACAGATACATTAGTCAGCTTGGCTAGTGTCTGGGTCAGCTTTCTGCTAAATAATACTGAGACAAAAAAAAAAAGAGAGAGAGAGAGAGAGAAATGAATATACAATGAGGACTTATTTCTTCATCACTGGCATTCAGTTACGCTGGAAGGTTGTTCCCTAAGCTGCAGACTGGGGCTGGGATGCTTCACATGTCTCTTATTCTGGGGCCAGTGACTGCCTGGGAACACGGGGCACACTCTACTGGAGGCAGGTGGCGAGCACAGGGGCCAAGCACAACTACGCTGGCACATTCACCCTTTACTCCTGGGCTTCCACTATAGCCCACTGACTGAAAAGCAACAGAATCCAGCCCAGAGTCAACCAGAGAGCAAGGTGTCCGCCCACCTGGAGGCACAGCAGAGCCACATGGTCAAGGGGCTGCAGGGCAATTAGAGAGAGAGAATCAAATCTACGCAATCATCAGGTCTGCCACCATTGCTCTGCCAAATTCACCTTCACCTGCTCTCCTGCTGACAGCCTCTCATTCCCCACCACAGGCTGGTGGGAACAGGCCAAGAGAGGACTTAGGATACAGGGCAGTTCATTCATTGGCTGGCAGGTGACCAGGTAGATACCGATTCTATTTTGTGGCGTTACCTTCACCACAGAACACGACGACAAAAGCAACTTCAACTGCCTTGCTTACCGCCTTCTTGGGCACTAGATCTCTCCCTTTGTCCTTGAATTCCTATAATGTATGATAATAAATGCCTGTTTATTCTGATTAGTTTAAGTGGTGCTCTGTCACTTGCCAGTGGAAGGCTACGGTGGAGACTATGAGTTTCTCTGCAGATGGAGCTGAGTAGAGAAACCTGTGCAGAACTAGGGGTGGAGAGTCAGACCTGGGAACTTGTCTTCCAGTTGGGTCTGTATAATAAATACCTTTCTGTTTTTACTAAATTCATACAGCTTAGGGACCAATAAGAAATAGTGACGAAGGTGGCTTTTTAAATGTTAAATAAGGTGTCCCTTGGCACTGTCTCTTGCCTACGACAGCCCCCCCAAGAAAGAAATCATTCCCTTGCAAGATATTCCCTTGTCCATTCTAATCCTTCCTTATTTGGGATTTTGTAACCTTTGTAACCTTCCAAGTGAATGATCCCCAGATCAATACTTCCAGCTGGGCACCCAAATCCTAAATTTCTCCTGTCTGTGTATCACTTGTTCCTGGAAAAATTATTTACATTTTCAACTCATTTCAGGTCTAGAAATTAATTTACCAGCTTTTTATTCTATCAGTGGAATTTCCTTTTTCTCTCCCATACCTATTGACTATATTTTAGGTTCCAAAATGCCTCTGTACTCAAAATGCAGATATTGCTGGCTGGCTGGCTACACTTCAAGAGTGGTTTTTAGTGTGCACAGAGAGCGTTCCTCCAACTACAGAGGTACAACAGGCTAAAACATGTTCCCAGTCTCCCTTGTAGCTGTGCAATGAGCAGGGAACCCAGTTCTAAATAGAGGGGCCCAAGATGAAGTGTGCAATAAGGCTTCACAAAAAGATCTGACTCTGACATAAAGAGGGGTGTGGAGAGAAACTGTTCTTTTTCTGCTATTCCCCCAGGCATTGTATTAAAATCATGACAGGACAGAGTTTCTATGTCTATGCACCTGATCAAAAAGCTTTCATGGTTCCAAACTGTCAAGTGAATAAAACTCAAACTCCTTAGCTCAGTATTAAAATGCCTTCATTATCTCATGCACACATATATTGCCAGTAGATGTCTTTCGATGCGCCTTCATATCTATAGAGAATAATTATATGACTACCCACTGGTACTGCGAACTTAGAATGTGCTGAATATCCTGCTAAGAGGTTATATATAGTATTCACTTAACTCCAAACAACCCTACGTGGTCACTGCTATTGCAACCAATTTCACAGAAATTGACAGGACAGAACTCACATGCAAGTTTTCTTCATGAAATCCCTGTACAATTCAACCATAATTTCCTGGGTAGTTTCTGTAAGCCAGACACTGTTACACCGTATCATTTCCTCTTCTAGTTTGATCTAGTTTGATTTTCTACCTACCCCAGTCTTTTAGCCCACTCCCTCTAGCTTCAGCTCAAAAATCCATTCACAAGAGATGCTACCTCTGAAGATAGAGCAAAAAGCCATAAGCGATCACATTACCCTTTGAAAATATGCAGTCCATATTCTCAACTACCCCCATAGTCTCAGTCCTTCCTATTTGCACAATGGTAATTTAATTATAGAACACACCAAATCTGAGGCTGCCAGCTCCTGATTAAGTTAAGCTCTGCAGTTCATTTACTTTGTAACTTTCCCCACCCTCTCCATGATAATAAATACAGATAACAGTTATTCTGCCCTTACTACAGACAAGATGGCGAGCTGACACTTCATACATTCTTTTAGTTATTCTTGCAATAACTTTGTGAATTCCATTGCCTTCATTTTACAAGTTAGGAAAAAAGTAAGTAACCTGCCCATGGTCACATACCTAATAGGTAGCAAAAATAGTTTCAGATCCAAAAGGTCTAGTAAGAGGGCCTCCCTGGTGGTGCAAGGGGTTAAGACGCAACCTATGAAGCTATTCACAGCCACTGCAGAATGAGTTCGATCTCCAGCCAGGGAGCTACCCACATGGTGCAGCAGACCTCTCCTAACTCACCTATATTTCAGTCAATCTGCCTACTCTATTCCTCACTCTGTCTCTGGTGAATCTTCTCACCCCCTACACCTCTGGCCCGTACCCCAGTTCTTGTATGCATAAATAAATAAATCTTTAAAAAATAAAAAGGTCTAGAAAGAAGTAACAAGAAAGTTTCCATTACACCTCAGTTTTTGTCAAAGATGAAACAAGAGATATAACTCTAAAGAACTTGGATCAAAAAACTCCATTAGGACAGAAGTTTAAGTCTTTTCACTGCCAGCTTTGAAGAACAAGTTTGTTTTTGAGAACTACCTTCAAGGCGGTACCCTGGCCAATTTCTATATAGGAAAGGGGAAGTTTAATTCAGCATTATCTAGGCGAGGCGCTCCTTTGGAATGTAGATTCTGAAGATTTTTAGGCCTGATTTGAGATCTCTGTGTGAAAAGAATGGCTTGTCTCACACAATTAAATCTACTTGAAGATCCATATCACATTATGAGATTTAAGTGATTTACAGTCAAAGAAATCTATTTTGCCTGGAAAAGCCAGAATGAAGTTGATAATCTGCTTTAGGTGTTCCCAAACTTCACCACAGCAAAGGACCACTTGCCTAAGAATTTGCTGTGGAATTGGGAAAAATATGAAGATCTCATAATTATGGAATATGAACTGGTTGTCATACAAAGATCCCCAGGGGTTTCTGATGAGCTACAAGGTTTGAAAACCACTGGATTTTAGTCCAGTCCACACCTTACCTGCTAACACTTTTGGAACTTATTTATTTAAAAATAACAACAATGGGGCCTCTCTGGTGGCGCAGAGGTTAAGTCTCAGCTCTATCAAGCTATCGCCAGCCACTGCGGCAGCATGAGTTCAATACCCAGCCAGGGAGCTAACCCACATGGCACAGCAGACCTCTCCTGTCTTGCTTGCTGCTCCCCTCAGCAGGGTATTTCAGTAGATATGCCTGTTCTGCTCCCCACTCTGGTGAATCCATTCACCACCCCCCCACCCCACCTCTACACACACACACCTCTGGCCTATAGCCCAGTTCTTGCATGCTTTATAAACATAAATAAAAATAAAATCTTAAAAATAATAACAACAACAACAGCAAAAGCAGTGGGTTTTCCTCATCATTTTTTAGTTTAGTCTAAAAGAATTGCAATTTCAACAAGCTCCAAATTGGGATTGTTAAGGTCCCTACATATTTGGTTACATCCACATAAAAGGGCTGATCTCATTCTAAGAGTTTCAGTAGGACCTGTTTGTAAAATGTTATCAGGATGGTGCTTCGGTAGAATTACTTAACTAGGAGAGTAGGAAGCATATTCTCAGGAAAGCAGCTTGCCTTTCAATATCTGATAAACAGGCGTTAACAGAAGCACCACAAGTGCTGGATGCCTGAACCTGTGTGCCTTTGTTGAACCATATGTCAGAGTGCTCTCAGCTCTGCACAAGATCAAAAACGCCAGTCTGCCAGATAAAGTCATTCTCTGAGTTCTTACTGGAACAGAAGGAAAAGAAAGGGCTCCACTTTAAAGAAAGCTATGAATAGTCTCGCTATGAGTTTAGATTTTGAAAGACGAAATATCCCAATAACATTCAATGATACATACACACACGAAAAATACATTCACATCCACACTCATAAATATATGTACACATATATTTGATTCTGTTATCAATATGATATGTGCACATGAGTATATGTACACCTTTGTAATTTACACAGATGCACGCATAAATACATGTTGTTTCCGAACAGCCTTCAGAATATTTCAACTTGAATCACTGTCAGCTAAAAAATAAATTAAAGCAAAATGAAATACATTACTTAAATTAACTCTGGGACATACAGATTTGCGACACAGAGCTGACCACAATTAAAAGATGTTCATTAGCACCCTCATGATGAAATGATAAGAGAGAGAGAGAATAAAAGAAAAAAAAACGCCCAGCTCTCGAGGTCAAATCTAAGTTTTGACAATGTCACACGCATAACACACTTCTGTCCTAGGGACAAAGTAGAAGCAAACTAGAGTAATGACATGTGACTTTAATTAAAACCTCCAACTGCTTATAAGCTTGATGAACTTTGAAACGCACTTGTTCACCCAGTCTGGTCTCTCTAAGCGGTAATCCTTTCTTATTAATCTTTGACAAACTATTAAATTTCCCATTCTTTCCCTAACCAACGTTAGAATGCCCTCTCTTCCTATGATTTACAAGTAGTCTCAGAAATTAGAAAGTGATGTACAGCTCATGCAATTCATTTTAATAGGAATTTGAATGGCTTCTCTTTCCCTTTTTTGAAATACAGTACTGAATCGTCCTCTCCACGCATGTGATAAATAACTTGCACACAGAAAATGAAGAATTTTTAAATGGCAAGATAAAAGGCAGATTTTGTACTCTCTGTTTATGAAGGGCCTGTTCTCTGAAGTGATAAAAGCTGCAGTCCTGCTGTGTTTCCACCTGCAAAACTCCTACTGAATCTAATAGAACTTCGAAGGGTACACAAGCCACGGAGGATGAAACCTAATTTCCATCTAGGTTCATTGGATTTCCTAAAATTACATCAACAGCAAAATCAGATAGATGGTGGAAGTTGGTTTTATGAGGCTTCTAATAGGTAAAACTCTATTTTAATATTTAAAGAATAATTACCACTCTGTGATTCAACAAGGGTCTGTTGCAATCTATTTTGTCACCTCCTTTTCCTTTGTTTGCCCAAAGTCATGACCAGCACAACATGCCTACTATATCACATTTTTAAAGATAATTTTAGAAGAAAAAAATGGTATTCATTAAGAAGCACTATAAATCCAGAAGCACAAAAATCACAAGAATTTCCAAGATTCAGAACTCAAGGAGACTTAATCATTAAATTCAATTTTCCACTCTAAGCATTTAAAATGAGTCACAGAGCAGACAGGGTATATGTACTTAGAACTTGGATGAGGAAGATGGTAAAGCAAAGTCTTTAATCCATCCACTACAAATAAGTTTTGAATTATTCTAGGGAGACACTGCCTAGTTGCACTTGTGCTGACAGACTTACAAGCTTATAAAGTTTGGAAACCCAACTTTGCTTCTTTCTTTCTTTTCAAGATTTATTTTTATTTATTTATGCATACAAGAGTTATTGTAAACCAGAGGTTCGGGGGGTGAGAGGCTTCACTAGAGACAGAGTGGGGAGCAGAACAGGTAGATCTACTGAAATACACTGGTGAGGGGAGCTGCAGGCAAAACAGGAGAGGTCTGCTGTGCCATGTGGGTTAGCATCCTGGTTGGGGATTGAACTCATGCTGAGTGGCTGGTGACAGCTTAATAGCATTGCATCTTAACCCCTGTGCCACCAGCGAGGCCCCTGGAAACCCAACTTTGTTTCTCACCAACTCCATTATTTACCAACAAAGTCCACTCAAAGATTATTCAATTGCATTTTCTCTCCCTCCACTCTAAAAGACCAAAGGGATAATGCTGAGGAATCAAGTCTGTTATCCCCGTTTCATGGGCTCAGGCTAACAATGCCAGGCAAGCTCTAGTAGAGATCTAAGCATACATACCGTATTTAGTGCTTTTGATACATGTCAATTCAAAAGACATTAGCGTAGAAGACCTGTCCCAGAACTGTAGCAATCACCCCACCAAATTTTGTCACCAGGTACTAAAATCTGCAAAAAGGTCTGTGTTTTCGCTTTCTTAAATGGCAAAATATGATCGACAACGTTATAAGAAACACAATTCACAATATAAAAACAAAAGGTCATGTCATACTTTGCAAGCACAAGATTTGTAAATTCATTTTCCCCTTCTCACTACCCAACATCAAGCCTTACAAGAAATCACATTAAAATGAAAAATAGTTTTCCATTGTTGAGAATGACTAAAAAGCACTCTTTCATTTTCTTCCAATCACAAAGTAAATACACCATGAGATTTAACTGCAGCTTATACCATCATACATCCCAGAGGGGTGGCCCATCTAGGGACGGATTCAGAGACACCCTTTAACTTAGACTTATATGGGCTCTGTTAATTATCCTAACCCAGAGAACACTCCTCAGAGGGAAATATCAACAGTGGGTAACTTGTACTATGAGGCCACTTTGATTTTTATTTTTTTCCTTTTTGCAGAAAAAGCAGATCTGGGATTTTCTTTAAGAGGCATTTTATTACGAATATAGTTGGTTGGCCCATTTTTTTCCCAAAATGGGATCCGTATAGGCCACAACACAATCCTAGAACACATCCTTTATGCCAGGATTGACAATGCCATTGACAACTTGATCTGGATAACTCTGATGTAGGAGGCTATCTTATACAAAGTAGGATGTTTAACAGCATCAATCACTTCTTTCCATTAGATGCTGGTAGCTCCAGCCCTGCTGTCACAAGCAAAAATATCTCTAAACTGCCAAATGTCCCCTTGGGTATAAAACTGAGAACCACTGCTTTGCTCCAAAGAGAAGTCCCATGGAAATGACTTAGGTCTGCCCTGGCATTGTTGGTAGAGGAGGAGTTTCTAGCCCTGTGTCCAAATCACCAATGAAGCTGGGAGCCAAGATCACTCACAAATCTATCAACAATCCTTTATCTTAGGATCTGTCAAACTCTTCATAATGTGCTCACATAAAACAAAAACCCAAAGTAGGATAATGTCTGAGTCTGCAAAGGAGGCAGGAGAGTTAGCATTTATTTATACATCCAGAAAGGGAAAAATCTTGCACTTCAAAAGTGCTGCTTTGGCAAATGCCTGATGCTATGAGACCTATTTTTAAAAGTTGGGGTGGGGGTGGGAGCAGAGAAGCAAAGAAACAGAAAAGTCAAAGTATGTTTATAACATCTTTTCATCTTTTTGACATATCAATGAAGGTTTTTTTTTTTTTTTGAGAGACAGGAAAAAAAGAAGCCCATTAACTTCTGCAATAAAAATAAAGAATGAGCATATGAGGAAGTAAAGTTAACCATCAGCACTTTCAAGTTATCCTTAAACAAAAAGACACTGATGAGACATTTATTTTAACCCCTCAGCAGAAGGGGTTGCCAAATACAGTTAATCACAAGGTACCACTGGGATAAAGAAGTGCCATTTGGGGGATATAAAAGCAACCCAAATCCCGCAGCTTGAAAGCTGAGACGGAAGAATACCTTCCTTTCCCAAGAAACTGGGTTATTCGTGTCCCTGTAAAGAGCCATGAACCCCGGATTGCCCCTACATTTCCCTAAAATGAGAGGAAATGTAGTTTGAACAGTAAGTTTGTATGTATTAAACCTCAAATGACATTGGAAATCAGGGATTGATCTCAAAGTACTTTTCTGGGTGAGCTGACTTAGAATAATTCACACTGCTCCCCTGCTCCTGTGGATAAAAAAACAATACAGGACAGCAGGTAGCTTTTACTTAAACAGAAAGCTCATGTGAATTTAAGTGACCAAATGCCTTTTTTCCCAGGGGCACTGGAAACTGCTGTTTTTCTTTCCTTCAAGCCTGCATTCCAATCTTTCTCCATGAATGAGCGTGGTCTTGTTTGCACTAAGCACTTTGCAGAATTTCCTACTGAACAGTAAATCAACTACAAGGGAAAGGTAGTGATTAATACCACAAATGGATCTAGCCACCATCAATTTTTCATACCTGATAGCTATGTCCTAGAGGAAGCACAAAAGTCCCTGGCGTTGCAACTTTCAACTTTCTAAATGTTTGGCAATTATTCTAACAGATCCAGAAGATCCAGGACAAATAGATCTTTTTAAATCTTTTGAGGAAGAGACAACTTGAAAGCCCCGGGAAGCTGGTGCAAGGTGGCATGTCCCTGCGTGAAAAAGCCTTGCTGACCATCAGACATTCACATGCCAACCCTGTGTTCTTGTAAACACCACTCAGGAAGCAATGGAAAAAAATCATTTGTGCAAAAAAATACCTTAGCAATGGTACATTAAAACATGAACATATGTTGCAATCGGACTGTGAGTCGCAGTACGCTCAGAGAAATGCCTCAGGTATCCCTTTCAGAAATCCATGTCTAACACGGTGGCTCCTAGCCACATGTGGCCGACTAGAGCTGTGGTTTATTAGGATCCAATGTGCATTTCAAGGGCTTAGTAGGAAAAGGAGAATGCAAAATACTTCACTCAATTGTTTTTATTGATTACATGTTGAAATGACACTATTTTAGAAGTTCTGGGTGGAATAAAATTTTGCATTAAATTTAATGTCAACTGTTTCTCTTTCTACTTATTTAATGTGGCCACCAGAAAAATGTTAATTACCTCTGTGACTCATTTATAGTTCACATGACATTTCTAATGGATAGCATTGTTCTTAGCAGGAGTCAGCAAACTTTCTATAAGGGCCTGATTAAATATTTGGCCTCTGCCTCTAAGGGGCTAAAGCAGCCAGGGGCAATAAACAAATGAATGGGTGTGGCTGTGTTTCAATAACATTTTATTTACAAAACAGGCAGACAGATGAAATTGGCCTATGAGCCCAAGTGTGCCTTCCAGGGTCTACATCATTAACAGCTCCCTGTAGAGGAAGAGGAATACAACAGGGCTGTATGATACGAATTCAGCCTACAAATATGTCTTTGTATCCACTATGAGTTTTGAACAAATGTGAATTTGAATGCTTACAGACTGGGCATGGATGTCCCAGCTCCCAGAGGTCCCCCTTGGCCTCCCCAAGTCTTTTTCAAACAATGGGCACTTGCATTTAGCATTTCTGCTGCAGAACTGGTATGATATGAAGAGGTTCTCCAATAAGTTGGATAGTCATGGAATTAGATAATGGGAATTTCTATCAGGGGCTCATAAATTAGTTGACCACAAAATTCATGGTCTAAACCAAATCAATTTTGATAAGGAGAGAAATCAAATACTGTCCAAAAATTAACAATGATGTAAGGGGGGGGAGTACTTTATCTAAAAGTAAACTTTAAAAAAAAAAACAACAGCAAATCAATTTTGAGAATAAAAGGAACCAGACTTAATAATTATATCTGGATGGATTACAGGCATCTACCCAAAAGTATCCAGTTATCCCACAGATCAAGGAAGCTAGGAATACCAAAAAACAAAACAAAACAAAACAAAAAACTGGTAACTTTCTCCAAAATCCAGCTATGAGAAAGAAAGGAAGGATTTGAGGTAACTTCCTCTGTGCACACTGATGTTACCATCAAGCAGACTCTGCCTAACATCTCCCCTAGGGCTGCCTCCCTGAATATCTGTGGAATGGATACCGGTGGGCTTCATGTCTTTGCTCAGATTCCCAAGTTCCATTGCACTGACCCGCGTTCACAATCCTGGCTTCAGTCATGGTGCTCACGCTCACAGCTTCCCTAATCAAATCATGGACTGATGATTTTAAAAGCTCATCATCTCAGGGTGAAAAGTACCTGGGAGCTTAATACACTACTCTCTCAACTTTTGTGTACAGCTAACAATTCCTGTAGTTAAAAACAAATATGTTCAGATTTCGTGCAGTACCCACCCCAGGCCTCACATGAGCTGTATCTCAGCTGACACAGCCTGTAACTCTGAGCCACTCTAAGAATGTTCTTCCTCCCAAACAACCCTTCCTGATGCCGTGGCTGTGGACAGTGGCATTGCCATTATGATGGTGAACCAGATCTGGGGGAACGGTGACCCTAAGAAAGGCAGAGGGCAGCCAGAAAGAAATAGCATCCCCAACCACAGTCTTGGGCAGCTGGGCTGAGTATTTTATTTCCTTTTGCCATTGAAGTCAAATTGAGTTTCTCATCTTGCAAATGGCATGAGTTACCACGATCACCTTCCCCTTCCTTGCTCCTTGGCATGCCCTCTCCTTCCCTCCTGCACCCCTCTTCCCCTTTTCTGGCCATAACACACACACACACGCACACTCATGTGCACTCATCCTCCAGGTACAGACCAGTGGGGAGTAATAATAAAAATATGTGTGCTTTTGAAGCTAAATTAAGCCGTCAGCAGCCATTTCCCACCCCACAAGCACTCCCCTGAGCTGTCAGTGCATCTGTTATGTAGAAGCAGCTGGTTAATACACTTTTTACCTCACCAAGAAGTCACTTCCCAGAGGGCCACTGAATCCGGCAGTGCTGGGTCAGGGGCTTCACCAGAGGAACATTGCAAAGAAAGCTCTTAAGAAATATCTGCTTCCTCCACCTTCCTCTTTCATTAAAAGAACTAACTGTAAAGAGTTATATCCACACCACAGGTCACTCTTCTTTCGCTACTCTTGTCACCTCAGGGAAACTTTATTTAGCTAAAACGCCAATCCTGACAAACAGGAGTAGAAGTTGTGACAACCTCACAGGGAGCTCTCAGGCTCCAGAGGCAACAGGGACATAATGAAGGGGAAGAGCAACTGCTAAAGCAGCAAAACACCCAGATGTGTCCCCGATATCTCCCCAAGTCCTTACTCCTACTGTCCTTCTAATAGAACACTTTATCCTCTATGAGGGTTCAGGGTATTTTTTCTTTTTTTGCCAGAAGTGGGGTACAGGCCAGAGTCACAGGGGGGGTGAGAAGATTCACCAGAGAGAGTGGGGAACATAACAGGCAGATGTATCGAAATACAGAGCTGAGGGGAGCAGCAGGCAAGACAGGAGAGGTCTGCTGCACCAAGTGGGTTGCTCCCGGCTGGCCGGGGATCGAACTCGCAATGCAAAGGCCGCGGACAGCTTCACAGCGCTGCGCTCAACTCCCTACACCACCAGGGAGGCCCGGCTCAGGGTATTTTTTAATTACATGGTTTCTTACTTGTTTGCTTCTATTTTTGAAATTGTTGCTTCAGTAGCATGTCCCCCGTGTTCAGGTCTTCAGCTCACCCAGAAACCCTACCACTGACTTCAAAGTTGGTTCTATAAAAGAAACCCATCAAGTAAATTTAAAGCAAAAAGCATGCGCCCCGCCCCCCCCCACCGTGCACACATCTGTTTACATAATGCCAACACTAATAAGCAGTCAGAGGTTGCTGGGCACTGAGCTAGGCCTTACACCACAGATTGTTTCATTTAATGCAAACAGCGTTCCCACTGTCAGCCTCCTACTCAGAGGAGGAAACTGAAGCCTGGAGGGTTTCAGTAACAACTCTGGGCCATAAGGCTGAGAAGCAGCAGGGCTGAAATTCCCCAGGCTTCGGTGTCCACGCTCTTATCTGTGGAAATATATACATCTTCCATATTAAGAAATCAACTCCTTCATAAATGCACTAACTGTTCTGGGGGGTAAATGTTATGCCATGCTCTCAGAAGGCTAGTCTATATAATTCCCTACCCCTTAGGTGTGGAGGGCACACGATGAAATCCCTCCAGAGAGCAAGCAAGGAAAAGTATTGGGGGTAACTTTACAATGGAGAAACTAGAGAACAGTCCTCAAGCCAGGAGATCAAGGTCAACATCAACAGTCATAAGTCACGTTGATAGCACGTAGCATAGATACGTGATAAAAAGAGCATTTTGCTTCTGCTACCATCTGCCCAAATGCCTACATCCTCAGCCTAATCACAGGAAAAGGATTTGACAAAATCAGATGTAAAAACATTCTATAGACTCCTCAAAACTGCCAAGAGCATCAAGAATAAGAAGTCTGAGGAATTGTTACAATCCAAAGGAACCTGAGGAAACAGGCAATACGGTACACTGGATGAGATCTTGAAACAGAAAAAAGACAATCGGGAAAAACTAAGAAAATCTGAGTAAAAATGAACTTCTGTAACATCATATCAATTTTGGTTCATTAGTTGTGAGAAATATACTGAATAAATGTCAGAGGTCAATAACAGTGAACATTTAATACCGAGCATATGTGAACTCTGTGTGCTATCATCTTGATATTCCCAAAAATCTAAAATGTTTACTCAAAGAAAAATTTATATCTCTAATAATTAAGAGAAGCTATAAACAAGAAACTCTCAGAGTTTCCAATACAAGCAATAATGAGAACAGCTCAAGGACAAAGTCTGGCTTGGTAGCTGTTATAAAACCCAACTCATCAGTAGCCACCCAAGCTAAGATTCATTGCACTTCTAGTTAGTTCCACTGGCTGCTTCATGCTCTGATTACTGTTCCTCCATAAAAGCAGATTATGTTTTTCTTCATTTTTTTTAAAGATTTTTTATTTATGCATACAAGAACTGGAGTACAGGCCAGAGGTATGATGGGTAAGAGGATTCACCAGAGATAGAGTGTGGTGCAGAACAGGCAGACTGACTGAAATACACTGCTGAGGGGAGCAGTGGGCGAGTCAGGAGAGGTCTGCTGTGCCATGTGGGTCTCCTCCATGGCCGGGGATCGAACTCCTACTGCAGTGGCTGCAGATAGCTTCATAGGTTGTATATTAACCCCTTGCGCCACCAGGGAGGCCCCAAAAGCAGATGATTTAATTCACTAGTCAGGGCCATGTATCCCATTCTTGAATTATCAGATTGGCTACTTTTGACCCAAGTGAAAACATTTACAATTGCAGGGCAGGGCCGAGGTAAGGGGAGCAACTTTCTTTATGGGTCGCTTACAATTCAAAGGTGGTAAAGTACAGACTTATTAAAATACAAAGTGACTAAAAAAAGGTGGCACAGCAGTTGAGCACTGGGTTGTGGAAGCTGTCCACAGCCTCTGCAGCACCAGTTCAATCCCCGGCTGCTCCCCGGCCACCAGAGGAGGGTCCCACATGGCGCGCAGACCTCTCCCGCCGCCTGCTGCTCCCCTCAGCAGTGTACTTTGGTCCTTCTGCCTGCTCTGCTCAGCACTCTGGCTCTGGTGAATTCTCTCACCCTTCCGTGCTTCTGACTGTACCCAGTGCTTGTATAAATAAATAAACAAACAAACAAACAAACAAACAAATAAATAAATCTTTAAGGGGAAAAAAAAATCACTCCTTTCTAGAAAATGGTTTGTATATAAGCCTCAAAAGAAGAGCAGTAAGTTGCAATTGATTTCGGCCAGCATTATACTGATCAACTAATTCCGTACCCGATACTATTTTCAACATTCAAAGAAGCCTTCTTCATCTACTGAAAGAATTAACTAGTTGTATATCACCAACAAATACAACATTTTGTTGGGAACTTATAAGACAGGGGAAATAAGTCCAAGATGGTGAGTTGGAATGTACAACTGCAGTTGCATCCTTTACCTTCCAGATCATCTGAAGTATTTCTTTCCGCCATCGTAGCAATCAACTCTTTAAGTGCTCTCTGCTACTATAGGCAGAGTTAAATTTCATGGAAATCTAATTATATAATTATATAAAATATAATTCATGTAAGTATCTGTGTTAAGGTACAGACAAATATTTTAAGAAAGGAGAAAGAAAGAATGTGGATAATATTGTCCACATAAAAGTACTATATGCTCAGTTCAGGACAAAGACTCAAAACTTTGCCTTTTATTTTTGTTGAGAAGAAAATTTTAGATTTATAGACCCTGTTTTTTCTCTTGTTCTATTCCTTCCCTTCTTCCCTCCCTCTCGAAGTACACTGCTGAGGGGAGCAGCGGGCGAGACAGGAGAGGTCTACTGCGCCATGTGGGTATCTCCCTGGCTGGCCAGGGATGGAACCAGCACTGCAGAAGCTGCGGACAGCTTCACCGTGCTGCGCGCAATCCTCTGCGCCACAAGGGAGGCCCAGGGCACTAATGATTCTGACATCTCCTGTAGACCAGGGCCTGTCTTCACAACTCTGAACACAGAATTCCAAGGAGCAACTAGCAGTCAATGGTGCTAGAGAGGAAAGCAATTTTCCAAGATGAAAAACCAAAAGCATTGAGGTAAAATGACTACTAGTTAATGTTAACAACAGAACTAAAATACCAGTTCCCCAGTTCCCAGGCCTGAACTTTTGCTTCCAGAGGAAGGTACCTTACCTTCTCATAGTCTATTTGTGACAATGTTCCTTTTTTCCTTTGTTGTTGAGGAAAAAGTTAAGGAATCTAGGATTGGGTAAACAATGAACACCAACACACCTCCCACAGTTACCTTATTTCATGAAGCTGAAGACACCATTAATTATAAGACTATCCCAAATTTGGTCATATTTAGATGTGATAGAAAAAAAATACCTGACAACAATGTTCAAACACTACTAAATGGAAACTACCTCTTAATTTCAGAGATGTGAAAATGTGAAGAAAAATAAGCCTAGCATCAATGAAATGCACTACATAACGTAATCCTTAGGGAAACCCTATGACAAGGTGCACATCAGCTCTGCAGTTCAGACACAAAATGGAAACTACCCTCTGGGTATATATAGTCACATGATGCCTGGCCTTTAATTACTTGATAGAACTGTTTCCTGCAGTCCTTCACTTGATTTCTTATTTCTAAGCATAACGATGTTTGGTTCAAAGACAAACACTTCTTCTCCAGAACACATGGGAAAAAATGGCTTCATAAAATCATATGGAGTAAACCAGAAACGGATGCTCACTTGCTAAACATTTTTGAGTGCCAACCTCTGTATGAAGCCAGAGTAAATAATGAAAAAATGAAATCTTCACTTTGGTATCTAGTGTGACAGATGAAAACAATAAACAAGTTGAAACAACAAATTAATAAGCAAAGTGCCCTGAAGGGGCCACACTTAAGACTCAACATTCACCCTATGATAAGAGAGGAATCATCCATGAAAAGCAGAGCAGAAGAACCATGCATGCAAGAGTTGAAAGGTCAGATCAAGAAGTATGAGGAACAATTCCCATGCTACCCTCTGACTCTAGTCACAATGTTCCTCTTGCCTACTGAGGCCATGTAAGATTTCATCCTTCCTAAGCATCTACATGGCTTCTCTTGCCTCAAGGAGTCAAGCCCTGTGTGTTTAGGCTCTTACACTGGCAACTAATAGCTCTCCTGGCTGCTGGACTTAATGATTTCAATAACCTCAAGGTCAGAGACATGCCTTATTACAGTCCTCTTGTTTTGATTCATATAAGACAGAAAAGTTTCAATAATCTTTGCTCCAGCACAGGCTTTTACAATTCTCTTCCCTATACCTGCAGCTGAGATAAAACAACCACAGATGATCGGGAAACCCAAGTTACCTGGTTGTGGACTATTGATGACTAACACCAACCATCAGTCTCCCCGGTCATCAGTCTCTTTAATCTTGCTCAATGGTTAACATTTGGGAAATGCTCCCTTGTCTCCCAGAGACATTATTTTCAGTGATAAGTAATGAGGATGTCCCCTCCGGTCATCAAATTTAATGTGATGATTATTAAAGGGAATTTGCTAATATTAATGCCCAATTTCAACTTCAGGGCCCAAGCTACTAATTTCTATTCAATATGGCTGATGGAGAATGGGCCAAGGAGGAAATCTGAATAAAGCTAAGGGGAAATGTGCTGCTGTTTAATTATTTAGTATATCATGCAAGACAGCAGTAATGGTGCATTATCTAAAAAAAAAAAAAAAAAAAAAAGTTAATCTCAAGTTTGTGAGAACTTTTACTACCCAAAGACCTCTTCATCATGAGGGGTAGGAGGCACAGAGCATGCAAGGTTCTAGAGTATAACACTAATCCACAGCCTTAATAATAATTATAACAGCTGATATTTACTGAGCACTAACCTATCTGCACTTTGTAATTTGACCTCTTAACACTCTGAAGGTAGGGACTATTGTTATCCACTTTTTACAAATGGAAAAAAAAATGCTACGATATTGGTGATTTTTAAGTCTTCTTGAACTTCACTGCACTTAAGGCCTAAACCACAAGCAATTCAGAGTTTAAGCTGTGAGCAATGGACTCAAGACTACCAAGCCTTAAGTCCCAGCTCCACTTCTGTATGACCTAGGAAAGCGATTTAATCATTCCAAACCTCAGTTCCCTCATTGTTAAAATGGGACCATCACAGGATTCAACATATAGAGCTGGCTGAAGGATTGAATGAGATACCTGGTACAGGGTCAGGAATAGACTCAGCACACAATGAATGTTGGTCACAGACACCCTTACTCCCTACTTGACTGCAACATCAATAATTTACTGTTCATCTATTTCAGCCATTTATCATGTGATCAGGTAAGTCCAAATACCAGCATCAACACAATATGATCCGAAACTACCTGATTCCTTTTTCACTCCCACGTAGTAGCCTAAGTGCACCACCCAGGCAAGGCCCATTATTATAAACCAATTCAGAGAATTAAAACACCAGTTTTTAGATATGCCCCAACCACAGGAACACTCTTCATTATAACCTGATGAGTTTAACTAATTTCAGAGACTACAACCTGTAGATTATGGTTAAAATGCATAAAGAAACACTCCATGTTTTAAAGACGTTTGCATATTCAACTTGCAGGCAGCAATCTGCTCTGGTATAAGCAAAGCATGCTATCACTGACGACTTACATTTCAATTTTCTTTACACCAAAACAACAAAATATTTAAACAGTTAACATCTGCTCAAAGACCTAAGAGCTGAAAGATTTCAGAAGGCATAGGCGGTGTGTTGACTACAGAAAAAGTCAAATTACGTAGGGGCCAGATTTTTGAAAGCCTGACCTATTGTGTCAGCAAAGGAGAGCCAAATGCCAGAAAATGTATGGAGGGAAAACTGAAACTGTAAACAGTCTGAGAAAATTTAAATGAACAGATGGTAACAGGAAAATAAAGACAAGGAGAAAATTTTTAAATAATAGTAAATCTAACACATTCCTAAAGAAAAGGATATCCCAAACACAAATTTTTAATAATTCATCATAATACATTTTATTCTGATTATAAAAAGTAAAATAAAGATGGGGTAGAAATCAGGAGAAACTGAGAGAAACAATAGGATTTAGATCAAAACATTCATTCATATTAATCTTGTGTGTTCCCATAGTCAAGGGACAGTTAAGCAAATTGAAATCAAAATCGAGCCTCTAGGGCGAAGCAGATACACCAGCGGCATCACTGTCCATTTTGGGGGGTGACACCTCCTCCACAGCAGAATCAGCTCCAACAAAGTAGCTGTTGAAAACAACTTCAAAATGCCATGAAAAGGCATCAGTTTTGCTATAATAAACATCAAAAAGATGTTTATTTCCGTATGGCAAGGAGAAACAGAGCAGATGATTCTCACAGTTTCTTTTTGACAAGCTAAGCAAACTTGGAATTAATTCTAATCCTTTCAGCTAAATGGAAACTGGCAACAGGTGGTGGTGACAGTGAAGACAAATAGAAAGTATCCAGAAAGCTGCACCTGGACTTCTGTCAACATGACCCTGTACCAGTAGCTTCTTGTTGTCATTTCAAATCAGTGACTTTGGAGGGACTGAAAGGGATATAAATCTAAGGGACAAAAAAGGAATTAAATGAAATAACTGAAAATTTAAAGCAGGAGGGTCCAGGTACAGCTGGTTTCAGAGGCAGTAGTGATATCACCATAGTGATTACTTTCTTTCTAATTTTCAGGCCAGGAAGTTGCCTTCACAAAATTAAAACTAAAACACACTCTCTCTCAAAGGAGAAATATACCCAAAAGAAGAGAGACTGCCCATTTGGGAGGCGTGCACTAAAGACACTCACTTGCTTTGCTGGGGCCACGCACCCAATTTTGAGTGCACCACTGTGGTTAGTACTGGGTGACATACACATCTAGGTGAAAGACACAGGTGGAGAAAGAAGCCCATTATCTGTTCTGACCACTGTCATGGAGAGCCCTACTGGACCAGCTGGGAGTGGGGATGGCAGGGGGTATGGGGAAGGAACAGTCTGGACCAAGAGAGACAAATCCTGAGATGTGCCTACCACCACCATTCAACCTCAGAGACCTATCTCCACTTAACATTTCTTACATTTCTTGTGCCATCCTCAAATCTTCTCTCAGTTTTTAATTTAATTAATGATTGCTAAGGTGGAGGGAAAAAGGAAATGAAAACCTTCCACAGTAAAAGAAATATGGAAAATGTGAAAAGCACATCTCAGGTTTGAAGCTTCATTCCTGAGCTTATTGATGGGACTTACAGTTTATAAAATAATCACTGAATAAATATTACAAATAAATTTATTACAAATATTGCAGTCCCGGGCACTATACTGTTATAAATATCAAGTCAACAACTGCTTCAAGGAAATACTGTAAGTAACAGGATTGTTTTAAGTGATCCTCTCATGGTGATGATGTTGAATCAAAGACTGGAACAACATGTCTCAAGGAATTCATCTTTGCAATAGAAAATAATTTCCAAGTGTCACTGAGAGCCAAGTATGAATTACAAATCTAAGAAACAAGGCATTTTCACAGTACCAGAGTAGAGGCCGACTTTGCTTTGCCTGGCCACTGAGAAATGGTTTTTGGTTTCTCAAAACTATCCTCAAAGCCTGCGCTCCAATAGCCCAAGATTAATTATATATAAATATATGTGGAGAAATCAAGTTAAGTAAAAATTACATCATGTTTGTTCCCGTTTCATGAATAATTTAGCAAAATGGCAAGAAATGATTGTTGTTTTTAACGAATGAGCCATTTCTCATCTTAACACTTTAAGAGGAAAAAAGATATGTTGATTTATATTTGTTTCGACCAACTATTCCTTTGCTACTTACAACAGATCAAATGATCTGATTTCTATATATGCTTTATCATACAAAGACTAATCAACAAATCAATCATTGTACTTACCTATAGCAGAGATTAATGACTTCAGCCATAGTTTCTCAGATAGAATAATTAAATCACAATGTGAATATTGAATTTCAGGAAAAAATTACCAAAAAGTCAGGAGCCAAAGAAATTAGAGATGGAAGGGATTCTGAGACTCAGATGATCATCCAGTGAAACTACGAAACCAATGACAAAGCAAATATCTATAAAGAGCTATTGAAAATGAAGTCCTAAATAACTTGATGTATAAAATCTCAACAAGCACAATCTGACAACTGTAGAAACTCACTGCACAAAATTCACTCTCTTATTAAAGGATTACATTTTACCCTTGTCCATAATCTTACCTCACTTAAAAATTGAGACCTAAAATAACAACACACTTGAACCAAAGTATACCCAAAGTATTATGTCATCACTCTCTGCGAATAAAATTACATTACCATACTCTAAACACTTACTCTAAACACTTAGATTTCTGAACTCTATACCCTTTTCAAATAAAATACTTAAATGTAGACAGGGTTATATTAGGGCGATTTATATCAGGTCATGGAAAGAAAAAAAAAACAAAAAACAAAAACATATCAACTATTGCATGCAAAGCACTGAGGAGAATGGTCTCCAGCAGAAGACATATAGTGTCAGTTTTGTCCTCCTTACAGATCCAGTAACATGTTCTGCTTAACTATGTAACAATTATAATACTCTACTTAAAGTTATCCATTTATGCTGTTGGTCTTCCCCAATTAGTATGAAGTTCTGTAAGGACAGGTTGTGTGTTAATGATGATTACATTCTAAGAAACCAGACATACCTGTGCTTAAAACACATGCCTGTTGACTTGAATTTAACAGAAAAGTCTTGTAAGACAAAGCGCCAAAACATGAGAAATGAAGAGGAAGAATGAATGGTATCGATGATTAAGTTCCAAAGTAAAAATGTGTCAGCTAGGGTGGGGAGTCAGTCTTGGCAAGAAGAGTCTTCCAGAAAAGGGTCTGCTATACGGCCCGTGGGCCAAATTCAATGCTTTTTTAAATAAAGTTTTTTTGGAACACAGCCCAGCCAATCCTTTAATTATTGTCTATGGCTGCTTTCATGGGGCAGATTGGTAACTGCAGCAGACACTGAATGCCCTGCAAAATCAAGAGTAGTATGTGCTTCTTTTGCAAAAAAAATTTGTGACCTCTGGTCTTGAACAAACTATAACTAAAGTCCCAATGACATGTGAACTTGAAAAAAAAGAAATTAATTTTTGTTCTCAATAAACTCAAACTAGTTGTTGAACATCACCATTTCCTTGAATTTATGAATGTAAGCAAAACCACAGCAGTACTTGAGAATTTATCATCACAAGAAATCACTCGTATTACAGTTGCCCGAGGCATCGCAAAATGTCATATTCATTCATGACAACCTCAAAAGTACAAAATTTATTAGACCTTCTACAAGATCTTGTTAGTAATGTGTTAATAAAACATTGATGTAAAACCCAATCACAAATTTTAATAGTTTGATAACTACCTCAATACAATTAAAACTCTCCGTATGTAATCTTATACTCTGATTTATGCAATTTAAAATATTAATTATAAGTACAGTAGTCCTAAGGCACTTGAGCTTTCATCTAATAAAGGAATGGCATGTGTATCTCTGGCTTGATACTTATGTACACCCTGATAATGAAAATAATAGTTTGAGTGAATGAAGAAATTGCGAGTAAACTGGGAAAGGGAAAGATGTTAGCTAACATGGCTAATTTTGAGAACAGAGAGAATTAAGGAGCAGAAGGCTCTCAAAGTGGGACCAATTCTGGAATACTTAGGATATTGTTACAGATCCTTTATTTTTCTCAGACAAATCCACTTGTTGGTAGACTCTTCACATCAGGAACCATCTTCAAGGAAAAAGTAGACCATGGGAATAAGTGGCCTAATTTCAAGACTTTTAACAGGACTCTACTGGGTAACAAAGGGTATTACTATCGCCATTGTGGGCAGGAATGCCTACCTAAAAAGGTAATTCTCTTAATAAACGGAAATAGCTTTACAGCCCATCGAGTCAATAAATCGGCCTTTTAAGAAGTTTCTAAGAACAAATTGACTTTAACAACTCCATAGGAACCATTGTGATATAATTGTGTCCATCACACCAAAATTAAAGGTTTCCAATAAGGAACAGACATTAGATCCAGAACAAGCAGAGGGAGATATTTATGGTCCATTGGGGTCAGTGATCAAGCATTTATGAGCTCCCCAGAAAGGCCTAAGAAAGCAGACCACAGTGATTACCTTCCTCTCTGTACCTTCTCAAGATACGGAGGGGCCCCTTCTACTTCACAGATCACTGAAAATCAAGCAGTAATGATACCACTTGGAATCTTTAGTTTTCAACTCCAATGAGCTGAGCAATTCACTGAAACTAAACACAGAGAGGTTTTACTAAACAGAGACGATGCAATTCCACCGAAGCTGCCAATTAGGAATAAGGCAGAGAAGGGAGGAACAACAGAAATGAAGTAATTCCTTGTAAGGAGTTTGTCTTCTCTCTGGATTCTTTCCAAAGTAATTTTCCTTAACTTTAGTCACCAACAGCAAATACAAATGAACATTAAAAGGTCACTAGAATTATTCATCACTGTGATTCCATGTTTAGCTATCACCTATTGGAGGAGATGGATGGGAGGGCGGACACATGGAAACAAGCTTTTGGTTTCTTATGTTAGAGAACTTTTTTTTTTTTTTTCTTTACCACACAAATGGTATAGCTCTGGGGGAGAAAATTAAGAATCTTTGAGTCTATTTTATCAAGCACTTTTGAAGAAGCCCCTTAGGTCACCGACTGATTTCACTTGCAAGACCTATATGAAAACCTGAAACTGAATTTTGCTTTAAAAAGCCAGCAGTGATGGGCCTCCCTGGTGGCGCAAGGGGTTAAGACGCAGCACTAGGAAGCTATCTGCAGCCACTACAGCCATGAGTTTGATCCCCCGCCAGGAAGATACCCACATGGCACAGCAGACCTCTCCTGACTCGCCCACTGCTCCCCCAGAAGTGTATTTCAGTCAATTTGCCTATTCTGTTCTCACCCCCCATACCTCTGGCCTGTACCCCAGTTCTTGTATGCATAAATAAATCTTTTTCAAAAATTAAAAAATAAAAAACCAGCAGTGAGACATACAAGCTTAAGGTGGTAGCTCTGAAAGAATTTAGAACACATCTATTTTCCCACTGTCATGTAAAGCACAGTTATAATGTACAGGGCTTCTATTCCTACTGGGACATTTTGAAGACACCACA